>NW_024355206.1:1032544-1178907 GCF_902729225.1 Pteropus medius | reverse complement strand
CCCTTCAGCAAATGTCATTCTTAATGCTAAAATGTTGAAAGCATTTCTTTTAAAATCAAGAACAATACAAAGATACTATTGTCATTTCCACTTAGCGCTGTTCCAAAAGTCCAAGGCAATGTATCAAAAAGAAGAAAAATAAAAGAGATAACACTTAGAAATGAAGGGGACACACTATAATTTGCAAAAGAATTATATGATTTCCCACAAAGAAAACCTTAAGCCTTGTACAGAAAAATTATTAGAATTTAAAAAGCACTCAGTTTTCTAAATGCAAAATGAATCTAGAAAGGTTCATCAGTTTTAGAAGAAATTTGAAAAAAAATATCATTTGCAATCGTCCACACATATATAAAGTATTCTAGAATAAAATTATGACATATAAGCAAGTTCTTCGTACAAAAAAATGGAACTTTATGAAAACTACTGTAGAAACTTACCTAAATTGGAGAAACATAAAATGCTTAGATAGGGGTATCTAATCGCATAGAAATATCAGTCTTTCCCTCTATAGGTATATAATGCCAATAAAATCCCAATGGAAATCTTAAGTATTTTTATATTTTTGTTGTAAAATGAGACCAATTGGCACGTTTCTCCTACTTTTCAAAAGGGCACTGCGTGCTGCTTCATTATTCGCAAAAGGCCTTTCTTAGTACCCGTTTTCACTGACCCCACGAAATCTGAGAGGGGGCTTCGCTTTTACGAAGAAAGGCGAAAACGGCGTCCGCGTGCGTAGGCCGCACGCACCCCGAGCTGTGCGGTGGCGTCCCCCGGCCCCCCCGCGCCCCACGCCCAGCTCCTCCATCTGGAACTGCGCTCGGCATCTCCGCATCCAGCCGCCGGAGCTCTGAACTGTGTCACCCTCTGGGTCTTCTGTTTGTTTTCTGTCCGTTAGCGAGATGCCCTAAGGTAACTGCTTCTTCCTTGCCGCCCTGACAGCTTAGGGAAGGTTTCACAGGGGCGCGCCACCTTCTCACGGTGGAGGAATCCTGGACGAGAATTTAGTTGGACGAGGGCAGTTAAAATGCTCTTGGAGGCGCAAAACGAAGTACAGGACTTCCCCATTAGCTATTAAAATGTATTTGAAGGGACAGAAATTAAAGGGTATGGGCACGGAGGTGGACAAATAGAACAGTGAATCGGAAAATACCAGAACAGATCCACGTGCCGAAAAACTATGACGTCAGAGCTGACCTCACACCTGAGTGGGAGGAAGAATTTCATACAGAACGTGGGATGAAGACAAACCGATAGCAAAATGACGGGAAACTGAACGCACGAAAGAGGAAATCGAAGTGGCCTAAGGAAACGTTTGAAAAGGTGCGTACCAGGAAAATGCCAATTAAAACTACAACGAAATATCATCACGTACTCCACAGATTGGCAAAAATCAGAAAGTGTGAGAACTGCGAGGATTAGCCGGGATGAGCAGCCACGGGAACTGTCATCTACAACGGGCAGGAAGATGCGTCTGTAGAAGCAGTGCAGAGACCACTTTAGCACTTCCTGCTAAGGCTGAATGTCTGTGTCGGCATGCAGGGCCCTGCACGGGATGGGTCCTCTCTTCCAGGGACACACCCAGCGTGGAACAACTGGTCCTCACACCAAGGATATTCACCGCAGCGTTGCCAATAACAGCAAATATCCAGGAAAGATCCACATGTTTAGACAGTAGAATGGATGAGTACATGTGGCTATGTTCACACAATGCAATACTGTACAGAGATAAAAATAAAGTAGTGATGAAGGTTGTTTCATGCCCCTTCTGGCAGCAAGGCTGTCAGGGGGGAACTGATAATTTAGAAACTGCAATTTGCAGAATGCGCCCTGACTCACAAGAAAGATAAACTGTGCCCAAGCAAGCCATGGTGTGCATCACAGATCGTATGAGCCCAAACTCTTTTAAATACGGGTTATCCAGATCCAAGATAAAACCACAAACTGATCCAATGGAACCTCTACGGGAACTCACATGTTCTCAAGATAGAATCACTGACTGCTCCAGCAACCTGGTTTACAAATTCTGACCGATCCCTGCCAACATTAGCTATGACAAACTCCAGCCTCCAAACCCTTTAAAAAATACCCTCCCATAATTCCCCTTTTGAAATGCCCAAAGATTCTCCAGCAGCAAGTTTATAAATTCAACATTGCTTGACTACAGGTCTGGCTCTGATGGCCTTTGGCCCCTAAGGTTGTATCAATAGCTACACACATCTGTGTGGATGAATCACACACACGCACGACTCTCAAGTAAGAGATGCAAGTCAAAGGAGACTACTACAGCCTGGTTCCAGTAATTAAAAAACTCAGAGAGGAAAAAGTAAGACATATATTTATGAAACACATATATGAGGTTCATCTATGAAGAAAAGCACAGAAATAAATGACACAATCTAAGAGAGAGAGAGAGGAAAGAAACTTGGAAAAGGTACTCAGGGGACTTTGCACGTACTGGTGACATTTCTTTTAGCATGGGCGGTGGGCAAAAAGGTGTTTATTTTACCCACTTATACCCCATGCATATTACAGATTGTGATGCACATATAACATGGCTCGTGATTTTTTTAAAAATTAGATTTTCAAATGAGAAAACTGGGGCTGCTGTGGGTTACAAGGTTTGCCCAAACTAGCACAGCTAATTAGAACATCAAACTTTTGATGACAGAGATGTGTGCACTGCCCATTATTCTCAATGCCCACCACAGAGTAGTTCCAAGAAGCAGATTCACAACAAATGTTTGTTGAATAAATGGAGAGGCTGGGACCCATCGATTTAATACCCACGCATTCTGTCCACTTGTGACACCAGAACACGTAAACCAGCAAGTCAGTCCCAGGAGGAAGTCTTGTGTCAATACTATCATCACGGACTTACCCATTTAAACGTGGGTTTATAATCTATCATCCTCCATTTCAATAATTCCTTGGTCCAAATCTGGCCCACCTGCTATTTTTATAAATAAAGTTTTATTGGAACAGAACCACAGCCATTTCTGCATTGGCTATAACTGCTTTTGCGTTACAAGTCAGAGTTGAGTAGTTAAAACAGAGACCATCTGGCCTAAAATATTTACAACCTGACCCTTAACAGAAAAAGTGTGCTGATATCTGCTCTATTTCTTTATAAATACCAACTCAACCCCCCCGCTCAAAGCTAGCTGTGACATGCTCCACAGGCTCTGGCAAGTTTAACCTCTCGTAGCTTTAATTTCCTCAGCGTGCACATAGTTCATCATCTCAAGAGAGTTGTGCAGAGTCTCCACTCATGATGCCTGAAAGGAAGCGGACACTTCTCACAAGTTGCTAACTTCCACCCGAATTTCTCTGACGATGCTGGAAACACTTGTTTTCTCTCATTGCTTCTTTATTTATCTCTCTCTTGTTTTGTTTTGTTTTGTTTTTTTACCAAGTAAATCTCTCCGTGGAGGATATTAGTTTCCTTTTCTTTTTTTTCCAAAAGCCTATCTATCTACTCTTTTGCCACCTAATTCCCACCTCAAGTCATCACCCTCTGTTTGTGACCTCATGATCAGTTGCTATGGAAACAGATGAGCAAGCAACTAGGTGGATTTAACGTGTGGCACAGACATTTCCTTTAAGAAAAGTACTGAGAGCCTCAATTCATGCGAATCTCCTTGGAAGGAAAACCTCGAGAGGAAGGAGAAGCAGGAAACGAGGCAGGAGGTACCAAATCACATCTTTAGAAATGCCGCGAATGAATATGGCAACCGTGAAGGAGGCAAGAGGCCGTGGAGGCTGACGCCTCCTGTTTGTCCACAGGGCAGCTCATACCCCTGACGGTCCCAGTGAAGCTTCCGCCATCGTCCTATACAAGAGAACTACTTCTCTCAGGACTGCGACATCCGGGCGCAGTGTAGTGTCCCCAAGGGAAGAACAGGAAGCCAGATATAAGGACCCGGGACCCAACTGACATCAGGAAGGAGGACACAGTGACTGGACCACAAAGCAGAGCTCGGGCTGGTGCTCTCAGCACAGTGAAGTAAGGCAAGAATCGGGATGAGAGGGAAGATGTGATGCCATCTCGACATCTCCACCACATCCTCTCCGCGGGAGTGTGGTCCCAACTTCACAAGTACAATCCCGTCAGAAGGAAAGAACACGCTGGCCCCCTGGGAAGTCGAGAGCCCCACCGAGTTCCAAGTCTGAAACAGGTTCACCTCCAGTTCAGATCAACCTCTGCATTTCGTCGAGAAGACACTCACATTATAATGTGGCAGAGCGGGCACGAAAACCAGGGCAGCGGGCGTCAGAGCCCACTCGTTTCGTCCCTGCGTATGCACCCACGGCATGAAAGGCGATCACTTAGCAAGAACTGTGTGCGAGGGGAAGAGGGAGAATCTAACAAAAATGATTCAAGCACGACTCAAGGAAATAAAGTTCTAGGGAATAACCTGCGGTCTCTAGAGAAACCCTTCACTCCCAGGTGAATTTGGGATTCAACCCCAAAACAGCACTCGAGTCTCTTAAGAGATTGTTTCCACACCATCTTAGTATTCTCAGGCTATTTCTCCCCTAAAATCTCATCTCAACTCTTTATACTAATATAATGACACCCGTTCCGGCACTTTCCATGGGTTCTCTCATGGTAGACAAGTTAAGTATAAAGAAAAAGTAAGGAATGAGGAAAATCCATGGTCCGGGTGAAAATTGGATACATTTGCGTTCGATCAGACAACACAAATCGGATAGCGCTTCGGTCTCTGCAGAAAGGTGTCCTTGACTTGGTGTATCAAAAATAGACAAGTTCCCCACTCTCTTGGGAGTCGCAGGCTGTTTGAAACAGGATGTTTTATAATACTTGCTCCTTCCTGCCCATCGGTATTGCCTGATATTACAGACGTGAAAGTTGTCTTCTCTTTGGCCTATGCCACGTCAGAGGTAATTACTAGCTGCGTAGGATGCCCACAGGAAATGAGGAGGAGGGAAGCGGAAAACTAACTTCTACAGAGCACCTACTGTGTGCCTGGCATTGCGCTTTACAGGCTTTACGCACACTGATTCTTTCAAACATCAGCATATGAAAAGAGATCATCGGACCCTCAAGGATTTTACCACGGTCTACCCGGCTGCTGTGAGGCAGAGCACAGATTTGAGTGCAGTTCAGTCCGAAACCCTCGCTTGGGCTGCAGCTCTTGACGTCACATTTGGGGAGCTTATCTCTCCAGTTAAATCTCACTCCGTGCCCCTCGATTCAGAAAGTTGTGGGTTAACCGGAAGGTTAAAATGGCACCAAATAAAACAGATAGTTTCATGTCAGCTTACGACAGACAAGGTGGGCAGAGCGAGAGAAAATGTATGTTAGCATTTAACAAACACACTCTTCTTGACACCGTGGTATGGAAATACACCTTTCCAGATTAATCCTCACCACAGCCTTACGAGGGTGATGGCATCGTCCCTATTTGACGCACGAGGAAACCGAAGCTCAGAGAGTTGAAGCCACTTTTCAAAATTCACACAGAAAATCCTGGATTCCGACCCAGGTCTGATGACAAACCTGTCTTCCCCCTCCACAGAAGAAAGCTCTCTCTCGTGGAAAACGTGCACCGGACACCATGTTATCCGTTAAAAAAAGAAAAGATGGAGCCTGAAGATTAGGTCTTCTTTCTCATTCTGCTGGTTTCTGGGCTGAGGCTGGAGATCCAGGGACGGCCCACTGGGGAAGCAGTCTCTCAGAAGACCGGCTGTGCTGACTCCTCTAACGTGGCCGAGACCGGATGAGGGCTCTGAAGATTTTACTACCCAGCATAAATGACCGAAGGGAGCTAGATGAGAGACTAACACGCCGAAGTCTCACCTGGTTTAGGTGGGGTGGCTCCTCTTCTCCCTCCGAAGGGCATTTCTTTGATTGGCCCCCATGCTCCCTATTCTCTAGCCAGAAGAGGTCTCATCCTTCCATGAGAATCCCTCAATACCTCTGGGCATATCCCAGCCTCAGAGATGGATGCCTCGGGCTCCAGAAAGGCAGGCACATTGATGCATCCGACACCTGACTCAGCAAGTGGCACGCAATGGGTGGATTTTCTTGAAATCGCTTTTTACCATTTGATTTCGGCTGAAAGAGAAGTTTGTGCCCAGTGTCAATTAGCGATGTCCTTGGACGTTTGAAGGCCCAAAGAGGAGCTGTTCTCCCAAGTTGAAGGGTCAACACATCACCAATGCTTTGCTTTTCTCTCTGAGAACGTGCATCTTCCCCCTGACGAATGAGAGTGGGAGCAGCCATCTATTTCGGCTGAGACCCCGCTCCCTACTGGGTAAGGCCCGGTCTTACTCAACCAGCAGATTCCACCAGCCCCTGAGGCCGACATCACCCACCCCATTTAGTCGGACTCAACGTCCAACTCTGGCATGACACCCTCCAACTCTCCCTTTTAATTCTTAAAAGCAAGGCCTTTTAAAAGGTCAAATGCCTACTTCCTTTTATTAAACAATATGGGGCTGAGAAAGCCTAGCTCATTCTGACCAGCTCTGAACGAAAGTGAATCTTATTCCATTAAAAAAAAACCCCGTCGGCTTTCTCTCTAAAGTTATTCCAAGAAAAATTCTTGAGCATTTCATAATTAGCATGTGACAACAGGTGCTTTGAACAAAGCAGGCACAATTCTAATAACTTGAAGTCGATAACTCATAAAAAACAATGAATTATTAATCAATTATTGGGGCCTGAACATTTAATGAAATTAAGCTGATTGCCACACTAAACTGTTGGCTACATATTGATTTAATCCAAGTGCTTAATTAAACTGTGTAAGTGGCCACCAGATCAGTGCATCACAGCTCCCTTCACAGGACGACAGTTTCTGCTCTGCTCTCTTCCCTGCGAATTAGAAATTGTCACTGACTGAAAAGAAATTAAGATAAGGATTCTTGCTTTTCATAACAACTTAAGAAACTACCGTACGATCTGGCTACATTTCTTTTTAAGAATAAATGCCATTGGCACATGTGAACTCAGAGCATAATTTCATATGTAGAAATCATTTACCTCCAAAGAGTTCAGAATCTTAATAAAACAGGGTTATATTAAATACCAAAACAACAAAGAGTTGTTTACAACTCTCTATTTTAAAGACCCAAACACTGAGCCTCAAAGAAAGGGGAAAGCCCTGCAAAATATTTGGATGAAATATTATGATTCAAATTTGAGTGCCCCCGCCTAATCTCTTTCCCAGCCTCAAGTGTTTCCAAAACCTCAAATTAAGCTGCTGTCTGTGGAAAAGCAGAGAGGCAAACCCATGTTACTCTACGAGGTTCAATAGCATCTTCCAGAGGCTGAAGGTCGCTTCCCCAGCAGCTGACAGTCCTCACAGCCACAGTTCATAAATCCTTGTCTTTTGACTTGCGAGTCCTCCTCCTACTTGTCACATTATTAATGATGAGAGTTATTTATGTTGAACATTGAGCAAAATGTTGTGTTTGGTTTGTTTGTTTTGCTTGGTTTTCCAGCCCAGCAGCGATCCTGCTCTGAGGGGACAGTGACAGTTCTCTTGAAGCATCCTGGGGTGCCGGCAGCCCGGCTGGCCTCTCTAATTAGGGCTTTACCTGTCAGTTTCATGAATGGCCACTTTCAGCCCAGATGCGCATCACTACATGTCGAGGATGTCCTTGCCCGATAATGTGCTGGGATGTCAAAACCCACAGCTGCCACCTGGACCCGACACTCAATGAGCCACAGAAAATCAGTTTCAGGGGTGGCACACGCGGAGCTCGGGGGCACCACCCATTCCCTCTGAGCTGTGGCGTGCAAGCTCTTAATACATGAGTTTGTTCTAGGGAAGAAGTGACACCGAGATCCAGCTTGAGGGGGGACTCCACTACCCGATCAGCAGAGTGATCTCGAGAGACCTGTTTACAAACTACTTCCTTTTCACAGCACGGGGGAATGGGGGGCAGGAAATCGCCAGGGACAGATTGGAAAATGAATGCCATGTCATTCGCTTCGCTTTTCCTCCACTAAACCCCATCCCTACTTTCCAGAAGGAAGAGTCTTACGACGCGATCTCAGCATTCGGTAAGTCAGGCTCACAACGTTACCACGTCTTCTTTTTAGGGTGGGAGGGAGCCCTCACCTCCAGCCGAGGGGATGAAGGGCTCCAGTAGGTCCTCGAGTATACGTTACAGAAGGACAGCTAGAACCCGTCTCCAGGTTGCATGGCATCCCTCTACCCCGGCTTTCTGAGAGCGTGGGGGACAGGAATCAGCTATCCTGAAAATCCTTCACTGTCCCAATTACGTTAAGCGCACCTGCCCTGCAAGTTACAACTTAGCAACTCCACTTTGGGGACCAAAAGAAGCTCCATCAGCTGCAAGGGAACGAGGGGTTCCCCCCCACAGCTGGAGGGACTATAAGCAATCCTCAAAGAGCAGAACTGAGATGGATTAAATGACTGTCTTTTCGGTGTTGATGTTGGATATAGGTGACTGAAATCAGACAGAGGTGGTGCCTCTAGGTGAATCAGTCATTTTAAAGGCAAAATTTTTTGGAAAGTCACCCTTCTAATGATATTCATGATGTCAACAAAAAGAGGCAGGAAGCACTGGAGGTAACCTGGTCCTTAGCTGGATTTCTAATTCAGAAATTCTAGAATATTTGTCCACTAAAATTCTTACTTTTCACTAGGGGTGAAAAAAACTATTTCAAGAATAGAAAAAGAATAGTATTCTTTCAGTAGCACTAATGTCTGTAAATACAGGATAGCAGACATGCTATTTCAGATTCACAAGCAGACTTTCAAAATCATATTATCCATCATAGTAAACAAAAAAATAGACTTTCATTTTCTTTCCTAATAGAAAGAAGTAGCACATAACGTGTAAAGATCAAGGAATGAGAGCCTCCCTTTCCAGCAGAACAGATGAAACATTCTGAGCAATCCTCCAAATGAAACAACCAAAATGCTAAAATATGATATTTTTCATCAAACATAATTTTTAATGCATTGCTGATCTGGTCTGAAAAAAATAAGCAATCTATAGATGCCAGAAAAGAAGTGAGGTCAAAGAAACCTTGGCAGGTGAGCGAGCATGAAAGCACTTTTCCCTCTGTGGTTTCAACCAAGCCTTGGAGACCCTGAGCGCCCCCTGTGAAGGCTACGAGGGACACAGGGAAGGGGGGCGTGGGCTCATCCACAGTGGGGCATCCGAGAGGAGATTCCTGCACGAAGCTGAGACCTCAAAGGACTTCATGCTCAATTCACAAGAGGGGGAGGGAAAACGAGAACTTTTGATCTCAAGTCTTCCCAAGAATGCAAAACAATAAAATTCTCACATCCCTTTGAATTCAGGACAACCCAGAGGCCCCCACAATTGAAGGCAGGTAATACAGCCATCTCAGTTTGCTAGCATCCTCGCATTCGACGACGGTGAAAATGAATGACTCAGATGTCGACTCAAACATGTCAACGTGGTGGGATCTCAAATGTTCCTAACGAAATAAGCCAATGACAATATACACTGTGCGTATGTATGTGAGTGTGTGTGTGTGTGTGTGTGTGTGTGTGTATACACACACACATACGTGAAATGTCTCCACTTAGCTAAAGCCCCAAAGAGGCACACTCGAAAGTAGGTTTAGAAAGATAAAGAGAAGCAAGAGCCTATTGAACACGCAATTCAGGAAGGCAGTCACTCTAAGAAGTAACAAGGAGCCAGAGAAGAAAGGATTCTAGGAGGCAAACGTACGGGTAATGTCGTATTTCTTAAACTGAGCATTACATACCTGGGTGTCCATTTTACTGTTATTGCTTAATCGAGACCTATACGTAATATGAATGATTTTATAAATATGATATTAAAAAGAAAGCACTTGAACCATACAGGACTTGAATTCTGATTTCTGGCTTCATATCTAACAACTACGCAGCCATACATAAGTCATTTGAACTCGCTGGATCTTATTTTCACCATCTCTAAAATGGGAATTTTTCCCCCCAACACATTACTTTTACGAGTATAAAGGAAAAGATGGTCACACCAGATCCCATGAAAATTATTTCAAAAAGTTCACAAGTTTGAAAAGAAGTGACAGATTAAGAGAAAACATCAACCAAATGCTTTATCCCCTATGCTTGGAACAATGACCAATCCTCAATAAATATTTGCTAAATGAATTCATGTTAACAAAGGAGCATATTCCTAATACACAGAGCTCCCAAAAAGCATCCAGAAAAAGATAAAGCATGTAATAAAATAGACAAATGATTTTTAAATGTAAGCAATTTAAAAGGAAAAAAATACAAATGACATTTTAAAATATGGACTATTTGAGGTGTGCTCAAAGAAATCCAAGCTGAAGTATGATTGAAATGGTGTTTTGATTAAGGGGGATCACATTTTTTTAAACTAATAGGAAAATGGAGCAGACCGATAAATCAATTGTCTGTTGGGCCATGGAGGAAAACGATCTCTTATTCTTTTTGTAGGAGTGCACACTGGGTGGCACAGGATTGGGTGAGGTTGTTCGGAATGCAGGAAGAGATTAGGACTTCCACAGGACAGAAGGGACAGGGAGGCTAATCTAAGTCCACTTATCGAGACTCGGTACATATGAGTTACAGTACATATGTCGACACTCAGTACATATGCTTATGTTATTGTGTGAGTGTGTGTACTGAAGAATAAACATTGAACTATGAACAGCAATTGCTTGAGGCATACTAATAGGGGAGAGCTGGGGGTTATTCATATTTTACTCAAGTTTATCAGGTTTTTAAAAACAAGGGCGACATATTGGCATTTTGAATTTTAAAAAATTTTAAACACGAAATATATCGTTGGAGACACTAGGAAATTAATATATGGCTGACACCCATGCACCTTCCTATCCAGATTTAAAAGTTAACATTTTTGTTACACTTGCCTTAAAATTCCTTTTCTTTAAGAAATACAGACTCCCCCATAGATTTAACATCCATTTCCCTTTCCATTTCTGCTCCCTCCATCAAATCACTATCTTGAATCCGGTATTGTCTTTTTTCAGCATGGTTTTATAGTTTTCTATATATGTAAGTAACCATAAGCAATAAATCCTTCTGGTGTGCAATATATATAATGCATATTTAATGGGAACTTTAATAGCAAACTCACGGTCATGTTGTAAGGCTTCCATAAAATGTATGGCTCCGCGTGTCAATCTAGTGAGCCCAGGCCAGCAGTCCGAGAAGGACTGTTCCGGGGTCTGGCAGGTCCGCAATGACCCACCCTTCCGAGCACATGCACTGAGAGGTATGGAATCTTTTTCACTAGGACTTGGAAGACAAGTGAGTAGTTCGGATCAGGTTTTAAGTAGTTGTGTTTAAATGCAGGGACCGTGAGAGAGACAAACATCTAGATAACAGAGGCACGCGTTGCCATTTGGTCTCTGCCCAACCTGTGTGGGGTGGGAGGGGCTGTTTTCACAGGAAATTTGGGGAGACTTTGGTATCAAACAAGGTTGAGGTATAACAAGAGTTCTGGGGAGCATTAATCCCCCCATCTTCACACGGAACCTAGCAACTCTCTGAAAACCCAGCAATGACAGTGGCAAGAGTCCTTTTAGTACCTACGAGGACAGTGGACAAGCACTAAGCATCAGGGAAGGATGGAGTGGCCCGTAAAGGGTGACTGCAGCCAGTGGCTGCTCTATGAGCACGTTTGGGACCCAAGAAACACCCAGGAAAGAAGTAACCTTTCAACAGAGGTTCAAGGTCTGCGTTACGGGCAGGAGCAAGAATCGATGCAAGGATTTCACCTACGTGTTCAATACACATTTCCTGTGCACCTGTTTAGTGCAAGGATTGTCAGTTCCTAGAGATGCGACGGTGAAAAAACACAACACACATCCTGTGCTCCCATGGAGCTCGAGAATGGGCCCTGAAGAAAACGCACCAAGGGCGTGTGAGAGAGAGAGAGGGAGGTCCTGAAAGGGGGAATGTTAGACGTGGAGATCCGGGAAGGCTTCCTGAACCTGAGCTAGGAAAACACACGACAGAAAGAAATCGACCATGCGAGCTATGGAGGAAAAGGTTTCTTCTCGGAGAGAACAGGAAATGCAGAGGCCCGAGGGAGGGAGGGAGGTTGCTGTGTTCAAGGAAGAGAAGATCAGGTGGTTTAAGGGTGTGGAGTGGCAAAGGGCTAAGATACAGGTGGGAAAGCCAGGCAGAGCCTGGAAGAGGCTGCCAAGTTTAGATTTTGCTAGAATCACAGTGGTTCTTGATGTGAGCGTAACCACCTACGCGCTCATGCATTGGAGAAACCTAGAACGTACCACGTGTAGTATAAACAATTATTTTTACATATAGGAACTTGCATCTCGACGGTAAAATATTTTCTCTCATTTTTGCACAGTTGGAAGCAGCAGTAGAGGGTAGGGGTTAGGGTCATGAGGCTGAAGATGCAGACAGTTTGGGGGTAACTCTGAGCTCTCACTAACCATACGACTTTCTCAGGGCTTCAATTTCATCACCTAAAAATGGAGATAATAAATTTGATTTTTTTTTTCTTTATCTCACAGAGCTGTTGCATGGGACAATTAATCATATGTAAACACTCTGTAAACAGTTAATTACCTTAAAAGATATAAATTATTATATCTTGTGAACACATTTATAGGATAAAACATTCTAGAATTGATTCTGATGAAATATATTACATGTTTCTGCTACAGTACCCACAGATAGTCAACTTTTAGTACCCTTGTTAATTGAGAAAATTATTCAGGCAATGCAAAATTTGCTTTATTTCCCTTTGAAATAGATTATATTTTATAGCATATTGGTTCTATAATTATGTTTAGCCTGAGTTCTTATGTAATTTGCAGGCCTCTGAAAAATGAACATTTCCCAAACCGAACTCATCATTCCTCCACTATTGTCTTATTCTCTCATATACTCGTTTGCCAGCATTGAACTGTACACACATCACCCATAGTAGAAGTAGTTCAGCCCTCGCTCTCCATCCCTATGTCCAATCGCTCACCAAGACCTCTCCCTTATAACTTAGATGCAGCCCTTAAATTTAGACCCTCTCCTCCTCTTCTCCCAGACTTATCTTTCTTGGAAACCTCATCATCCACACAGACGGCTAACAACTGCTACTACTTCTGGAACATTCTCTACGTGCCAGGCATTCTTCTAAGTCCTTTACAATCTTCAGATCGCCCCCATGGAAAGGGTGCTCGTATTCTTTGCAATTTAGAAATGGGGAAGTCAAGGCACGGAGCGGTTAAGCATCTTTTCCGAGGTCACGAAGCTGGTAAATGCCAGAACCGAGGTTAGAACCCCAGTGAGTCCGAATCTAGGGTCTAGATACTTAAGAACTGCTCTGCGTGGGGTGCCATGACCCCGTTATTCTTTCACTGGGCTCCTCATTACTTCCTCCAACTCTTCCTCCAAAATGAATCTGAGCTCATCGCTTCTCTGTGTATAACAACATCCAGTGATTAGCTCGTCATTCCCTTCAGGAGAAACTTAACATGAATAAGAAGGTCCTTTTTCCCTCAGCCCAGCTTACCTGAGCTACCTTATCATCTGACCCCGTAATCAAGCCCCCGTCCTGGAGTCCTGGCACCCTGAGATTTTCAGAGCATTGTATCCGGGCCTCCGTGCATCTGCAGAGGTGGTTTTTCTACTTCGAAAGGCACCCCCACTCCCCATTTCTCTCCATGTAGTAGTCTGACTCCAAGATGCAGATCAATTGCCACCGGCACTGAATCTCAGCCTTCTCATTACAGAATAGGCGTAAGAATCACTCTCTGCCTCAACTCACAAGGGAACTGTGAGGATCAAATGACACTGGGTAAAAGCTTTGTAAAATACGTGGCAGGGTGGAAGCAAAGCTATTCAACTATCAGGTTTTCTATCTTCCCCACTGTCCCCAACCGGCTGCAGGAGAAGGATGGGTTCTCGGCCTTGCTTTTCCTCAAGTGAGCGGGCCAAAGAGGGAGCAGACCAGTCGAGATGCCACAGAGTCTGGGGGGTTTGTGCTGAAAAGACGGGGGACTGCTGTGAACCACTGAGGACAAGCAAACTTGAGACGGCTCGGAGGGGCTTCGCATACTCCGCCCGCCCTTCCATGTCTTCTCGCGAAAGATTCAAACCATCCTTCAAATAGCGTTTGGATTCCAGACGGAGGTGTCTTCGAACGCACCGCTGTGTCGATACAGGGCCCCCAAGCACCGGGGTGCACACGCCTCCTCCCTCGAAGGGCCCGAGGCCCTCTCCGAGCCCGCCACGCAGGCGAACGCTCCCTTCCGAGTGCCCCCACTGGACCTAACCCCCGCTCGGTGTGACGGGCGCTGCCGTACGGCCTGTTACCGTGACGTCTACGCTCACACTCCCTGCAGACTTTAAGTGCCTCGGTGACAGGGATGAAATAATGTTTATATCGCTAATATCTGCAGTGGTTCGTAGCCCTGGTGACCCAAAGAGATAGAAACTCCAAGGCAAGAAAAGCATGGTTCAGTCTCATTCTAACTACCTAAAATTTCTATCAAGCGAAGTCTTTATGCTCTTGTAGTTCATTTTTTTTTTTTAAGTTATAACATTTGTCAGAAACAGTGCTTTAAAGAAAAATCCTAACAATTTAACCAGGAGACAAGAGGTCTGAGGTCCAGAGCCCCTTCTGCCTTCCACCAGCCTGGTGACCTAGACGGGTGAGCTCAGCAGCAATGGAGAAATCTGGACTTGATCGTCTTTACGGATTTTTCAGCTCTAAAATGTAGTGACCCCTTAGGGATACTCGGCCCCACACGTCTCAGGGGTGGACGTGAGGCGAAAATCCCCAGAACTTTCCAGAATCTTCACCTGAGCTTGTTTTCTTCGGACCACTGTTGTCACTGACAGATCTGTCTGGTGGAAACCTCTGTTCTTCATACCTGATCAGGTGTCTCAGAAAGAGACCGAGGCCGGGGAGGATGGAAAATAATTTGCAAAAAACCAAAGGGGGAATTCTGTAACTGTGCATTTTTCCACTCTGTTCTGATTTCAAACCACTTACAAGTGACAACTCCCAACCCCAGGCAGCTGCTGTGTGGTAGCTCATTACACTCTGGGGACCCCATGTCAATCTTCTTCTGAGAACAGCCATTGTCTTCCAAGGAAAAGCTTTTAGCGTCACGGCAGGCTGAACAGAACACTGCCTTTGTAAGGATATTTTTTAAGGGTAAAGAAAAGGAGAAAGGTATTCTCTAACCAACGGCAGACGCAGGCTCTCTCTTCCCGCACCTCGGGCCCCCTAGGAAGCGTTGTGTGTGAACCCCAGGAGGCTGTGGCAGGGGAGCGAGGTTCTCTCACCTCCAGAAACATGTGAAGGTCACGCTCAAGTCTTTCAGGTGGTGATCAATGCAGGACGGAGGTGTCTTCTACTTCGGAAAAGACAGAGCCGCCCCTCTCCTGCCTGCCTTTGTCATTTCTTGATGTCTCGCCAGCCAGTCAATGACTATTGTACTTTTGCGGGATGAGAGTTTCTAATGAGAGAATGACATTTTTCCCTCAGAAAACTCTCTCAAATTAAGTCTTCCTCTCGGCTTTTAAGGACAGTCAAGCCAATATTGCTATAGGGTCTGAATATAGAGATGTCCACAGAGGAAAAAAAATCAGCAATAAAGCTCCTGAGGAAAAATGAAGTGCCTATCGCAGAGATGAAGTTCCACAAACTAAAAAAGAGACGCAACTTTCTCTGGGCAGAATTGGTCCTTTAGAGCAGATGTCCCCGACCCCTGGGCTGTGGACTGTCTGTGACCTGTTGGGAACCGGGCCACACAGCAGGAGGTGAGCGGTAGGCAAGAGAGAGAAGCTTCGTCTGCATTTGCAGCTGCTCCCCAGCGCTAGCATCACCGCCTCAGCTCCATCTCAGGTCATCGGGCATTAGAATCCCAAAGGAGCACCAGTCCCTGGAGCCGAAAAGGTTGGGGACCGCTGATACAGAAGATGAGGTCGGGGGGAAATGTAGAGAGAGTGGAATGGTTAATACAAGGAGGGCGGCCTTCAACGGGCGCTGTGTTTTGATTCTGTGCATTTCCCGGGAATTTCCCAGCGATGGCAGAGCCTAAAGGAGGGGAGATACCTTGGAACTTCGGGATAGAGGCCTGTGGGCTCCTTCCCGAGCCACCACTTAGTACTCTTGCAAAATGGAGATGATGACAGGTAAAGAAGGCCCATGACCAAAAAGGCGGCAGTTCTGCAGGGAGCAGGGAGCAGGGAGCAGGGAGCAGGCATGGTCTAGAGGATGGCTGAGCCTGGCAACAGGCAGAACCATTCTCTCTCGGTTTCTTACGATCCTCCACCAGAATCTGAGTAGACGGTGACCCCACCCACCCCAAGACTGCCATGACACTCTGAACCGCTCTCTAGTTCCACTTAAATTCGGCATCTTCTCTCAGTTCAAACTCAAACGGCAGACAATGCACGCGCGCACGCACTGAAGGCGACACAAACTGAAGAAAATATGACTTCCGAACGCTCTCCTTGGCAGCTACACGTGCGAAGGGTCCGCTGATCAGAGCACCTATGAATGGAGACTGCGTGGCAGCATTTAACTAACTGGGCTACGGGGAAGGACGCCGGAAAACCGTCGACGACGAGGACTGGGCTCCAAAAGCCCTGGAAACCACTGCCTGGATCGATCCTGCCCACAAAGCCTGTCCCCACCCCACACCATCTGATGCCTTCTGTCCCAACCTGCTGCAGTCTTTGTCCTGCTCTCTTAACTTCTGCCCCCGTCCGCCCGCCCACTCTCTCCTCCGCGAATCCCAAACGTCCCGGGCTCCTTGGAAGGGCCTGCACTTCTCATTTTCCCAAAGCCCCGTCCGCTAAGGTCTCCAAGGATAGAATGAGGTGCTTTTCCTTTCGCAAGGGCTCCCTTTTGTCATCAAGGTCTCTTCCAATCTGCATCTTCCGTGATGGCTTTAGCGACGATTTCTCAGAGGACTCGTCGGTTCACTGTCCCCCTTGAAAAGGACAGAGAATGACTTTTTTCCTGGCAATTTGCTGGCACGTAAAGTAGTGAGTCTCCTGAGAGAGCTGAGGGAGGGGGCTCCACCCTCGGATCTCCGAAGAGCCATAACCTCCACGCCTGGCAAATCTGGCTACTACCGAACTGAAAATACACTGAACAAGCAAACATGGCCAAACGTTTCCAGGAAAATATCTTAAAATATTTTGAAGATAATAAAAAGATTATCTGGAGCCCAGACCCTGGGACGGACTCCGAGCGATCAAACTAAACTGCCCTCGGTAATCTCCCAAAGTCTGGGATTTCGGGCCAGGCCCTGGTGGTGTGGACCCACAGCCATGCTCTCGCTCCTCGGGATAAGACTGAAATGATCGCCCTACATGGCGGGAAGAGCTTCTCGGTACACAATACGACCCCAGCTGGAAGCCGGCTCAGGTCCCCGGGGGAAGGGGGCAGGTAAGACAGCTGAAGTTCACCTAGAAGTGGGCGAGTCACGAGCTGCGGCCGATTTGCTATCTGAAATCAATACGTGACATTTTGCGGTTCAAAGGAAGTTAAGTGGTTTTATTTCTTATTTATAGGTAGAGCTCATTGCATTTTGTTTCTATTGTGCTGGGTTTATTTA
This sequence comes from Pteropus medius, assembly GCF_902729225.1. Taxonomy (NCBI): domain Eukaryota; kingdom Metazoa; phylum Chordata; class Mammalia; order Chiroptera; family Pteropodidae; genus Pteropus; species Pteropus medius. The sequence goes on along the minus strand of NW_024355206.1, from coordinate 1,161,326 downwards.
TTTATTTTTTTAGAAACACGGCAGTGGCGTGTGTTCATGTATATATTGCAACCCGCAAGTTAATTATTATCCTCTAGCCCATCTGGGGCTATGTTCCCAACACTGCGACCCAGGCCATGCGATCTTAGCTCTGTGTTGGGATCCTTCTTGCCACAGTGTCTGAGACATCCACCATGAAAACGCTTTCACCGGGTTAGAAAAGGAGAATAAAATTCACTGTGAGCAGGGAGAGGATAATACATTTAGGTGTGGTCAATTTAGGGTGAGCCGCTTCGACGAGCTAGCTAGCTTCTAGTAATGTCAGGCCACAGAGCAGGGAGGAGGGGCAGCTCCGTCCCAGAATGGAGCCACAGCGGCAATGCTGAACACCTGCCCTGGCGTCGGGGGACCAACCAGCTACATCATGCATACAAATCACATGGCAGTGTTCGGGCGGAACAGGTTGGAACGCTTCCTGCCTGACCTGGAAATAGAGGATGATAGGATGGGAAGGGCACTGGCCTTTTGTCTCTTTTTAGCTTTATGACCTTTGATCAGTCCCAGCTCTAGCGACGCAGATGGCAGAATCCATCGCAACATGAAAACGCAGGACCCCTTGTCCAATACTTTAAGAATTTCAAGATGGCGACAGAAGACCGTTGGACCAAGGGCAAGACCCTTCTAAGCACGGGACCCGCGCGGCTGTGCGGTCGGCACGCCTGAGAAGACAGTCCTGAGCAGCCCCTTCTCCTAAGGCAGAGTGCTGGTCTCCTCCGATCCAGCTCAGTGACTGACACTTGCAAGGTCTTTTGAGGCGAACAACAGCTGCCTGCCATATTAGCCCCTATTCAAGAGAGAAGACTGTACCGATTCACAGACCGTCCATTTGTTATCGCTGACCCTACAGAGTGAGCAGACACCTGTCTCCTTTGATTCACAGAGAGGTATACTAAGAGATCATTCTTCTCTTTTGTTTTTAACTGAACTATTTCATAGAGTGCCAAATTTAGGGGCCTTTATCGTGACTCAAGTCCTCTCGTTAAAGAAAGAATGACCTCGGTAGTTATAATAACAAAAGCACCAATGTCAGCATAAACGAAAAAGCAAAAGCACAAGCAGCTTCATGTCATAATTATACATCAGGGTCCTGCTCGGCTCCTATTTAGAAATCGAACCTGCAAAACACAGTCTTACACAGATGCATTTTCTTTTTATTAATCGTATGTGTTTTTTTTAATGTTTCAAGTACAGTTCGCATACATTAGCTTCATCTGTGCAACCTGGTGATTAGACATTTATATAACTCCAATAAATCTAGTACCTATCTGACACAATATACAGTTATTACAATATTAATGACTATATCTCCTATGCTATACTTTATATCCCTGTGATTATTTTTTAACTACCAATTTGTACCTCTTAATCACTTTACCTTTTTAACCCAGGCTTTCAACCCCCCTCCCATCTGGCAACCATCGAAATGTCCTGAGTCTGTTTTGTTCCGTGTGTTCATTTATTTTGATTTTTAGATTCCGCATATCAGTGAGATCATATGGTATTTCTCTTCGACTTATTTCACTGAGCATAATATTCTCTAGGTCCATCCATGTTGTCGCAAATGGTAAGATTTCGTTACTTTTTTTTTATGGCTGACTAATTCCACTGTATATATGTACCTCCTCTTTACCCATTCATCCACCTGGGTTGCCTCCGTATCTTGGCTTTGTAAATAATGCTGCAATGAACATATGGACACATGGGTCCCTCCAAAGTAGTGTTTTGGGTTTCTTTGGATAAAGAGCCAGACATGGGATTCCTGGGTCCTACTTTCTCTGTTGTTATAGCCTTTGTTTTAAAATCTACTTTGTCTGATATAAGTATTGATACACCAGCCCTTTTTTTTCTCCCATTTTCATGAAATATCTTTTTCCATCTCTTTATTTTCAGTCTGTGTGTGTCTTTCAATTTGAAGTGAGTCTCTTGTAGGCTGCAAGTGTAAAGGTCTTGTTTTCGAATTCATTCAGCCACCCTATGTCTTTTGATGGGTGCACTTAATCCACTTACATTTAAAGTAATTGTTGTAGATATGTAGTTACTGTCATTTTTATTATCTATATTTTTTATCTTTTTTTTCTTCTTAAAGAAGTCTCTTTATTCTTGTAATACTGGTTTGGTGGTAATGAACTCCTTTAGCGGTTTCTTATCTAAGCAGCTCTTTATCTGACCTTCTATTCTAAATGATAGCTTTGCTGGGTAGAGTCATCTTGGTTGTAGGTCTTTGCTTTTTATCACTTTGAATATTTCGTGCCAATCCCTTTGGCCTTCAAAGTTTCTGTTGAGAAATCAGCTGACAGTCTTATGGGAGCTCCCTTGTAGGGAACTAATGGCTTTTCTCTTGCTGCTTTTAGGATCCATTCTCTCCATAATGTCTGGCATTTTAATTACCTTGTGTCTTGGTGTGGGCCTCTTTGGGTTTGTCTTATTTGGAACTCTCGGCACTCCAGAGCTTGTATGGCTATTTCTTTTAGCAGGCTAGGGAAGTTTTCTGTCGTTACTTCTCAAAATAGGTTCTCAGTTCCTTGCTCTCTCTTCTCCTTCTGTGAGCACTATGATGCCAATACTGTTATGCTCGATGTTGTCACAGAGGTCCCTTAAACTGTCCTCATTTTTTAATTTTTTTTTTCCTTATTGCTGTTTCAGTCGTGTGTTTTCTTCCACTTTGTTTTCTGAGTCACTGATTCGATCCTCTGCTTCATCTAACCTGCTGTTGATTCCTCCCAACGTTAATTTCAATTGTAGCCTTCATTTCTAACTGGTTCTTTTTTATGGTTTCCATCTCCATTTTAATGTGTCCCATCTTTTTGTTGAAGTTCTCACTGAGATCATTGAGCACGCTGCTTATCACTAGCATTTTGAACGCTGCGTCTGGCAGACTGCTTGGTCTTCATTTTGTTTAGCTCTTTTTCTGGAGCTCTGTTCTATTCTTTCAGTTGGGACATGTTTCTTTGTCCCCTCATTTCGGTTCCCTCCCTCTGTTTGTTCCCATGTATTAGGGAGAGGGAGAGCTGCTATGTCTCCTGGCCTTACGTGGAAGCTGTCCTGTGGGGCCCCCCAGTGCAGTCTCCCTAGTCAGCTGAGCGGGGGGTTCCAGGTGTGCCTCTTGTGTGGGTTGTGTGCTCCCTCCTATTGTCATTGATCGTTGGCTGCTGTTGGGACATCAGTGGGAGGAATCGACCGTCAGGCTGATGGTCGTGAGGACTGGCTGTGACCACGGCAGTGGAGCTCTGGTGCAGGGGCTGACCCTACGAAGCAGGATTTGCTTTGGCAGGGCTCTGGCGCCTGCCCTGTCTGCTTTTTCGGCGTGTCGTGTTGATCCCCTTTCTTAAATTCAATGAAAGTGGCGCTGGCAGGATTTCTGTCTCTAATGTCTAAGCACCACTCATCTGCAAGTGAAGGACTCCATGACTGTTACAGAAATTGCTCTTAAATACATAAAACACATAAGAGAATTTTTGGAAAATCCCTTATTATTCATTAAAGCATTTGGGGGCCTCATTAATTCCGATGGGATAATCAGTTGTTGATTAGCCAGGCTGTTAAGCATCCATTGTCAGATGCTGATGGGGTGTGAGAATTGCATTTCGTATCCACGGAAGAGTCACCTGAATGCAGTTAGCACTTCATCAGCTAAGGCTGCATCTTCTGAGGATAAATTGGCTGGATTTTCATTCCCCAGTCTTTTCCTTCATCTCCCACATTTTTCTTTATTGCAAAGCATTTCTCATTCTGTTTGGTTTCTCCTGCACATCTAAGGTCTGAAATGATTTCAGAAGCCAACTTTAAAAGCTGGCAGGTTACAGGTAAGTCATACTGGTACACAGGGTTCTAATGTGAAGAGCGTGCGTGTGCGTGCGTGCGTGCGTGCGTGTGTGTGTGTGTGTGTGTTCATCTCTGTGTGTTTGGCTTTGGCCTGACAGTTCGTGGCTAGGGCCTCCTGCACACCATCAGCCCTTCAGATCCAAATAGTATCCAGGACATCAAGGAGATTCCTCAGCCAGGGCTCTAAAACTCAAAACTGCCTTTCTCTCCAAACCTCGACTGACTGAGAGGAGCATAATGGCAGTGAGCACGGTGAGAAAAGTCCCTGGGCTCGAGGTTGGGAAATGGGAGTCAGAGCCCTAGTTCTGTTTTAGGAGAGGAAGTGACAGCACTAGGCGACTGCTCTCGGCGCCATCCAGTCATTTCATCTCCCTGACAGTTTGCAACTTATCTCTTCTCCCTTCAACAACAGAGCACCATCAGGGTTTCTCCTCCATGTCACGCCAAGAATGGTGGGAGGTGTACTTCTGTAAAGATGGACCAGTCCTCAACCCTTTACTGAGCCTCTGATTTCAAAGGGACAGGGTGCTCCCCTGACAGGAGGGGCCCCCTCTCTCTACTACATCTTCAAAGAAGAGGGTCCTCGTTTTACTCACGGAACTGCTCTAGATGGTGAGCACTGTCAGACTCGGGCATGGCTGAGATGGTCACCAACGGACAGGAATTCCCTCCTAGGGTCTGGCAGAGAGCTTCCTGCCGGAAGTAAACCTTTTTGGGATCGATGCTTTTTTCCAGGATATCAAGGTGAGTCTGGAACAGAAAAAAAAAGAAGCATACATTATTTCTGATAATAACCATACTAGACAACAGCAATAAAACTTATATTCGTGTAACTCCTTATAGAAGAATTTCTGCTAACCTGGTCTCCCCAATATAGGGCGTTAAGTGCCTAAAAAGGGGGCTACTCCTACCACCTCGCAGACGTTCAATGAGGCAGAACAGGACGCATCATTCCCACACGTGTCTGCGTAATAGGACATCTGTTTTCGAGTGGTACTGAAGGCAAGAGGGTAGGCGCATACAGCATCTTACCATCACCGTGGTTACCATGAAGACAGAGTGCACCCAAGCACTCAGGAACACAGGACAGAGACCTTCAGCCGCACATGGGACCTCAGAACCGGGCAATATCGGGAGAGGTGTGGACATGATGAAGGAGAAGAGGAAACAGCTGATCCAGGGGGCGTGCCAGGCAAAGACAAATAATGGCAACTCATTTTTCCTACTCTTTTCTTCCATTTAGACACTGACTTAAGACAAAGATACAAAAATAGGATAGCACTGAAACTATCGTTGAGACCTCTGAGGATATTTTTACTAACCCAAGCAGTCATTAAGAGGTTAGGAGATTTTCTCCCAGCTGTATTACGTACCCTGACAACAGTGACTCTGTAACCTCAGTAACCAGCACAAGGACATCTATGCACAAAAATTATCCTTCTAGCTGAAGCTCTTAAGTTTTCACCACACCAAGCAGGCATTAACAGGGCCAAGGAGAAGCTGACCATCTTGCTTTTTGATAAATAACAAGCCTGCTAGATAAATCTTTTAAAAAACACATAAATTCTATGTAAATATTTAGAGAAGTCATAAAATATATTCTGAAGAGGTGAACACTGCCCTCAAAAGGTAGAGGAAGTGTTTGCATGTGAAAAGGATTTACTACAGAAGGAGCAGGTGGGGTTATGGCTCACCCAAAGATGTCAGTCATGCCCGAAGCTTCGGGACCCGTAAATATGTTACCTTACATGGCACCAAGGGCTTGGCAGATACGTTTAAAGTCTATTTGAGATGGGAGATTATCCTGCATCACCCAGTTGGGGCCAACCTGATCCAAAGTTCTTAAAAAGCAGAAAACTGTGACCAGCCGCAGAGAACCAAAGGGATGGCAATGTGAGAAGGACTCAGCCTGCCATTGCTGGCTTTGAGGATGGAGGCAGGAGATCAAAGGCCAGGATATGTGGTCTTTAAAAGCTCAAAAGACAAGAAAATAGATTCTCCTCCGAAAGCCTCTGGAAGAAACGCAGCCCCAACACCGTGATTTGTGGCCAGTGCAACCCATGTCAAACTTCTAACCTAGATGGGTGTAAGAGTTTTAAAATTTTATTGTTTCACCCACCAAGTTTGGGCTAATTTCTTAGAGCAGCAATAGAGAACGAATATAAAAGGAAATAAACAAACAAACAGAAGAACTTCCTCAACTAAGTAAAAATCCTAGGATTTGGATAGATAGAAATACAGTAAAACCTGCCGGAACGCTATGGAAATATTTGAATTGCAAGGAAAAAGAAAGAGTGCCAAAGGAAGAAAAAGTCTCCAGAAGATTCTGTGGCCTTTTCTCTACCCTCAGGGATACCTGAAAATTTGACCCTGACTGATAACCTCCTTGCAACTGAGACCCCAAATCATCCACCCCAACAATGCCTATTACCTACATTCACATGGCTGTTATTGTTCGTCTGCATCAACATAATTCTACTATTCCAGGAAACTTTTGTCCAGGAAAGTAGAAGTTACGAACCAATGTATTGTTCATTCCAGGAACATCCCAGCAACTCTTCGATAGAAAGCATCAACTGACTCTGTAATCCGAGCCCCTTGAACCCCTTTCCTCAAGATTCTTGCCTTACGGTGTCCACCAATCTTACACTATTATATCACGTCTTTACTCAATGCTAACCAAGCCCCCTAAACAAAATATCTGCCTTTAAACAAGACTTTAAAGTCTTAATAAATATCCCAGCTCTGCCCTTCCTCCTCTGAGACACTGTCAAGACTCTGCCATACTCTCCTTTGCCAAGGACATGAGTTTCCTGTCGCTGCCATAATTACTGCAAATTTAGTGGAGCGAGGCAACACAAATTTATTGTCTTATAATTCTGGAGGTCAAAAGTCAAAAACAGGTCTTACGGGGTCAAAATTCCAGGTGATGTCAGGAATGCACTCCTTCAGGCGGTTCTAGAGGGTAATTCATCTCCTTGCCTTTGCCACCTTCTGGCGGCGACCTGCATTCCTTGCTTCAAGGTGACATTCTCCACCTTTGAAGCCAGCAATTGCCTTATCCCCACCTCTGCTTTCATGGTCATATCCTCCTCTATGACCCCAACTCCACTGTCCTATCTCATTCTTCCACATATGAGGACCCTTGTGATTACACTGGACCCGACGCCATAATCCAGGATAGCCTGCCCATCTCAAGATGCTTAACTTAATCACATCTGCAGAGTCCCTTGGGCTGTGTAACACCACTGCTCCTTGTCAAAAAGAATGGGGTTGCACCCTAAAATTAAGGTTATTTTTTAAAAGTGACTATGTGTCATACTTCCTTCTGCAACACTAGATGCCAAATTTTTGCTCTTAAGCAAAGGTAACATACATGCTCAGATATGCAAGAAGTCAGAAAACATGTCACCTTATATTTAATGAAAACGGTAGCTTGAAGACATACGTCTGCTGCTCCCAAATCAAACTAAAGAACAATATAAAAGGGCAGTCCAGTTAAATAGGGTTTAAGTCTAAGCGACCATTGAAGACATGATTACTACATTACACAAACACCAAAAATTATTTTTAGGGAGAAAAAAATATAGTACCAAATTTTAATGGTATCATCTGGTTCTAAAATGAAATTAAAAGAGATGTGTGAAGAAAATATAGTAGAAAATATCACCATTTTCATTTTGCATGGACAACGTTATTTAATTCTTGAAAATGGAAAGGCATACAGTATGGAGCAAGATGACTAAAGTGGGCAAGTTTTTAATTCGAACTGCCTGAGTTCAAATTTCGGCTGCAGATTCTGGAAAAGTTATATAAATTCTGTACTTAATCTCTTTGTGGCTTAATTTCCTCTCTTTAAAACATATATATATATATATATATATATATATATATATATATATATATATATATATATATATATATATATATATATTATAATAGCATTGCCTACCTCATTCAATGGCTACCACAATTTAGCCGTATACTGTATGTGAAAAGTCACATAAGTAACACTCAGTTTTAACTATGATTATTCATGGCGAAATATAGGTTCAGATAGTTTGGTTTTTTTTAAGAACTAAAAGATTAGCACTATTAGAATTATAAACACAGGGAAAAAATAAAAATTAAAGAAAATAGGGTTGGTCCATGTTACATAAGTGATAGAGGGAAGGTGGGGAGGAAGAAAAACATTAAACATGAAAAATAGCATACACTCGAGATGATAGAAGTAACACCAAAAATTATTACAAGTAAAAATAGGTTAAAGAACCTCATTAAATGACAAAAATCTTTCGGATTCGTTTTTTTTCTTAATCCCACTGCACATTGCATGTAAGAGGTAATTTTAAATAGAAGAGAAAAAAAATGATGTATTTCAAAACACGCCTAAATTATCTCTTTAGTTTGTTTGCCTCTACTAAAATATTTTAAAAGAAAAATACTGAAACTAAAAGGATAAACAAACATAAATTAAAGCGGGCATGGCAACAGTAATATATGACGAAGCCATATTCGAGAACAAGGGCATTAAATGGGATTTTGAAATCTTATTCTGATAAAGGGCACAATTCAAAATGAATATATAAAACTCATAAATCTTAAGAATCAAATAACATAGGATTGAAATATACAATGCGAAATGGCAGAAGGGGAATAAATTGTACTCAGAGTGGGAGACTTTGAAGACACTACCTCGGTCTTAAATCAATTGCACAAAAATGATGATAGTGTGTTTGAACAATATTGGTTTTTCATAGATATACGTCAAACTTTTTATAAAAACATCCTTTTCTCCTCAAATATCCATGGAACTGTAAAAAAATTAACCACATACAGGTCTGTAAAACATTCAAAAATGTTTCCAATGAAGGCAAAAATTGTATGCAACACATTTTCTGACAAATAAAGTGAGTCTTAAGTCAAAATGGTTTTAAAAAGAGCAAAAACAAAAACATGAGGAAGTAGCAAAACATCCCCCCCCTAAAATCTCGCCAAATAAATTAATGTATCAAAGAGAAAATCGATATGAAATCAGTGTAATTAAAGCCATGATAAAAAAAGATATCTGGTGTCTCAGGAGAGACAGCGAAGAACAAGAATAGAAATGTCCCCAACGGAATGTCTCTATGTGTCAGTCATCCCCGTTAAGCAAAATGCCAGCACCTTAGTTAAAAGAGTAAAGATAATCCTGGATTTAGATGATAACTCTCTGTGATCCTAAGCAAATTATTTTAATGACTTTCATCAAATTCTGGGTGAAAGCGGCTCCCAATATTGTTAAATTATTAAATTATTAATAATTAAATTATTATTAAATTATTAAAACCCTGACTGAGTGGACCCTGACTCACAATTACTATCATGATTCGCGGCCCCCCTAAACTAGGAAAGCAATACTCTTTCCTGCACCATTTCCCAAAATGCATCCTACAGAATATTACCAGGTGCTGGGGGGAGGACAGGGAGGTGGGCAGGCAGAAAATTCAGAGCGAAAACACTTGGAACATGGTGAGTTAAAGAAAATAAAAACGTTTTTATGGCTGCAGAATTTTTCAGACTCTCTAATATGCCACTATGCCTTGTGACTTCCTAGAAGGAAATCCAGCACACCGAGCTTCATGAATTTATGTATCCATTAATTCCTTTTCTGTAAAGATCTCAGGACACAGGGGTGCTGTACAATGTGATTTGGGAAACACTGTCTTTGCTGAATTGTCTTTTGTTTTGCCATCAAAGTATTTGTTGCACATTTTACTATGTCTAAAAGGATCCCTTTGCAAGGAGCATTGGGGGTAAAGGGTGGGGTGTGGGGGGCTGGGTGGAGAGCCTTCTTGAGGAGAACACTGGCTATTATTCTGTGATGTCACCAAGTTATGAAGAGGTCAAAGCTCGGGTGTCTGAGGGCAAAGCTTAAAAAAAAAAATCATAATAAAAATCTAGATTTTGTGAATCGGGCATTGGAGGCAGGCTCAGAGGAAGGTTTGTTCATAGATATCATCAAGCACAATTCGCTAGGAGAGGAAAAAGTCAAAAAAAGCATCACTGAACCCGTGAACATTGTCCTTCAAAACAGTGTCACCTTCACGTGCTCCCTAGAAGCAAAAGAAGGAGGAAGCCAAGTTTGAAAGTTTTCTTCTATGAGATCTCTATTAATTGTATCATTACATTTTGGGGGATTGATAAGATTACAACTCAAGTGCCTAACATCTTTCGGCGTAAGCTCGTTTGCTGTAAAAAGATAGTTGTTCACACGGCCATTCAACTCTTTATCCCTCTCCACCTGCTGCCAAATACATTCCACCTCCACTCTTGGGGCCATTATCCCTGCTCCCGTCATACAGAAAACTTCTAGAAATAAACCGTTGGATTTGCTTTTGCAAGAATGGCTTCGCATTGTCCTCCCGAAAACGACTTGTAGGTGAACGCTACCACCTTCGGTCCAGCAAGACTGTTGTCTAATTGGATATTGTTGGAATCAATGAGCAGGGAAGCAGGGAGCCTGAATGCAGCTACCAACAACCAACCGTAATGACAGCCCTGCAGAAGCCACAGGGGTGGATTTCTTTATAAAGATGGGAATGAGTTCAAGGCAATTATGGAGACCCCCAGAGAGGTTGTCTTCTTAGAAGATAATTCTACCCGTCCGTGAAAGATATCGGGCTGATATTGCTTCTCCGGCAGCCTCGCCGGTGCCTCGTCACAGCAGTCTCCTGCCCCTCTCCTTTATCGGCTACTCCCTTAAAACGTCCACAAAAGACTTGACTTGACCTCAGCAAGCTACCCCGCTGGTAGCTACTGATAAAATGAGAAGCGCTATGCACTCAGAAATCGTGTCTGATTGTTACTCTCCTCATCTGCCTCACTCTCTGTCCCCCTCATTCAGGAGAAAGCTCACCCCTAAGGAGAGGGTCTATTTTATTTGTGTACTGACTAGCTCTCAGTTGTCACTTGAATACGCCCATCAGAGAATCGGAAGCTTCTCGTAACAAGAGAACAAATGACACCTTTAAACTAAATAAAAGTGACAGAACATGCTGGAAGCAGGTTCTAATGAGCTTCCTCAAACTGTCTCAGTCTGCCAATACCACTCTCCCCACGTTAAATGGACTCGATTTAAGAAGCAGGAGAAACAACTAGTCTCTAGGTGCCTACTCACAGATTTGCTGATCAGAAAGAAAAGATTAGGATTTTAATACCCTTTTCCATTAAAAATAAATGAAGTTATATGGCTGATGATTTGGAAAGGAGAGTAAAGAAAAAAATTATATATAATCAACCGCCCTAAGACAACCACCGGTAGCCACTGTATTTCTTTTTTGTCCTTTATTTGGACTTTTTTACATTCTTTTAATTTTATTATAAATTATGGAATGGGTACCTTTCGATAAATCCAGCGGAGAAAATGATCACACATCATCATGAAAAAAAGAATCAGCACTCTAAGGGCAATCATCTGGTACGGCTTACTGGAAAGAGACACCTAGCTAATACTTCCCACGTATCGAGTTATTTAATCTTCACGACAACCTGCGTAGTAAGTTCTTTCATATGTCCGATTTTACGGATGAGAAAACGGAGGCAATGAGCAGTTAAACCGCTTGCCCGAGGCTACACAGCAAGAAAGCACCAGAGTTCAGACTCGAATCCAGGCCTGTCTGACTCCGAACTTGTTCTTACATCGTGCTCAAGACCTTGAATTCAGGGATCCTTGCAGTCGATGACTTCCCCACTCGACACATCTCGGCTTCTTCAGAATGAATGGCCTTTTACGTTCACCTGTTACCATCGGCACTCCCTACTGGCGCCTGCCCTTTGTTCTGGCCCATTCGAGGACAGGTCTCTGTCTGTTGATTGCCCGACAGCACTCGTGTATGACTTGCTCACTGCATCTTTGATCCATCACATGTAAATCAACACTTCCAAATGTTTGACACATTTTAAACTCTTTATTTATTCTGAGCCCTTTGTGAGCGATTGTGCATATGATCTAATTCTCTTCTTTCTCTCCTTTTCTCTCTCCTTCTCTCCCTACCCCACACGACATCTCATCTTTAAAGATGACGGCGATAGCATCTGCCACTGTAGGAATATGTCTGGTGAAAAACCCTACTCCACCCTCTGAGTCCTAAACTCTCTCAACATATGGGTCCTAGTTATGATCACTTTTCTTGTCTCGGGCCAACACATAAGGCTGTAAGTTCTGTGAGACCTCATTGTCTTACCCTCTAAAATGTCCGTCAGAAATTCTCTCGGTGTCCTATTTTCAACCAATACTACTGGCTTTCCAGGGGCAATCCATAACATAATCCAAATACTTTAACAAGTATTGTTAACACTCACACGGTTATTGCAATTATTGATAGCTTGATACGGATGACTACAATAGAATTCTTCTGCTTGCTTCATAATTACAATAATATTGTATTTCTTTCTTTTAGCTTTATTTTAAGACTCTAATTTGGATAATTACCCAACAAAGCTCCTGGCAAGCATCTGGAAAATATCAAATTGAAAGAATGAAATACTAAGTTTCTTATCGTAAGAGAATAAAATTTTTCAAGCTGCAAAATTACATCCAAGTTGAAAAACATCCAACATACATGTCCTCTGCTATGAAAATGTCTGTCATGATTAAACATAATCCACATTATAAGAGATTTACAAATTGTGAATTCGACGTAGGAATGCATTTTCCACCCCTCCGCATAACCCCCAAGTATCATACAGTTAATTCTGCCCTTGGGGTATTATTCACATTGAATTTATCACTGATCTGTTGGAAGAAAAATGGTTTCTCCTTAGGACATGTTCAAAAATAAAAATGACTAGAGTGCATTAACAGAACGTACTTCTTCTGTCCACAACGAGAGGAAGGATTTCTTAAGAGAAGTCACAGAGTCAAGTATTGTCTTAAACCTTATAGAGTACAAGACCATGCGTTATTGGAAATGCAAAACCTACAACTGAATACATGCATTTTTCACTTTCAAGTAACGAACTGTCTTTCTTACTCGGTTCTACTCATTTAGGAGAAATGAAAATGTATCGCTTTCCTGTCTTTCTCATTAACCCTCCTCCAACGTCCCTAGGGGGAAGAGATTCACAGTCAATAGGCTAAGTAGCAAGCCAATGAGCATCCACTAATAAGACTTTTCTCTCCTCATTGAGGCCAAGTGACCAGAAGAGGAGCCCTCTTTTCTTGTGTTTCTGTCCCTCATCAAGACGAAATGATTGCCTCGTTAACCCCAGTGGCTTCTAAGCTATCTGTTGATTGCAAACTTCAGACCCTGTGCTCTGCTCTGACAAGACCACAAAAGGCAAGTGGATCCCAGAGGCACAAGCTATGACAAACAACAGCTACTACAACCGAAGTCCAGTTTTACTGGCACATGTAGTCATGGAGTTGTGTGATTATGTAATGGATCTCTGATGGCTGAGTTCAAGTCATCGCCCCATGGATTGTAATGATAAGCGTGAGTATCACGGAGGTGGTTTAGCTGGATAGTATTGTTCCCCAAACGTGTCCTGAGGGGTTCTTATCCCAAGCTGTTCTGATGGGTGCTTGCTAAGTGCCTGCACACACGCTCATTCAAAATCTGAACTTCAAAGTAAGAATTCAGATGCCTTCCAGGCCTGGCTGAAGGAAACTCAGACTTCTCATCAGCCTGACTAGATGACACCCCAAGGGGAAAGGCAAACATGCATTCAGACAGGAATCGTCCCCCTTTGATTTCCTTGTGGTGTTTCACAAGTGAGACAATAAGAACAGCTGTTGAAAGGGATTATGACTCTTGCCTCTTCCAGGGCCCGAAAAGCAATAAGCATCCTTTATAACAAACGCAGCAATAAGCATCTCTTATAACAAACGCGGCTTGTTATGGCCTCGCTTGCGATACACATTTCTTGGATTCACTTCTTGAGATCTCAAACTGTGACACACAAATAAAACTAGTCGTGTTATCTTTTGCAATCTGGAAAACAGTGACGATCACTCTTTAGGCCAGACAACATGTGCAGAGAAGGGCGGGTGCGTTTTCATGCAGCAGTGAGCCAAGTGGTTTGCGATGTGCCTTCTCGATGGAGAAAAAGTTTTCATCTGTACCTGAACGTTCCTTTTGAAGGCAAAGACGTTCTTGGTTATTATCTTTCCCAACTCCTTATCACAGATTTAAAATGAAAATGCTCATCCTTCAGGCTAAGTGATGTATATACACTCATAAGTACACCTATGATTATAAATATGCTAATAACATTTTGCATTAACATAGAGGATGAAAGAGCTTCATAGAAGATGCTTAGCTCATTAATCATCAGGGTATCCATGAAATAGCTAGGTGAAAGAGGGAGGGGATGGTTTGCCAGCTTCTTCGAATGACAGAAAACTGCATGATGGAAGCAGTTAGCTCCAATTTGTCTCGTGACCCTTTTGCAGGGCCTGAGAGAACACGGAACACTGTCTTCAAGTTCGGACTGACTTATACCACGTTCCTCCCGCATAATGATCAAGGCCCTCGTTGGTGGTCACTAAGTGTTCTATGCTTCCACTCTTCTCGTCCACCCTGGATCCCATGGGGACCAGCAGAAAGCTGACGGGGCTGCTTGCTCACAGACTCAGGGAGGTTTTCCAAGCTTTCTATCTCCATGCTTTATGCTCGATTCCTCTCGATGAGAAACATCCTTTCGATGTGTACCTCAGCTTACCTGACGCGTTTGCCGCATGTCAACCTGCTAACCTCACTCCAATCCCACTGCTTGAGGGCTTCTTAAAGATAGAGCCCCTGCCTCCTACACTCAACCCGCCATTGAGAAGCACCGCATGCCACTTAGGCCTTCAGAATGCCACGGGCCATGACAACAAACTCTGGCTCCCTTGGAATTAGGGTCTCCTGAATGTTTCTGGGACGACGTCAGAGAGCCCCTCCAGGCCTGCCGGGGTGACGCTGTAAAGTGGAAGTTACCGTGAGTGTGGTATAGGTGTACGGGTAGTGGTAAGCCAGGTAGCAGACATCCTCATTGTGCGGGAAGGTGACGGTGAAGGTGAGGGTATAATAACACTTTCCAGACGCTGCCCCCGTGACGGTTGCACTCTGCCGATAATGGTTTCTGAAAGAGAAAGGAGAGAGGAGACTGAGGGAGAGGCGGGGGAAACAGTCGTTTGGGGACCCAGGTGCTATCAAGCTCTTGTGTTACACGCGGGCAAAATGTTTATTCGAAACACGATGTGGGAGAAGTTTAGAAAACAGAGAAATGTACAAGTGCGCTTACTGCCAGGTCACGAGCCAAATCAGCAGCATCTAGACTGGTCCATCTGGCTCCTAATTATAGTATATATGCCACAGGCCTTTCCTTGCTGTGTCTAAAAATGAGGCTATAGAGTCACTGAGCTAGAAAACAGAGGAAAATGTGGATCATTCTGTTTTTTCTAGGATTCGACTGCAGACATATACTTTATTACTCAAATCTGAGTTTGCCCGACCTCTGCCGCTCCCTAGACCACGAAGCGGAGCCCTTCCTTCCCCTTCCGCCTGCCAAGTGGGCTTATTAGCCATCACCACTATATGTCGAGTTCCAACTCGAAACGTAACATACGCCATCTCATGCTATCTCTGCGATGACCCGTTCCGTAGATGAAGAAGCAAAGGCTTCGAAAAGTTAACTTGTCAAAGGTCACAGAGCTAGTAAGAGGTTAATATGGGACTCGAACCCAGATCTGTCTGCAAAGTCTCTGTCCTTTCCACTACAGAAAGAATCCTCCCAACAGGATGTACTTCTCACCCCAAATGTGGCTCGGCTTCTTAGAGCTGGAGCCTGCACATTTCCCTTTGTCAAAGATGCAGAATCAATTTCGAGACTTCAGAGAACAGTATCACAGTAAATTGCCCCCAGAAGTACAGTCTGCACAATATTTTCCCCACACGCTGCCAAATATGCTCTTGCCATTCCCGTTGATGCTGATACAGCTGTGCAGGCTTTCCCGAGACATGTTATCATCAAGCCCGCATCGTAATGCAAAATACGCATGGGCACCAAAAGATGTGGTCGCACCTTCGAACATTTCTAATGTTGGCTTACTTGTCCACTGTGCGTTGGGGTCTTCTTGGGGGAAAGGGTGGGGAGAGGGAAGAAGTAGAGAATTATTCTGTGTGCTCTTTCAACATATAAAAAAATATGGATTATTCTTTTCTGACTTTTTGCTACCTTCACACCACCCACCCCTGCCAAAGCAAAAAAAAAAAAAAAAGAGGCAAACGAGAGTTTTGCAGTTATTTTCCATTTATAAAACTAGAAATGGGAGTAAAAGAGCGTGGTAATCTCACAGACTATGGCCTGATACATTTCTCTGGCCTTGGTTTCTTCCCACATGGCTCCCTGGAGCCTGGGTCATTCTAGGGAGAGAAGGATGCCCCCTAATGGTGTGAGCCCCGAGTGACCACCCCACCCAGCTGTTCAGCATCACATTAATGGGACCCATTTCTTCTGTGACAATAGGACTCGAAACTTCAAAAAGGCATCTTCACCTACAGCGCCATCTCAATCTCAATACGTAATTGAGTCTACTTTCTCCAGATTCCTCCAACATTCTGTAGTTTCTCCTGAGCTAAAGCTCTGGTTATCGGAGCGTATGTAACGAAGCAGGTGGGAGTTTGGAAAGCTTGCAAGCCACATATGCTCTATCTCTTTTCTCTTTCTGAGTTCACTCATAAAGTCTCCACCGGCAAATGCATCCTCAGTTCACACCGAGATGAGCCTAGCCAATCACACCTTCCCACAATGGAAGAGCCGACCAAAATGACATAAGCTTGTCAAAATGGTCAAAGCGTGGAAGAAGTTCACCTGTAAACATAGATATGGGAGCACACACTTTGCACACAGACACACACACACACACACACACACACACACACACCAGGTGAGGGTAAAGGCAGATGGAAACACATCTAGTGCCTCACCATCGCCCAGTTCTTGCAAACAATGAAGGGCACCTGTCCTTAAGGTGAAGAGCTGCCCCCAAGGGCAAGTGGGCGTGGTCTCACTGGACAGGAGCCTTGCCGTTTTTTTAGGTTTCCCATTGTACTCTCAAGGACACTGAAATCACAGGCACGTGCGTGCACACTAAGCAAACTCGACCTGACCCCACCAGCCACTGGAGGGAGCACGACAGAAAGGAAGTGAGGGTGTGAAAGCCCCATCTCTTTGCTCTTCCTGCCATTCACACCGAACCTGGGCTCCAGGCGAGGAACAGCTATAGTAAAATCAAGAGAGAGAGAGAGAAAATGGGATCATTCGTAACTTTTGAGCTTCTGGGAGCCCGGGTGCTAGTGATTTAAGGAAAGTGTAAGAAATGTGAATGATAGTTTTATCTCTATGAAATCTACCTTCTCATACACACACGCACACACACACACACACTCACACTCAGGCCACTTCTCATGGCCAAGACTAAAAGCTCTCCTCTGATAAGCCTGTTTCAGGGTGGTTGCAGACTGCGGGAATTGAAGAAAAGATGGATATTTCTCATCCAGGATGAGTTTCGGCTAAAGGAGATGCAGTCACCACCCTGGCTTGGGGTTTAAACTCTAGCTGGACCTAAAACAAACGTCGGGATCCCCCACTGACCCTCCTGGTGGCCGTATTAGAACAGGAGGATCCAGGAAATGGTTCTACTACCCCTGAAACTTCCCTCTTCAGAGACCTTTAAACTTTCCCAAGATCCCCTTCCTCAACGGGAAACGCCTGATATGTCCCTAAAGTGAAGCCCTTGGCTTGCTACAATTCAATTTGTCCACCATAAAGTGAGATCCCATCAACAAATTATTTTTGTTTTCCCGGTTCTTATGTGAACATACTGAGGGATGTTTGCAAGGCGGTCACATTCATCCTTCATATTTTAAATGGTCCCCCTGTTCTTCTGTCGTATGGAAACCCCTTTCCTTCTTCTTCATTCAGCCAGCTCCTCATCTTCCGTCAAGACTCCACTTGAACATTTCCTCTTCCAGGAAGCCTTCCCTGATGTCTGCCCTTTCACGTAGTTCTTACGTATCATACCGTGTCTCTCCCTCACTGCCAACACTTCATGGCAGGAATCATGCTAATTCATTCGTGTATCTTCATGCTTGGCACAGTACCTGAACGTAGCAGCTGCTCTGTTAAAGTCTGTAGAATAAATGGACCTTAGATGCCAGGAGTAATAATTAGGACGCTTAACATATATTATCTCTAACTGTAATGATCCCTTTTGAAGCTAAGGATTATACGCACTCTACAGATGAGGAAATGGAGGGTCGCAGGTGTGAAATGTCTTGGGCAGCTCCATACAACAGGCAGAGTAAGCAGGATTCAACTCTAAGTGTGGGCTTACTTCAAAATCAAGATTTATTATTATTATTATTATTATTAATCAAAATCATCATCATCACCTCTCTTAAGAATGGACCAGAGGTTTTGGGGCCCAATTCATCAAGCGAGAATTTGAAATTTTCATCTTCATAAATCAGGGCTGCCTATAAACTTAAAGTCTAAAATAAAAGAAGGAATGCAACATAATCCAGATGAGAACCGACGAAACTGATCCATATTACTATGATTCTTTATGTCATTGGTATGTGATGCCAGTAAAGTGTTTCTCCTAGTTATTAATAATAATTGCTAACATTCATGAACACCTACTATGCACCAGACGCTGTTCGAAGCTTTCCGTGTGCTTTACCTGATTTCATTGTCAGAGCAGCTTTCTTAGGTCGATGCCATTATTATCCCTGTTTTACAGATGAGAAATCTGAGGTTGAGAGAGGCTGGGATAATTTTCCCAAGGCCACACCATTAAAGAGTGGTAGAAGTTTGATTCTGAGCACTGTCTCTCCTCAAGATGCTCTCCCAAGGTGGGGGAGAAGCCTGGTGAAATCAAATGTGATCTCTGATTTGCTGGAACCCAGACAGGCAGGTCATCTAGGGTCAAAGATGATCTGAGATTGCAGACATCCAGCCATCCTACAGAGAAAAGCCTCCTCTTTGTTTTCCTGTCCCCTGAACCATTTATCTTCAGAATGATCTGCACTTTCATAATCATAAAGCTTTCAATGAAGCAAGGAGCAAAGCACACAAATGCAGTTATATACTCCATCTATTTCCGTTTGTACTTAAAAATATGCTGGGAAGTCTTCTTTTTCCCCCTCTGTGTGTATGAAATAAGCAAATGCTAAGAGAGAGAGTAATTAGGTAATCTTGCGATGACGATGGCTGTGTTTAACAAGGGTGCGTCGCTTCGCTTCACGGGGCCTGGTAGGGTGGAACAACCAAGTCGCCAGGCTCCCCCCTGTCTGCGGTGTCTCTAATCATCTACATAACACCCAATCTCTCTCCTGAGATCCCTGGGAAGGAGGCATGATGGCCGAGCTCTTGTATGACATTCATCTTCATGAGTGAGCTGTTCATCTCCTCTCGCCGGCGGAGAATAAATGTCAGAAGAGACCAAGAGACCGGCCGCTGAGTACTACACAGCCACACCGAGCGTGTCACCCTCCCTCTGCCCTTCAGCACCGAAACGAGGTTAGCCCAGAGCTGGGAGGGACTCTGCAAAGGCGTATGGTACCTGCAGAAGCAGACCGCAGGGGACGAAGTCAGGCAGAAACGAAGACTGGCCTTGCTTACTTTCATGAGAGGCGTGAAAAAATGAGCCTGCCCCTTAACGTTCTTCCCTGTAGGGATCGCTTTGTGGTTTCTGGCCTACTGAGCTGCTAGGTGGGTGGGGGAGAGGGAGGAGGTGAGGGTGTGGGACGGGGGCAGGAGGATCAACTGAGCACAAGGAGAAAGTTCTAGAATTTCTCTTTAAACTTCTTAGGATCTAGGTAATGAGAAAGAAATTATCTAAGGTTTAATCTGGGGATTAACACCGCTGGCCTTACACAGCCCATGTCAATATGATGTCGTGAGTAATTACAAAACAAACTAGAGTATGATACAGCCATTTTACCCCCTCTTCTCTGTTGTTTTCCAAGGTTGAGATATGAAAAACACATTGCATTTCGCATCTACGGTTTTCATATGTCAAGTAGTTAAGTATCAATTGCTGTATGGGAGGAGGCTCCCTAAAGGAGGGGTAGAAATAGGTCGCTACCACATTCTTTTGCTTTTAGCTTCTGGCAAGGTATTTAAGTTTGCAGAAGCCGAGATTAGTGGATTTACACTAATTTATCTAAACCAAACCTTGCAATATAGACAATTTTTAAAATTCTGCTTAGAAGTCATAGAATGACAATAGTATTATTTCAAGTAGAAATGGCCAAGAAAATGGAAGAATGGGTATGCCCTACCTTACTCTTAATACCAGCTCTTTCTCAAGAATTCTTACTTATATAAAAATAATCTAATCAGATCTGGGAAGTTAACCAATGATTTTCAAAATTATCCAAAAGACTATTTACATTATGTTTTTCATGCTGAACCCTAAGGTTATATGCCCTGAGTTATCAGCAATATAAAAATATAGTTAACCCTTAAACGAGAATTTGAACTGTGTACATACACTAACACACAATTTTTTTAATAAATACTTTAAATGTACTTTCTCTTATTATTTTCTTAATTTCCTAGCTTACATTATTATAAGAATATAGTATATAATACATGTAACGTATCAAATATATGTTAATTGAATGTTTATGTTATCGGTAAAGCCTCTGGTCAACAGTAGGCTAATAGTTAAGTTTTGAGGGAGTCAAAAGTTATACGTGGATATTTAGTCTACAGCCATGCCACCCTGAACAAGCCCAATCCCGTCTGATTTTGGAAGCTAAGCAGAGTCGGGCCTGGTTAGTAATTGGATGAGAGACCACCTAGGAAGACCAGGTGCTGTAGGCGTAAAAAATAAAATAAAAAATAAGGGATTATAAGCTGACAAGGTCCTTACAATCTGTGAGGTCAACTAAAGGTTGCCTTGCCTAAAAAAAAAAATGTTATACGTGGATTTTTGACTAGGCAGAGGGATAGTGCCCCCTACCCCTGCATTGCCCAACGGTTGACACGTGACAATGAGGTAGACGGTTAAAATGATTATTTGTTTCGTCTTTTTCTCATCATTTAAAAACCTTAACCTTTTGCGTGTTTCCTACTGCACACAATGTATCAGTATAGTAATGCGTATATAACTGATCAAAAAATAATTTATAAACACATCTATGCGAGAAGTTCGTGAATAAATAATAGCCTAGCAAAATAGCTTGGAGGCTGCATTCTAGCTGATGACAGGACCCACAAAGCAGTCAGCCCGCCCCCTTCACAGGCCATCGCTGTCACTTTTTGAGGGAGACGAGTGTTCCATTCTTTCTATCTTCTTCTCCTTCACCCTTCCATAGACAAACTCGGGGACCATGGCCCCTGGTTCTCTCCACAGTGACCATCCCAGCACAGAACATGGCACTAAATCTGGGAATTGCACAGCATGATAGAAATAGAACTTTCTGAGTTCCTGATGATATAGCGAAGACAAATAAGGAGGTAAAGTTCTCCCAGGGGAGAGAAAAAAGGCAGAGATGAAGCAAAGAAATCTTCTAGGGCAAATCGACTCGGATCGCGACGGGTAGAAAGGGAGCGGTGTAGTGTTTACTCTGAGGCATTCTGCAGTAGGAAAGGTGCTCTGGTTTATGGCGGAGTCGAGATACATGGATCGGTCCCATCTTTAGATCACTGTATTGGAACTATATTAACACAACGCGGTGAGGAATCGTAAAACAGACCGCACAACGAGGTAGCAATCTCATCCATTTATCTCTGCTGTATGCGTGGCCGGAATGTGAGAAATGAATTCCATTATACATTCACGGACTTCTGCCACCTCTCTGCTCCTCCTTAATCACATAACGATTGCCTCGTTAATGAATCCGAGAGCTCGGAAAGTTAGCACTGGCTTTCCTTAGGCCAAGGCTGTGCTTTTCGGATGCATGGCGTCTTCTTTCTCCTTTCTGCGGGTGCTTAATCCATCCCCTTAAGCCTGCTCCTTATCCTCCACCTGCAAGACGGCCAGCCTCCGGAAAGAGCTATGCCTCGCCGGGAGAGGATGCTAAATGTTAGGCTTGTCCAAACTCTTACTAAGCTCCAGATCCATAGCCGGCTGCAAGTGGGGTCTTTCATGTTTATTTAAGGTTACTCTTTTCAGAGGACACGAAAAGCCGTTCTTGACACACCAAAGTCCAAATCCAGGCTTTTGTTATTTTCCCCTGCAGCTGTGGCCTCTATTACCTTGAGGTGATTTTTAGTCTAAATCTCTTTGGACCACAGAAAGATCCTCAGAGTCTCTAAGTAGATAGGCCGGAGGAGTCATTGCCGGAGAGGTGAATGGAAAACCGACGACATTGCAATATTTTGCTACTGTTCTAGAGAATAGAATCAAAATATTACTTAGGCCCATGTCCCAAACCATCAAGGACTGTAGGCTGCCACCTCTTTTATTATAAACTGTCGGTCAGCACAGCTCTGTCATGCAGACCGTTACCTCTGTGGCGATTTCTGCCTCTGGGTCTGATAGAGCAACTATTCTTGACCTTTCGTGTCTATCGGTGCTCCTGTCCTCCTGGCCTCAAAGGCCAAGAAGCGTAAGTGCCTATACATTCTGTGATACTGATGACAACCTAAATTCTAGAATGTCTGATTTTCAGTTTTTTTAGTATCTTATTTTCCATCAAAAAAAAAAGCACAAGTCAGCAATTCACGGGTCTGGATTTCTTGGACTGAAAGATATGGCTACTTTAAATTTCATTATCATTTTATATGTTACACTGATGAAAATGGCTACTGATAAAGTGTGGAAGATGAATTTTGAAGACTGTCTCTCTTTTGCATTTTTCCAAATCACCTTACTATGGAGGAACAGTGACCTAACTGTTATTTATCGCATACCCACCCTTAGCGGCTCTGGAAAACTGAAGCATGGGATGGGCGAGAACAGGCTGGGACTTCTCAGACTTTTTGTTCACCAGGAAAAAAATGGAAAGAGGTAAAGAACTAAAACTCGATACACTAATCACAAGTTGAGTCCGTACAACTTCTAATGTCCAACACGGCCTCATCAAGGTTGCAATGTGTTTACGTGAAGATGGACCCCATTTGGCAAATCAAAAGCTATTTCTTGGGGTCTACCATGAGTGCCACTGACCATGCTTATGCCTCTGAAGGGCGACGCATTTGCTGCTGAGACAGTGACAGGTATAGCAGACAAGCTCAGAATGCTGAGGTTTGTAAGAGCAAAGTGGAAAAGCAGGAGATTGAGTAGAGACAACGCTATTGCAACTCACTTGTAATAACAGATTTCATAGCCTGTCCGCATCCAGGTGGGCCTGCCAAGAAGAGCCTCCTTCACAGAATACAGAGTTGGCTGCATTCCTGAACAAAACAAAGGCGGGATTAATCCACCGAGGAAAGAGAAAAGGGCAAAACTGTTGTAGCGGGCTGTCTGATGGCCCCCAATGACATCCAGGTCTTAATTCTCAGAACCTGGGACGATTACCTTACATGGCAAGAGAGACTTTGTAGATCTGATTAAATTAAGGTCTCTGAGATGGGGAGGTTATCCCAGTGGGCCCCAAATTCAATTGCAAGCATCCTTAGAAGAGAGTCTGAACAAGTGTAGACTACAGAGGAGAAGCGGTGTGACTGAAGCAGAGACACGTTTGAAAATGCTACGCTGCTGGCTTTGCCGATGCAGGAAGGGACCAGGGAGTGAGAAGAACGTAGTTCTAAAAGCTGGAAAAGGAGCAAAAAAAAACAGAAACTCCCCTAGAATCTCCAGAGGGAGCATGGCCTTTCCAACACCTTGGCATTAGCCCAGTGTCACTGATTGTGGGCTTGGGGACTCCAGAACCGTGAGAGAGTAAATGTGTCTTGTTTTAAGCCATAAAGTTTGTGGCGATTCATCACAGCAGCCGCACAGAGTGAGTACAAGGGTCGAGGTCCCTATTTCCTGTTTCTCCAGCAGCAGAACAAAATAGAGGCAGTTCCTGAGCTCGGACCTGGACAGACGGGAACATTTACTCCTTCCTGAAAGCTGCTCAACGAATTAGTCCACAACCCGGCAAAAACACAAGATTTCCCATTCCTGCAAATGTTCCATATAAATTCAGACTGCCAGTCAGTCTTTGGCCCTTGCATGTCTCCTCTAAAAATGGCACAGGTATTCAGGAGAAGGTAAACGTTCTCCAGAGCTTTCTCTGAATGGAAATCAGTGTCGGGTTGCGCTGTTTGCCTGTCTGTAACAAATAAGTCTATCCCAAGACCGTGGGATTTGGGAGATGGAGAGAACTAAATAAATGAGAGGGCTCGCTGACCTCAAGAAGTTCGAGGTGGGGCGAGGGGGTCGGGAATTGGTGGGGTGTTAGCGCGGTATTCACGTCCCCTGGGAGGCGGAGGGAGGATTTTTAGCTTCCCCACACTCTTGCCACGCCTGGCAACCAAAACGTGTCAACCCTCCCTCCTTCGACCCCTTTGGGAACCCAAGCAGGGCTTCTGACGGGGACCCGAATAATCAGCAAGCAGCATCACCCCCACTGTCATCCAGAAACTGTCTATTCAGAGCTCGTACCGTAATTAAACTGGCTGTTGGGCTTTTCACAGTTGATGATGTTGAAACGGTAAGGGACGGCGGGCCTCATGCCGCCCACCTTGAAGTAGAACCACTGCTGGTGCTGGGCGCTGCTCACGTCGGCATTGAGCAGCAAGTCGTACTCAAACCTGCCAAGTCGGAGGGAAGACAGGAGTGTGAAGGGTCTGACAGGTCACCTCCGACCCTGACGGCCTACGCGTCACAGACCCAAGACCCGGGCTCTCGGTGCCCTGGTGAGTGATACTCCCATCACCCAGGTCTCACAGCCATGGACGGAGGTCATGGGAATTCAGGGCGGGGGAGGTAGGGGGCGGCATTTTGGTTTAGAAGAGTCAGTGACACAACCGTAGCATATCTTTTTTATTAAATTGTGATGAAGTCTCTATCTAGCTGGAAAAATGCAAGTGTACTCTTTCCCAGAGAAAATTCATCACATCTGGTTGGACGCGCCATTACTGGTCGAAGCTGGACATCAACCCTGAGCCTCAGTCTTCTCATTTGGAAAGTGGGAATAGCGTCTAGACATGCAGTGGTGTTTATAAAAGTTAACTAGTATAATATATATGTAATACATATAACTAATATAATGCATACACATTTATATATACGTATATGTATATATGTAAATCCCCAGCAAAGCAACAAACATGAATTATGCTGGTTGTTTATTCATTTTTTTCCCCTTTCTTAATTGATGTACATGCAGGAAAGCTCACTAATCTTAAACTCAATAAATTTAAACAAATTCATCTGTCTACACCAGATGACAACTGCCCAGGTCAAGATACAGGTCACTTCCAGGACCCCGAAAGGCTCTTGTGTTTCCTTCCCGTCCCAGTCACTCTGTCTCCAAAGCTAATTAATTTTCTGAGCTTTAGCAAAAGAACTAGCAATGCAGTTTTGACTTAAACATATTCGGGTGCTTCATTTTCAAAAATATTGCTGTCCCATCCCCTAGGCATGCTCCTGGAGCTGCTCTTCTCGAAAGGGCAATGTTTTTGCTCTGAGATAGTCATCCTCTCCTGCCCTGGACCCATGATAAAGGGCAATCCCTAGTGGGATTTGTGGAAAGGTAGAGCTCTGGACAACACATAGCAGAGCAGAGTAGAGCTGACCGATGGATTCCCACTCCTTACTCTAACTGCTGAGGTTGCCATACGAGGAAAAAGCATGACCTGCTGAGAAGCACTCACGTGAACAATTGTGGAAAGTCTGTGACCCTTAAATTGTCTGCTGTGCCCACAAGGTGCTCTCTCCAAAAAAAACGATCATAAAAATCCCTTGCCTGTAAGTAGGCTTGTTCGCTGTCATGTGACCGTCACCCTGACCGCAACTGATCCATTTAGGATTCTACACTCTGGCCAAAGGGAGATATATGGAGAGACCCAAGCCAGGCCAGCAGCTAAGGCACACCCTGAACGGATCGCTGTCCCACCAGCCGTTCCCTAAGCAGGCCTGCTCTCCTGGACCCTGTGAACATTATACACGGAGAGAAGGAATAATAAAAGTGTAGGAAGAAGCGGAAGGTGAACCAGCAAACAGAAAAGAGAAGAAGGTGGGTGAGGATTCTCGACATGATGGTCTTTCCCTTTATCAGCCCGAGCAGCTCAGCGGGTACTTGTTTTATGTGCTGAGCTTCCTTGAAATAATCCGTGTACGAGAGAGGGGGAGAGAAGAAGAGAGAGGGAGGGAGGGAGGGAAGGAGAGATCACCTTTTACCTCTCCCCCAAAAAATAAAAACTCCAGAAATGACTCCTAGTGGATACAAAACAGGTCTGAGCAACACTCAGTTCTGAGCTCTAGCGTGGCGACTGCGCCCCGCTGAATAAGGGCTAATGTTGACTGCGCACTCACCACAGGCCAGCCTCTCGTCTAAGAGCTGCATGTGTGCTATCTAACTCCCATAAGACCCCTCTGGGGTGGCTGCTCCTACTGCCCCCTCTTTGTGGGTGAGGAAAGGAGGGCATGGCATAGTTGGGCGACATGCTCAGTCTCCCGGTTGGAAAGGGGTGATGTTGCTCTGGATTTCTGGTCCCAAAGCCTGAGACTGCCACGCCATTGATGGTTGCGGACTGTTCCTTTCAGAAGGTCACCCACAGGAGATGGATTTTATATCTTGCCTTTTGGCAAATGGCAAACGTAGTCTACACTGCCATCGTAGGAAGGATTATAGCAAGAACAGAGATCTCTTCCGCCACCGGAAATGTCTGTTTTATGTCCCTCTTCTAGTTTGAGCAGCCACAGACTTCCTTGCCTAGAAAATCCTTGCCTATGAATGAGAGCTCACTGGTCAGTTGTGGCAGGGACACAAGGCACTGATCATCCCCTTGAATGCAAGAAGGCTCTTCTCACTAAGGGAAGGCCCAGGTTTTTGCCACCTAAAGACACAGCTATGGGACACGGAAAGGTACAGGAATAGGGGACCCCGTGTACCCTTTCGTGTCAACACAACCAGCCCTGGCATCAGTAGAAGCACAAACGCCCCAGTCAAAGTGTCCTCATATCCAAATAGGAACCCATTATTTAGAACACAGGGGTCTGCGTAACAGTCCACTTTCGGTGCCCTCCTTGCCATGACATCAACTGGTGAGTCCCCTAGTGGCGTGCTGGTCAGTGTTTACCAACCGACTGCCTTCATTTGTAGCATCTGCCACTTTTCATGGTGTAAATGCCCCCAGCACGGCTGGTTTCAAGCTACCGAGGTGAGGTCACTGCAGAGAGTAGAGAAGAGGTCACCCCACATGCTCGCTTGGGCTACCGCGGCCCTCCTTACTTACTCACGCACTTGGATGGCTTTGCGAAGATTTCCTGACTCGAACTTGGAGGAGAACCGTAAAACGCCGGAAGCCGTGTCTGGCCTATAATGGAACAGGGAACGTGCGAGCCTATGAGTTATTGCTCTTCTTGGGCACGTGTCGACATTTCTGAGATAAGCGTTCTCTTCCCGATCTTTAACCCAAATAGTCATCACGCTGACTTCGGGAGCCGGAATGGATTACTAGCACGAGGCACACTTGTTCCCACGGCACTGTCAGAACTGTCCATGCTCTTTCCACCCCCCACCCCGCTCCGCCGACTCGCGAGACCACCTACCAAGGCTCATCTAAGCTGAAAACGACTTTATTCATAACGTCACCAGGCTGGATGAATCTCCGGATGTCCTCGATGATCTTGATCCTGAAAGAGAAAAATTGGGAACCTTTCGAAGGCTGATTCTCACTCCTTACTCCACTCAGCCTACGGTCACCCGGGAGAGGCCCAGGGAGTCACTGGAGAGATAGGAAAGAGTAGTTAAATAACGCCCCAACCTTGAGCTGACAGAGTGCAAAAAGCACTGCCCCCTACCCCACCTTCTCTTCTCAATCAATACATGAAAGGACACTGAGCAGGAGAAAGGTCGGAGGCTGGGATGCTGGATTTTAGTCAGAGGGTTCTGGACTTGAAGGGGAGTTTCATCAAGAGCATCTGAGCCAAGGGGCTTTGGGGGTTTCTGGCTGTGTGAATAAGGGGGTCCTCTGGACAGAGACAGTTTTGAGTGAGATATTAGGGTTACTGCCTATTAGCAACCTAAGGACTGGGAGGCTCCAACAAGCCTTTGGGCTCTTGCGTTACTTATATCCCTTGAGTGCTGCCTGCTCCAAAAGACTAAGGTCACTCTTCCGAGAAACATTCATACCTGGGAGATTTAAGTAAGTCCAAGGAAGAAAGCCCAAGGGATCTTCCTGATTTTCTTCCTGAATTTCTAAGTCAGGTCTCTGGGGTGGGATGGGGTGGGGACGGGGAGGTAGACATGAGGTCTGGACTCAGAGAGAAGACGTTCTCTCCAGGGGGAAGCTGAAGTCTACAGTGTGTCTC
Organism: Pteropus medius; assembly: GCF_902729225.1. Taxonomy (NCBI): domain Eukaryota; kingdom Metazoa; phylum Chordata; class Mammalia; order Chiroptera; family Pteropodidae; genus Pteropus; species Pteropus medius. Next base: position 1,133,017 of record NW_024355206.1, on the reverse strand, counting down.
TCAGGAGCTGAGCATGGCAAGTAACGTGCAGGGGCTGAGGACAGAGATGTCAGCCAGGAGCCCAAGTGGGAGTGGCTTCTGGGATCCGCCACTGATTTGCTAATGAAATGGAAAATAAGTTAATGAAACTTTCTGGTATGCACACTTTGCTCCATTGGCTTTAGTGCATGCATACTCAATTTTTTTTTTTTTTCGGAGAAAATGATATTTTTCCCTTGGCTTTAGCAATTTTCATTTTAATCTCACTTTGCTGAGCCAAAGGCAAAGCTCCCGTTCCTGAATTCTGGGAATAATCCATCACCCAGTGCTTCTTCCCTAAAGAATGCATTTTTTTCCCCATACACTCCTCAAGTGATACCGAATATTATTCTCCAAGCCAAGCCAGATTCTATACGGTCAGGAGTGTGGGATGAAGGTTCGCCATCTCCTCTCATTAGCAAGAGACCGGATACCCATTTGCAGTGAACAAGAAAGGGGGATCGGAAATACTCCACGTTTGTTTTTTCTGAACCTTCCTCTAAGGAATGATACTGGTGTTGGGAGAAACTGGATTACCTCTCTCTGTCATAGTGGCCTGCAGTGGATATGGGGTAAGGCGTAGCATTTGAATCATCTAAAGGATTCTTTTTCAGGAAACGCATGCCTCCTACTACCCCACAGTGGTTCTGAAATGTCCTAGCACAAAATCAAGCATGTACGTTTGGCGAAAGTTTCTCGAAAGCCTTTAAAATGCTCCTGACTGATGCTCGCTTTTCTACGGAGAGCAGAACTATTGACCACACCATTCCTCCTACAAAAATGCTAGAGAAGAGGAAGACTACAGGTCTCAAGTCAGCAGCACCATCACCTTTGGATTCCACATTTGCGTTCCAACAGGGGCTGGGGGGAGGAAGACGGACAGTGTCCCCAGAGATCAGGAAATGCCACTGTCTTGAGGTCAGCCACAGATCTGGTTCCTCTGGCTTTGGCCATATACAGGTAGGGGTCATGGAAGGGGACATGCTTGGGATGTGCTTGCAGAAGTTTGTCCATTACTTCAACAGATCCTCTACATCTCGTGGAATTGGGAAAGGAGGCATTCGTCTTTGGGCATGAGATCGTGTCCATGTCCCAAGCATCCTCTTTGAGAAAAGCCTGAGTGTCAAGGGTTTCATTTCCAGAAGAATCCATCCCAGGACCATTGGACTGTGTGCTTTGGGATGGGTTCATTCCATGTCCTCTTCTGGAGGCGAGATGCCCACTGGACCTCCCCCACTTCACTGTGCTCAGCAGGGAAGTCTGGACTGCGTCTTCTCTTTCTCGTCCCCGGGAGCTTTGGTCCCTAGTCAAGCAATGCCGCTCTGAGGTGGCATCGGCCGGAATGTGGCGGTGATTGGCATGCTGCATCTCGTCGGGGTTCAAATCGCCTCCAGGATTGCGCTCCAGTTCCTCCAGGTTTAAAGTAGAAAGGACAGGTCAGTGTCCCCTTCCAGGCGAAAAATACAATTTTATCCCTGACCTCACCCTCTGAGCACAGAACTAAGCGTAAATCCTGTGAATGGGGGAGCTTTTCCCATGGTTGGCCAAGGAAAGGCTAAGAGTCTAACAGTTGGTATAATCATAGAAACTCATGTTGAAGAGGCTTTAAGCGAGTCTAATACTACTCTACACAGTACACGATGCCTCTGCAACACCCTCGACAAGTTATAATCTGCTTGAACAACCTCATTTACAGGGTCTTCGCTGCACCCGAAGGCGGTACCTTTTATTTGAGGATCATTGTGATTGCTTTAAAAAGTCTTCTTCACCCTGAACTGAAATTTCCTTCCCTGAAATTTTTACCCACTCATCCCCTTCTGCTTTCTGGAGTGAAACAGAATACAGTGACTGCTTTCTGCACGTGACTTGCCTTGCACCATTAAATGTGGCCAAATTCATGATTTACTAGGAGCAAATAATGGAGATCAACAGGCGGGCATAAAATACCAGTGTCAGTAACAGCAGAAGCAGCAGCAACTAGCCACTGGCTTCACATCACCACATGTAAGGTTCACTTTCTATTTCTACTGGCAAAGCGACCCTGGCAACAGGCTGGCGACCTTTAAAAGCTACCTAGTACAGCTTCCCTACTTTGACAAGGGAACGACTACACCATGAAGAATTTTCACTTGTTTTGGTGCACCTTGTCCACCAGACAGCAGGCAGCCATGTGTACCTTCCTCCTCTTTCCACTCTAGATGTCAGCTTGTGGGACCCTCGCCCGCACCCTCCCTCAGCCACCTTCTGCACATTTTTGATGGGCCTTCTGTTCCTCTCTCAGAAAGCTCCCAGAAGCAGACTGCTAGTGATGAGTGATGCTTTCCACCTGGAAATCTCCTTTTGCCCTCCCAGACCCTGCAGAGAACCCGCCGGGCATCACCAAGGAGCAGCGCCACGGCACACGCCCTACCTCGAAGCTGCAGGAGAGCTCAGGACACATCGCCGCATACTGCATCAGTTCCCCTTCAGGTCGGTCGAGACCAGGTTTGCAACTCAGCTTGTTCACATCTGTTTCCAAGTCATCATCCTACAATGGAATATGCAAAAGAATCAAAATAAGAAACGTATGACAACCGAGAAAGCCACTCTGAAAAAAAATCGAGAGATGCTACGGAGATGATTCTTCACAAACCTGGAACAGGGTTTCCTCGCCTCCAAATTACAGTGTAATGTGCGAAGGATGATTTAATGGGCCTCGTCGTATTTTTAAAATAAAGAAGATATACAACTTTCCCCAGCATTTATATCGGTATGTATCAGCACTCATCATAAATAAATAATTCTTTATATAAAAGAAGATGAACTATGGAAACAATAAAAGGAATACAAAGGAAATTTATCTCGTCACCACCTTCATGAACATAATCGTATTTACCGAACCCATCCGTCTACCTTCCTTTGCTGTTTAGGTCCTTCACAAATGTTTAATGAGCACCTACTATGAGCAGCTACTCTCTTAAGTGATAAAGGTTCAGTGACAATGGGACAGAGGAAGGTCCACGCCCTCATGCAATCTGCCTTTTCCTGAGAGAAGGAGACAGTGAACAAGAAAATAAACAAACGAATAAGGTAATTTCAAACAGTGATGGGTCCCACAGAAATAATGAAAGCGGGTAAAGTGACCGTGATTGAGACTGGGGTATGAAAGCTGTTCGGATTGGGGGAGCCTGAGAAAGCCTCACTGAGGAGGTAACACTTTAACTAGACCTAAATGACAATAAGGTCCAATTATGCAAACCCTCGGGGAAAGGCGTTACCAGCAGGAGGCACGGCTTAAATGCGCTTACGCTGAGGCACAGAGAGGAAGAGGCGGATCGCAGGAGTCAAGAGTCAACAGGAAGCGCTAGGCCAAGCTTGACGGCCCCGAGGAGGGGTGCATAACCTCCTGCCAGGCCTGTACCCTCCGTACCCGTCAAAGTTTGCCGAGTCATCACCACAGGTCTTTTCTTTCTTGGGTTGACTATTTAGAGACCCTTTATTTTTGCTTCTATGTTATCATTTCATAATAGTTTAATGGTGAGGGTGACTCTTCCTCCAAACACTTCCATACTTTCCAAAGGTTGGAGAATCTCACAGAGAAAGGACAGTAGGAACCAAACAGTCCCGTCTCTTCATCTGTCCACGTCTCTCACATATGGAGTTTCCCTAATGAAAGAGAGGGTGGAAAACCTGGCGCTTCTGAAGACCTAGAGTATTCTCGCCTCAGTAAAATAAATGCGGAAAATAAATGTCTATGTTCCTGATTCAGGGAAAAAAGAAAGTGGAATATTCCAACCATTTTCCGCAATTCTCCTCCAAACTTCAAATGAAAAGAAAAATGGATCCCAGGAGGCTGACTTAATGATACTTTCACATACAGTGCACACCAGGCCCAAACGTCTGAGCCTGGTGTTGGAGATTCCAACACTCCTGCTACTTCCGGGTTTATCTCCCAGTTCCTCCTGGCCCCCAACATCTCCCCTAGAGCCGCACCCATTCCCCAGGGTGACACCAACGGAAACGCAACCTGGCCAGCATCGGGACAAGGCAAGGTTGGTGCACCTGGAGTGAGAAGCGCCACGTCACCCATGAGCTGCGGCCTAACTCATTCTACAGGTGGCCGGGTGACCGACTTAGCTTTAGAGCGAAGGCTGGGAAAATACGGCCCACTGCCTGTTTTTGCAAATAAGGCTTTATTGGAACACGGCCAGGCGCGTTCACTTGTGTATTGTCTGTGGGTGCTTTCTCAGTATGATGGCAAAGTAGAGTAGTGGTAATGGAGACCATCCCTGGTCTCCAGGCTTTGGATGTTGGTTTCTGAACATCCGGGCCCTCGGGCCATCTGTCACCTCCTTCTGTATCTCTTACCAATACCAGTTATACTTATCTAGGGACGTGCCAGCTTCTGTGTCCTCACAGCAGCCCAGACAGTCCTTCGCCATCTAGGACTCCAGTGACCATCTCATCCAGAAGCTTTCTGGCCCTTCCTCCTCAAACAGGACACTTCCCAGACTGGCTGTTCCCAGCCTTAGAGTTGCGTTCACCGCCCTTCTGAAGGCGAACAAATGCCCCAGTTCACTACAGTGAACTCTTTCAAGAAGAAAAGTATGACTTATTTGCTTTCGTAGCCACGTTACCAACCCTAAGAACGGTTCATCTCTCCCACGTACGCTGCCTCCTGCATGCGTTACATCCGGGAAAGTACCTGGGAGAGATGAGACGTGAAAGAGGAAGCGATTCAGAAGGGCGTAAAAGAAGCGAGAGCTTAAATTCACGGAGTTGGTCCAAATCTCACGATTACGTTCATGAAAAAGGAAAAAAAAAAAAAACATGACCAACATCTAGTCTGTACATGTTGCTAAGTTTCTCTTCTGTTGATAGTCCCAGTTTTAAGCCAAAGATTGCATCCGATTTTCCACTCTGAAGACCCTTCACAGATAAAAAGCCCCTTTTAACCACTCTGTCTAAGAGACTGGTCCCGATTATTAACTGAGCTTCGCAAATGAAAAGGCCACCAGTTAGAGGCCTGGGTCTGTTGTGACCCGAAACGAATGCTTCGGGCTGCTCGCCCGCACGTCCTGCAGAAAGTCGTGCTGGGTCCACCAAGGAAAACCCGATGTGTTGGAGCACCGGTTCCCCCTGCTCCCGCTACAGCCCAGACTCTACCCCTGATTCTCTAGAACTCGTGTTCGCACACAGACGCATCATCGTCTCCTTGCCTTCGAGGCTTCTGATGAATAGTTTCCAGGCCCTCGCCAATGTGTCTCGTGCTTCTTTCCCAGCTGGATTTGTTTATTTGTTTCAATCCCACTCCTGCCAAACCCACCATCGTCCGTGGAGTGGGGACTAGGGAGAGTGTCGGGAAGCTCCCCGCCCCCCACGTGCTCTGTGAAGCGAGGCACTGGCTGCGGCTTCCCCCTCCACGGCAGATACAGGGGGTGACTGACATTCTGCATTAGATGCTCAGAGCAAGCAGGCGGGGAGGGCAGACTGGCGTTGATGAATGACTGCAGCAGCACGGTATTATTCAAATAATTCAGCAAGGACTCCACAGGCCTGCACTGCCAAGCTACAGCAAAGAACCAATTTGCTACTGATGACTTCAGAAATGATTCTATTTATCAACAAAACCCGGAGAATGCCAGAGTGTCAATAACAGTCTTAACCTAGAGACCTGGCTAAGAGATAGTCCCTCTATGTCTGCTACTATCATCAGCAAAGTGAGTGATTGCTGTGATAGAGAACTTTAAAAGCCTCTTTCTCTCGAGGTGGAGGTAGGTAGGAGAGTGGGTAAGGAGGAATGAAGGGAGGGCAGGAGAGAGAGAGATGAATGGATGGATGAATGGATGGATGGATGGATGGATGGGTTTTTAAAATCCAGGTTTCATTTCCAGGAATGTCATAAAAGGTAGCATTTACTTCTTAGTCTTATTTGTAGATGACAAAATTAAGGAACTATTACTTGAAGGGGCCTGTCTGAGCTCATGTCTACCAACGGAAATGGAGACAGAATTATAACTCATACATAAAGGTTCCCTTATTCTAGAGCAGTGTCTCTCAGTCAGGGGTGATTTTGACCCCTGGGGACATTTGGCACTTCTAGGAGACATTTCTGGTTTCCGATTGGAGGACAAAGGAGTGGGTGCTACTGGCACCTAGTGAGTAGAGACCAGAGATGCTGCTACACATCCAACGATGCACAGAACAGCCCCCAGGATGAAGAGCCATCTGGTCAAAACTCCTGGAGCACCAAGGTCTAGAAATCCTTTCCTAGAGACATAGTCAGTACACCGATGTCCTGCTGTGTTTTTAAAAACCAAGTTTTACTGGAACGCGGCCGTGCCCTATCATGTACGCTGTTTCTGGGCGTCAAAGGCAAGGCTGAGGGGTTGCGATAGAGACCGTGTGGTCCACAGAGCCTAAAGTGATTACGATCTGACCTTTTGCAGAACGTTGCTGATCTCTGTTCTGTAGCATAGGTCGTTATGGGAAGGAGGACAAAGAGCACCGCTTTCCTGCTGGCAGCAAAATGCACACGGGTTCTGAGGGAAATGGAAATGTGCGACGCACTGGTCCTGTGCAGCCAGGGTAAACAGGAAGGGCGGCTTACGGAGACAGGTACGATCTACTGGAAAGGGTTTCATGGAAGATCTTTCCATGGTCTCTTTGCCTGAATGTCACTCACACATTAAATACGTCAACCGTAAGCATTCAGTGTCTACCTGATGGGGTATAAGTGTCTTCCTAACGGACAGCCTCTGACTTTATAATTAGACACTGCCCTGGACCTACCGAGATGAAACGACCTGGAAATGGATGACAGTAGCTGTCATTTATTGAGCATCCCTATCTGCCAGGCACGGGGGAGGAAGGACAAAAGTCAGACCTGAACTTCACGCTGGTCTTAGGCGAACACAGCAAGTGATGCTGCCCACCGTGCAGGGTGAATGTGGAGACAATCAGCAGTGCAGGCCGGTATACCTACTTCCTCTTTCACCTCTTCAGAATCTGAGTCTTTGTCCTCTTCTTCGTCATCACTGTCATCTTCGAAATCCTCTGGGTGGGGAAAAAGAGGGGAAGTAGGTGAGGCTTGGAATTGTCTCGGAACTGAATTCTCACCGCCCCACGGTTAGTACTTCTCCCTCTCAGAATGAAGGGGCTCGCTACTGAGTGCACGAGAGCCCGACGCATCCTAATGTTTGCTCATCGGTACCCGAAATCACGTGCCCAGGTATGGGGGAGCACCATGTCCTGAAGCCTAAAAACTGCTGTCCCACACTGAACGCAAAGTGATCGCAGAATAAAACGATGCAGAAATACCACCCAACCCAGAAGTCATTGCGCTGCTCACGCCGTGAAGACGAGAGATCACATACACACGAAAAGCGCCGTAAGTTAGACAGCAACGGGGCGGCTCCCTAACTTTGATACAAGGGAGAGCACTTAAAACTGAAGTCCATACATGCATTCAGTGCCATGACGGCAAGTTGCTGCCCACGGAAACTCTGTTTTGTGGAAGGAGGATGGACTGAGAACGCATTAGAATCTTCTGACAACGATCTTGGAGATTGGACGATCGCGCTTTCAAATGCTCTCAGATGACTAGAATGAGGTTTTTAAATAGCAAAAGTTTGATTTCGATTTTACCCTTAGGGCGAATGAATTCCAGAACTGGTCAGTACAGTGGAGGGACTCCATCATGGGATGGTGAATAGATTTTTTTTTTTAATTAGCTGAGATCAGGCATTCAGAGCTATCAAGCAACATGGCCACGGTTAATAATTACAGACAAAATAAGTGAGGCTTGGTATTTTGTTCAGTCTGTGTATGAAAAACTTGCTTTTTTGTACGTATTTCTAATTAGCTTGCTGGATAATCACGGCCTATGAAAGAACTGATTTTACTTTTCCCCACATTTTCCTGAAATACTGCCATAATGTAAAAACGTCATCTTAAAGCTCACAGTGACCCTCTTGCTTTACCTTCAGCGAGAGCACGTGGAGGCTCAGAGGCCACGTCCCCAGGAACCGGAAAGGCGTTGGCACTGCTGGCTGTGACCAAAGGAAGTGGCCTCTTGGGGTGGCACCGCCTCAGGATCTGAAGCGCCGTGGAGATGACAGGTTCCAAGCTGTTGTCACCCAGCCGGTCCTGAAGAGAGAGGAGATTATTTGGGATCCTGGCATCTCGTGCGGAGTCCTTTCGCTGTGGCAAGATAGAATGTGTAATTCGAGCCTTCTGATGGAGAATGGTGTCTCACGTAGACTCGGCTTTGGTCTGGTGTGCAAGCTGAATTTTTATTTCTCTTTCACAGCTCATAGATCATTGGAATAAATTTAGTCTGAAAATAGACTTGAAAGTCTTTCAAGGGAGGCTGCAGGTCTCCTTAGGGGAGACGAAGTCCAGGGTGGCTGGGGGAAGAGGCGGAGGTGGGCGTCTTCCTTCAGCCAGCCGTGTGTCACGGTAAGTGATGGCCTAGAGAGCGAGCAGCTGAACCGAGGGAAGTCTTACTTTACTCTTTCAGCTGTTATCCAAAGAGAAAAATACAAAGGGAAAAGAATAAAATATGAAATCTGCAGAAGAGACTGAGTGAATCCCAGCACCTAAATTGAATAACATGTCTCTCCTTGGTGCCCAGAGCGTCGATCCCTCTTGGTGCCAACCCGAAACGAAAAAAAACCCAGTCCGCAGACGTCACATTGTGATATCGATGGAGCATGACAAGACTCTTCTTTTCAGACGCTGTGAAAAAAGGTGAGGACAAGTTTACTAAATTGAGAGAGACAGTTGGGAGGAGTCGGGTTATCTTTCTGGCAAAAATAATGGTCATTTTCTTCAGTCTCTTAGTAAATGTTTTGTCCACTGACTCGGTACAGAAAGCTGACCCGTGTGAGCCTCTAGTCTGAGATCCCTAAGGACCTTCCAGCAAGCTCTGAGGCCAACAGGAGGTATGAGGGTGCCGAGAACCTGCCGCCGGGCAGAGCGGCTGTCTCTGATGAGCTCATACCATGTCATCTTCAGGGCCGCGTTACAAGTAGTGCCATGCAAAAGAACACGGAGGAAAAAAAAAAAATAGAAATTCAGACATGAAGTTCAGGGAAGCTCCCCACATGACTCTAAAATATGATAAAAGTCAGTCCACCTTCAAAACAGAAATGTCTTCACACGATCGAGGATGCTCTCCCCACTTCTGTGTGCTCGAACGGTCCCAACCAGGGGTCCTGAACCAACAGCAGGAGACGCTGTCGGTGGAAAATGAATGACGTGAGGCGATTTCACCCCTGAGACCCGTCGGATGATGTTGAGCGCTTAGTGAAAAGTATCAGTGTCTGGAAGAGGAGCGAACTGAGCAGGAAGCAAGAAGAAAGAGGAGGCTGACCCTTTCTGAGAGGATCTGAGAGCACACGCTGGGCTCCGGTCTTAGGAGGTACAGAGTCGGTCTGCAATTACCCGTTCCTCCAAACTGATAACTACCTCAGACTGTCTCAGGGCATGCTTGGGGGAGCTCTTTTTCAACCCTACCTTCCAATTGCCATCCTTCCTTCTCCCCACTTCCTCAGAGAAAGCTCCAGCACGACCCCCTTACATCACGCAGCGCCCTGCTGCTTTCTGGACAATAGGGTTCTCTCGGCGTTTAAGGGATGCGAGAACGCGTGACCCAGGAAACGAAGAGGTGGGGTCACCGACAGAGGGGCGCTGCAAGCAGTGGCCTCAGTCAGCAGAAAGGCAGAGAACAATGTGATGGACAAAGGCTGTGGGAAGGACTCGAAAATGGTTCTTTCTCAGTCACTCTTCTGTGCAGTAGGTTTGTAATCCCGTCAGAAACACCAAAGGCGGCGTCGCCGACTCAGAGGAAAATACCACAGGACAGTGGTTTTCAAAGTTTGCTACCCAGACCAACAGCATCAGCATCACTTAGAAACTCGTCAGGAATACAACGTCTCAGGCCCCACCCCAAACCTACAGAACCAGAGGCTCCGAGGACGGAGCCCTTACAGCACTCCAGGTGACTGTGACACATGCTCAACCTGGAGAACTGCTGGGGAGGTGGACAGAAGCATGGATTTTGAGTGAGACCACTGGTTTTGAATCCTTTAAAACACTGAAGTCAGACAGTCTGTGTAAACTGTTAAGCCCGCCCTAGGCCACAGCAAGTGCTCAATACAAATCTCTCCTCCTCCTCATCATCATCACCATCAGCAGCAGCATACATAATCTGCCATAGCCACTGAAATGACATCATAGAGCCAAGGTCCCCAAGCTGGCCATCCTGTGACGCGCGAGCCTTCTCTGGTGGAAAAGAGGATGGACGGCCAGCTGGAAGTCCAGCACGGTTACGATGGCATCTGTGCTCACGGCCAGGTGCAGGGAGGCCCTCCAGCTAAGGAACTCTGGCCGGTAAGGGCAGATTCTGCCTCTGCTCACACCCGCTTCCCTTCCCAGCAGGAGCGGGAGGCTGGGCTCTTGTAAGTTCACTGAGTTGAGCCATCGAGGTCTTCCAATGACCTTCTGAGGACCTGCTTTGAAGATCTTGCTCGAATGATCTTTTTTCTGCTTTCTTCTCATCGCAGACATGGACCTCTGGGACCGACATCCTCTTCCTTTACTGCCCTTTGAACTGGTTTTTCAACATCAAACAGAGGAACAGCCAACGATGCAGAGGGCGGAGGAGCTGGCTGAAGCTCGTGAGCCGGAGATGGGGGGCTGTTTGGCATCAGCGGTTCGGGGGCGGGGGAGTGGGGGGCGCGGGGAACGCCACCAGGCCGGGGAGAGAAGAGAGACGTGGGGACCCGAGTCTACAAAGTATGATGAATCTTGGAAAAATTCAGAAGCACTTCCTCATCCAGAGGCATCGAATGTAGAATGCGGCTATTTCATGACTGAGAAATTCCAAAAGCCGTAATGATGGAGAGAAACCCAGAGCTGATAGCAGACGGAAAATGAGATGTTGGTTTGCAGCTCGGCATTGCGTTATTGTTTAGAGGAGGGGGAACATGCTATTTTTTTTTTAATGTGAAAAGTCTACCAGCAGCACGGTTGGAAAACAGCAGTCTCGTTCACTGCTTCATTATCTCGGATATACTCGGGGAGAGAAAAATTGCAGGTTGTCCAGAAAAAAGCAGAAAGAATGATGAAAAGAGAACAGAGACTGGCTAATATAAGGACAGCAAGGAACATAATGCATGTGAAACGTGGCGAACTTGGTTCCAGGAGAAGGTGGGGGAGCAGATGGTGGATACTGGGGAGATGTCGCATCGTCGATACAGAGGCTATACGTGGCCTTGCACAGGCTTCAAATGAGCCCTAATCGAGGGAAAGTAAGGAATGCGTTCTTTGGATTGAAATCCAGGAAACTGTACATGCAGAATCTGCCAGGATGCTGATCAATAACAGCCCTTACAGGTGCTATTCCCTTTGCCCGAGATGCTCTTCCTCTTACACTTGCATGACCAGCTCCGTAATAATTCAGGTCTCAGCTTAGGTGTCACCTGCTCGGAGAAGACAGGACCCTTCTGACAGAGCACCTTCTCCTTCCACCTGCGGTGTCCCTGCAGACCTTTGACCTTCCATTACTGAGCAATATGAAATTACTGTCCCCACGAAGTTCTTTGCTTCCTTCATGTCTGACTCCCCGCTAGGATGCTAGACCCACAAGCTAGGGGGGCTCGTCTGTCGAAATACCCAGTAGATTCCACAGGGCTGATTATTCCCGTAACTGCTCAGAGCCGTGAAGTCATGGCGAGCACTCTGCTGAGGCTAAGATTTCTCCACGTTAACTGACTCAGGCTACACGACAACCATATTTTATTATTTTCACTCTTTTTAAGAGACTTGAGGCCCAGAGAATTTGGGTGGCTTCAAAGACCCACAGCGGTAGGTGCTAGGGCTGGGATTTGAACCCAGTTTCTCCAGCTTTAGGCACCACTGGCGGAAGGCACCACTTTGAATGGTATTCTTGCCGAAAATGCATAATCTGAATTTAACCACAGGGTGGACCCAACAACCATGTATCGAATAAATGAATCGATCAAGGTGTGCATGAATGAATGCATGAGAATTTGAATGCAGAACATCTGCCCAAGGCAGACAGCAAGAAAGGTATGGTGTCTCCACCTCTGCTTAGGACGATTCATAAATGATAGCCTTCAGGAATCACTCGGATGTCACCCAGGACAGAGGCGCTGACTCCCCATGCTGATTACCTGTGTGAGGCTGAAGAGAATCTCCATGCCCTGAGCTGCCAGGAAGGCCTCCCTGCCAGACCGGAGGGTGGCGATGTGCCTCAGGCAAAGCAGAAGCGCCCGACGGATCAGCACGTAGGTATTGGCCGTGTCGTGGCTGTGCCAGTCCTGATGTAGCCTGAGCAAGCTGGTGACGTAGCCTCTGTTCACCGCCCTGCGGCTGTTAGACCCTGAAACCAATGGGGAAGGCAACGTCGTCAGTCGAGGGCTCCCTTGGAAGCACCTGCCCGACGATGTCCCAGTGCACCTCCCACATGGCAGCTATTAGTTATAAAGGGAATAACAGTTACTTTCTGGTGAAGAAAACTGACAGGTGCCACCTTTAGCGAACGGTCAAAGTCAACGTCATCAGACATAATGCACCGAGAAAGAAAGAGCACCACTTTGAATGGTGTTCTTGCCAAAAATGCGTCATCTGAATTCAACCACGAGGAAGATCAGCAAACTTCAAATGAGGGACATGCTACAAAACATCTGATCTATACTCTTCAAAAATGTCCGGGTTGTGACAGGCAAACAAAAAGAAAAAAATGACAGGAAATGAGCTAAAGGAGATGAAGAAGACATGACACTCAAGAACAGTACATAATTATAATTTAGACCCTGGGCCAGAAAGCATTTTGTTTTCCTCTTGCTACAAAAGGCTATTTGTAAAATTTGAAGTAAGATCTGTAGATTAACTAATAGTATTGTATCAATGTACATTAGATTTTGATAAACTGTGGTTATATAAGAGACTATCATTGTTTTTAGGAAATTCAGACTTGGAGTATTAGGGTATGGAAATATCGGCAACTTATTCTGAAATAGTTCAGATAAAAATTGTAATAGTGTATGTGGCAGAGGGGTGGAGAGAGAGAAGAGAGAGAGAGAGATTGAGAGAGAGATAGAGAGAGAGAGAGAGAGAGAGAGAGAGAGAGAAATTTCCACCAGATTTCCATTCTTTTTTTCCTAACTCTCAGTGGGCTTAGAACACTGTCACGGGGTTGAGTAAATAATAAGGTTTATTTTGGGAAGGAGGAGACACTGAGTGAGACATAATATCTGAAAGGCTGTCATGTGTCAGAGATATGCTGGGTGTTTTTCCCAAAGAGAATGGAAGCCAGTGTATGGAGAACCAAGAGGTTTGACGCAGTCCGAGAGAGAAACTCTTCCCAGTCAAGGCTAGCCAACAAGAGGGTGGCCTCTCTGTGGCCGCGAGCCACCGGGAATGAAAATGTCCAGGCAGAGAGGTTGGACGGACCCCCAGAGGGAGGGTGGCATGGCTCCACACTGCCCTTCACGCTTTCGACACCACGACTTCTCTTTGTCAGGGGAAGGATCCTGGTTGGCACTTCCTGTGACACCCATTTTATGAGACGAGTAGATGTTTTCCTGATTTTTTCCAAAGGTATCATTTAAATTCTCTTTGGGGAAACCCGAGGGGAAGAATAGTCCAAGGTACCTCTTTCGACAAGAGGCTTCTGCCACTTTTCGTGTTCAAGTCCTCGGCGACGGGGTGGGTGGGCACACGTGTACGTTCGGATCTACCCAGGAGAGACCTGGGCATCCGCACTCCCGTGCCATGGTGACCCTCGGGCACGCATTTTCAAATCCTGCAGCTCTGCCCGCTCACTACTGCAAATCTCCATGATCCAGACTGTTCGCACTGGTTAGAGACCAGCTGCGCTTCTGGCCGAGTGTGTTTGTGGGAGATCCCCTGAGCTGTTTGTAAGAGATCTCCTGAGCTGTCGTCAGATGAGCACGAATTTCAGCTCAGAGTCAGACATTTCCCTAAGACCATATAAGTGCACGTGAGTGAAAAAATAAATAAATAACATGAAAATTCAGTGCTTTTCTCAAAAACGGTTTTCTCATAATATTAATGAAATTCTTTTTTCTTTTCCTGCTTGTTTGTCAAATTCTAAATGGTCAAGCTTGACTGAGCCCCACAGAGATTTCTGACCCATTTCTGCAGTTGATTTTACTTTCTTTACTTTTTTTCAAATTTCATTCAGCCATGACCCTGACTGAGAGTGATGAGCATTATTCACTCGGTGATGTGTTTGTGGAAGGTTTAAATCGCCTTCATTACCTCCTTGAATGAATTATTCTTTTGTATCAAAAATATTTCTCTCCTTGGCTGGTCCCGGCCACAAAGCACTAAAGTTCTTTACTGCCTAAATGAAGTTCCTGCCTCTCCAATATCTAATGTTTAAAAGAAAATTGAGGATTAAGTAGGAGGTATTAAAGGAAAGAATTGCCTGCTGAAAAGATGCCAGAATGGTTAAGGACCTTGGGCTTTTATCTATTTAAGGGTAAGATACTAATAATGTGCTACCCTAAGGACAGTCATGATTTTTTTTTTTTTTTTTGCAGGTAGGGGGAGGGGGGTAACGGGGGAAAAAACCATTTAATTATTTGAGAGAAAAACCCTTTATCAAACCCCGATGATTTTATTCACGATTTCATGTGAATGCTCAACAGGCTGTCATGTTTACGAACATCTAGAGTAGCTGCACCTCCTTCCCCTCCCCCACCCATCCATCAGTCAATCTGTCCCTGAGAATGGCTGGGAGACTTTTGCAAAAGTCAATACGTATCTAAAATCCGACAAGAGGAGATTCATCAAAATGAGGAAGAGCAAACGAGAAGAGCCAAAGGATGAAATGAGGGTCACAGGGATCAGCGACTTGGAGGAGTTCTGGAAGATGACAGGAAAACACCACTTCTCCGAGGCAGCCCAAACAGACACGGGGAAACGTAGGGATTGAAAGTTTTGGGGGAGCTCAGGGAGCAGGGGTAAGGAGAGGTCCCCAGGTCCCCCAGCCCTCTTCAAAACAGACCGGCTACATTTTAGTTTAGAATCTTCTCAGATCTTCCTGGGGGAAAAAATTCCTGTTCCTTAATTCTTAAAAAAAAAAAATTAATTTTTTAATTTCCTAAGGAGACGGGTTTATCTTAATCTAGTGGGAGGATGGGGGTGGGATGAACAGAGAGGAGTTCTGAGTCGTTAACTCCTCACCCCCAAACCCTCCTCATGAGGGGCTGAGGAAGTTGAATGAAATAATAAATTGGGAACAGACAACTGGATCTCTGGTGTACATGATACGCACTCGACTCCTGCTCCCTATTACGACTGTCACCATCATCATGATAAGCATCATCTATTTGTTCTTCCCACTTCCTCTCGATGATTATGGACAACAAAGTGCCCAGTGCTCATAACACAAGCTTACTGCTTCCCACAGCCTCACGGAAGAGCAGCTCCGGAGTCACAGAGCAGTCGATTTAAATTTCGGCTCTACCACTTACTAGCTGTGGAACCTTGGTTAAGTAAGTCATTCTGAACTAGAGTTCTATCACCTGCAAATATTAAAGCAAGACAAAAAGAAAATTAATTAAAACACCAGCCTTACGAGTCCATTATAAGGAAGGAATGCCTAGCATAGCACCTGGCCCATAGATGCACAGCACCGCAGGTATGTGCTCAAAAAATAGCTGTTCTTCTCCATAAGGATGACACCTGAACTTCACATACCTTTCACCAGTGAGAACAGCCCAAGGAAAAGTCTCGAAATAAGTACAATTTATAATCAGTGATCATCAATCCCCATGCAACATAACTGGATTCTCACCCCGAAATGGCCACCAGTTTTAGCTCACTATCCTCAGACACCCTGGAATATACACACACGAGGGTTATATCTCATTTCATCCCAGTTACCCCTACAGACAATGCCCATGACATAACCTTTAGAGTCCCCTCTCTGGCAAGATTTACCACGATTGGGTCCCATGACACTAAAGCACTTTTAGAAGTCCAGTTAGTGCTGTGAGACCTTCTTGACTGATAATGACTAAGTGTCCAAGAGCTCACCGTCACTTTTGTAAGGCATACATGAGCAAGAGTAAATACAGGGTTTGGGGCCCCCATCATCCTTACAAACAGAAACCATCTTCAGCCAGCATGCCATGACATCACTATCCCAAGAAGTTCTCGCCCAGGAAGATGAAGTAGCATCATCGTTTGTTTCAGAAACTTCAGGAAAATTCATTCACGTGAACTATTGACAATTCAGCGTGTCCTTTTCAGAATAACAACCCCCTTCCCAGAATGGAAGAACAATCAACTGGGCTTATCGAACCCTCGTCTATTCTCCAAGGTTTGCTTCCATGCCCCGTCCTCACCATGTCTCCCAAAGCTGATGACCAAGTATACCGCGTACATTGCCTGATCTCAATTAAGACGCCCCGCACACCACCCCCACACACACACACACATTGAAAGACTCACTTTGAAGCATGGCTCTCACACGCTGTGATATTCCAGCCTAGAACTCCCCTCCGGGACACTTTGCTAAAACTCAAGATGATGGTGACTCTGACTTCAGGAAGCATACCCTCGTGACTCTTTGCACCAGATTGTTCCAGTGGTCTTTACAAGGAGTCAATTTAGAAAATATTTCTGAACAAAGTAGACTTGTATCAAGACTTCTAAATCAGATCATACGAACACCAAGCAGCCTACGTTGCTTGCCATCATAACACCAGGTACGACTGCCAAGTATTTATTTATCGAACGCTCCCTGCGTGCTCAGCGGCGAACCAAGCATTTGACACGATCGCCTCGTGTACCTTCTGGAAATGCTCTGAGATCAGCACCGCACATTCCTCCTTTTCCAGGTGAAGACACAGAGATTGAGAGAAGTTACGCAACTTATTTAAATTCACCAAGCTTATAAACTGGCAAATGGACTCCCCCTCTGCCTCCAAAGCTGACATCCCATACTGTTGTCCGCACAACTCCTGACGCTGGCTAGTGCGGTTTACACTTTTTTGCACCGATAGAAAGACCTTGAACAGTTACCACGAGAATCAGCTGCTTGAAGAAGGTTTCTGAGAGGCTAACGGAAACAAAGCCAGTGGAACACCTGAAGGCTGAGGGGGCGTGGCTTTCAGACGTTTTTAACGTGTCTCGGCCCCTCCACCCGAACGAACCCCCTCGGCCATCTCTGTTCTCTCCCAGACCTCTAAACTGTAGTGAGAGTCGATTGTTAATAGGAAACTTGGGAAGGTTTGAAGGCTCAGTTCATGGTTTCTCAGGTCACTAGAGATGCTACATGGAGCCTACAGAAACCCAGCCAGTGACTCCATGAGGCCAGCCCAGAAATCAGGCCCAAAACGTGAGTGCAAAGCCGTGGAGGAGACAGGCGTGACTCAGCTGTCACTCGAGCAGCTGCAGTAGTGGCTTGCTCACAGAGGAGCCGCAGCAATATACGCACTGAAATGCAGCTCATCGGAACCTCACTGGCAATGATAATTATGCTCGTTTGTTATTAGCTTATATAGAATAATGATGTGAAATTAGCTTGCAGATTTTTTTTTTTTTTTTTTTTGAAGAATAGATGCATTTCAGTACACTTGACTGTAACGCAGATTTTGGTTTCAAGCAAATCTTTTCCCGTCGACTGCCTTCGTAAAATCAAAGACGCTTTTCCTAAGCTACAGAAATCGTGGCTGAGAAGGCTGAGGGACGATCTGCCGTGACACTGTTTCAGATCTAGACTTGTCCGTTTTGTTGTTCTGTTTTGTTTTAGTCACCAACTCCTCCTAATACCTTTCCACAGATACATTCTCAAACCACAGAGATGTCTCCACGGTTAGGAAAACCTCAGAATCCACACCTGCCCTTCCTCTGCACACCCCAGCTGTTCCTCCAGTTCTAAGAGCGTGCCATGTCGAAGGAAGGGCATTAGGCTGCGTGTCACTAAGGTGACACACTCCAGATGCCAGCCTCCGCCGATGCAGGATTCTGTATCCCACATGATGACTCAGTTTCGTCTTGTACCTTATCAACTCTCTATTTTTCCAGATCTTAGCATTTTCGAAATTAAGGCACTTCTTTACCAACAATGGTTTTTCCATTATAACCGGCAGGATTTTTTTTTCACTCAAGAAATGCTGCATCTCATACTCAATGACATCTTAGATTTGAAGAAACGTGATGAATTTTTCAATCTTGTTCGTTAGAAAATTCTGTAAAATGAGGTCGTTTCCAGCAAGAGGTGATCACATAAGAGATTTGCTCTGTACGTGCAAATAAGCAGAGACCTTTTGTCCCGAAAGTCACATCCTGCTGTGGGTAAGTACACAGTCAATTATCCACTAAAACCCTGCTTGTCCATAGAAAACCAAAGGCACCACCCTTCATGTATTCGACAAACACCTATTTAGCAACTACCTATGCGCTAGTATCTGCCAGGTGCTATCAGAGGAGACACAGCAGGAAAGGAGGCAAAGTCTCTGCTGGTAAGCAGCTTGCCTTCCCACGGGGAAGCCGGGAGAGGCAGATCCAAATAGGCATGAACAAAAAGAAAAGAAAAAAAACAAAAAACAAAAAAACTGTTGATTTCTCACAGTGGCAAGCACTGCAGTGACCACGTGGGGTGCTTACTTTAGATCGGGTGGTCAGGGAAGACCCTTCGAGGAAAGGGCATTGGAGCTGAGACCTGAACAATAGGAACGAATGGGGATGCAGAGATCTAGGGATGGAAAATTCTAGACATCTCAAGAGTACAACCAGTGGAAAAGCCCAGTCCTGGTGAGTGCAGATGACAAGAAGTCTGGGAGCTGAAGCCAGGTACAGAAGCGGAGGGGAGGGCAGCAGATGGCGGGAGGGGAAGGCAATTGTGACCCCCTCCACTCTGGCACATATCCTAGTGTGCCATGCAGAAGCAGGGGACACATCAGGCTGAGATGCCCTCATTCTGCTCTCTGTTAGGATTTTGGCATCTCTGCAGGAAAGCCTTTAGAAATGGTCATCTTTACCTGGACCCCAATTTTCCCAGGCGTTTTACTCTCTATCCAGATTCTTGGTAAGGAAAAACACACTTGCTAAGCCCCAAGGCCAAGCCACTGTCGCTCCCGGATCCCTGCAGAAAACCAACCAGCTGCTTCCACTTTGCCTTTTCCATCGTCAACTCACACAGAGAAGCCAGGACCTGCATCAGGAAAAACAGAGCCCTTCCCTGCCTGCCTTTCTCTGTCAAGGGACATGTAAGGCACCTATCCTGTTGGTGGCATTGCCTGCTTCCGGCCAGAGGACAGACAAGTAACACAGGCTTCAGGAAAACAGATGCAAACTGACCCATGCTGCATTATGCCTCCAGACTGTGAGTGTGCAAACGGCCTTTGCCTCTGCTCCTGGCCTGTAACCCACGTCGTCCGATAGCACATTACCATAAAATCACGGGACCGTGAGCCTTGGGCCTCCTCGTTCTAACTCCCCTCGCCTGTGACCTTTATGGCCCTCTCTCCTACAAGGTGGACGGTGCCAGCAATAGCCCGCTACTTGGCCCCTATGCCTCCTGCACCCCTCCATCACCCAACACACCCAGATGCTGCTGACCCCTGCTTAAAATGTGTAATGACTCCAGGAAATCTGGAAGGTCTGAGGGCACCAAGAGGGGTCTGGTGCTCTCTGGGTCTCACTGAATGGGGGGCATGCTGTGTGCCCCGGGACTGGGTGGGGAGGGGCATCAGGAAGAGGCTGAGTGGGGTCTCTAATCCCCACTGCAGCCAGAGCCGCTTCACTGTCCTCTGTTTACGAGCCATGGCTCTGCGAAGGATTTCATTTAAAAATTAAAACTGTTTCTTTCTTTGTTAGGAAAAAAAACGTGGAAGATCGGAAACTCTCCGGTCCCGCAGGGGAGGGATGAGCTTCAGGCCCAGTGCGCCGAGCACGCGTCATGTAATCTTGTGCAAGTCAGCTGCCCTCTTTGAGCCTCATCATTTTTGCTATAGAACAGGGTCGCAGCCTTGCACTGTTGAAATTTGGGGCTGGATATGATTTCTTGGGGTGGAGGGGGCTGTCCCACCAGACGACAGGACCACTCCCACCCCC
The DNA here is from genome assembly GCF_902729225.1 of Pteropus medius. Lineage (NCBI taxonomy): Eukaryota > Metazoa > Chordata > Mammalia > Chiroptera > Pteropodidae > Pteropus > Pteropus medius. Next base: position 1,112,896 of record NW_024355206.1, on the reverse strand, counting down.
ACAGATGTACTGACCAAAACTGTCTCCAGACCTTGCGAAATGTTCTCGTGGTGGCACAATAATAGCTCGTGCTGAGAACCGCTGCTATAGAATAAATAGTTCGATGTTTACCTGTCTTGCAGGGGTACAGAGGAGATTAGATGAGATAATGTATGAAAAGGTGCTTCGTAAGCTGCTATTATTGGAATGCTCAGCTTACATCTTGACATAGACAAACAATTGCACAGTCGATCCTGAGTGTGAGGAGCAAGCTGCTGGCACATTCCCAGCCAGGCGATGCTTATCTTTCTATCTCTTTAAATCTCCGTGATACTTTATCTCTGTCGATCCACAGCCAGTCATCCATTATGCCAGGATGACACAAGTCCTAGAGCTCGGCGATCCTGGATCTTAACCCCTGACACCCCAGGACGGAAACAAAGTGCACGCGAGTCACCTTGACATTCCGAACTGGCGACATCCTTTCGTTTACTTACTCCTGGTATGGAAAAATCTTCTAGAAGGAAGACAGTCCCTGAACACAACTATGTATCAGTCGACACTCGGGGGGCGTTGATGAAAATGCATTGCGAGGGGACATATGCCTTTACATGACCAACTCCGGGACTTTCCAGGTGATGGTGAGCATAACAGAGAGTTGATCTTTGCGGAGGTTTACTAAGAGCTAGCACTCAGACCCCATTACACGGATATCACCTTGTTCGAATCCTATTAATTATCCTTGGAATATCATTTTCCCTCGTCTTTAATGATGAGGAAACTAAAGCGTAGTATTTAAGGACTATGCCCAGTGTGGCCGCGATTTGAATCCAATCTCATGAAAGCCAGAATCGTGACCGCTGTGTGAACACTGATTTCCGTGTCTAATCTTTCCGGAGAGTGAGAGGTTTGAGGTTTCGGCAAACACCTCCCAACTTCATAAACTGCCCTGAGCCTCCCTGAAGCCATTCACGCTGCTGCCAAGGCAACGATATGGCCCAAACCTGCTGGCAACAGCCAGGGCAGAGGGAAAGCCTACAGACAGCACGAGGTAAACTAGTACCAGGAAAGAGGATCACCAGGTCGGAAGACAGCATCCTGCCTGGGTGTGAGAAGCAGGGTTGCTGGCCATCTTATTACTACATTGTTTTACGTGACCAGGTTTTGTGTCAAGCAGGAAAAACTCAACACCACCGTCCTCAGCTCTGTTAGACCCCGTGTGGGTGTCTGAACGCCCTGGCCATCTCGAGAAAGTGACTCATTCACTCTCTTGCCCATCCTACCAGCCCCTGGAGGCTGGCCCTCCTCGTCTGTTTAACTAGGCATCTTAGTCCCCGGAGCTGGCGAGGGAAAGGCAGGCTGTCGTTCACTGGAGTCTCCTTCCTCCTTCTGCTCCCATTTTATCGGCTTTAGATATGTCGTCTCATCCTAAGACTTTTCTTTTTTTTTTTTTAAGTTTCTTCTCTTAAAGATTTCTCAAACTACTCATCTGCGTAGTTCTCTCATCTTTGGTAAACCAAACTGAAGTCGTGTGCAACGACAAAGAACTAATTCGAAGTCACGCGGTCCACTAGCGGAGTGCGGATTCCCTGGCTCCATACGGAAGATGGGAATCAGGGTTGAAACGTGAAGGTTTTCTGCTTCAGAAACAGTCGTGACTGAGTTCAAATTTCAGCCGTCCACTCGCCACCTGTGGGGCTTTGGGAAAGACATCGGTGCCCCCTAATTTCTCCTTCCTTGTACGTAACACGGGACCGTCACGTGCCTGGCAGGTGCAGGTGATGAGCAGCAACACCCGGCGTGCACTCAAAGTGCTCTAACGAAGAGCCATTCTCTCCCGACCCCCCACCTCCCACCCACTTCCTCCAGGGCTCACGGGTCCTGCGACATATTATCAGATGGGACGACAGGTGGGGGCGGGCTGTGGAAAGGCAAACGGCTGTTTCCCTGAAGTGCTTTGACCTTGATGATGAAGGTGAGGAAGGCGCGGGTTATTAGGAGAGTGTGAGGGATGGGGAAAGGTAACTGTACGGTTCACCACTGTTTTCCAGAGGCGGCCCTCACAGAAGTTGCCGGGGAAGGTCCCCGCTGCCCCCTGGAAGTCCTGGTCAATCACGCCGCCATCATCAGGAATGGAGCAAACGCCAGAGGCTTTTTCAATACCCGGCTCCACTCACCCCGCCTCCTCCCAGCTCCCTTAAATAACGGCTGAGCCAATGCCTCCGAGACCATCTTCAGCTAATTTCCTTCAAGACATGCAAGCTGCTAACGCTGGGAAGCACAGATAGTGTGGAACAGCAAATATGGCCAAAATTAGATTAAAATAACCTCCTGATAAACAAATTACTCATCGAAAATAAATATTGGACGAGTATGGCCTAGATAACTAAAAGAACAGCACCACCACATGGCAGGTAGGGGAACTACATGTGCTGCCCTCTGGCCAGGCCCTGGGCTTGGGGTTTGTCTGGCAAAAGCAGGAGGGGGAAGGGAACAAGGGGCGTTGATACTCTTCTTTTAGCTTCAACCTTTAAAAATATTTTATGTACTTACTCAAAAGACAAAAATATCTGGCAGAGAGGTCTGAACTTTGAGCCAAGAAAAAAAAAAAATTAAAACAGTGATGTGCCAAATTGAACGTGGCACGACACGGTGAGGTCTGCGGTTCTCTCCATCCCTGTTCCCTCCTCTCTTTCACCCCATCATTTATGGGCTTCGTCTGATGCTGAGCCTCACAGCAGACAGCCACCTGATGAGTGGGGCACTTCCCGCTGGGCTCCATTCAGATGCTTAACTAATGACAGATGTCCCTGCCCCCCAAAATCCTTCTAACACTTAGAAAGTATTTATTTAGCTTCCTTTCAGCTTTTGGTCTCATCTTCTCTAGACTGACAGGTAAACTCTGCAGCGCACGAGCTGTGTACATTACTTAAGCTTCCCAAACCTCAGTCCCTACACCTGTAAAATGGAGATTATAACACCTCCTTGATCGATGGGCTGAATGCACACACGGTGGTTGACATACTAAGGCCTCGATAAACAGTAGATAGATATTGCTTTGTTATTTCGCCCCCGCAGTGTGATGGATGTAGTTTGCTATTCTGCATTTATACAAAGTCCATCACAGTGCCCCATCCCCCTTGTGACAAAGGCAAAACCCTACCGATATCATTTGAAGCAGATTTTTGGCTCGTCACAGAAATAGAGGGCATGCTTCTCCAGAGCTCGTGTGGGAAGGAGAGTCATCGGGTCTTTAATCACACCATAATTTGATTCTTTCTGGGAACAGGAATTGGGCCTGCCTCTGCACTGAGGTGTTTTGAAAGGAACCTGGAAAGTCAAGAAACTGGAACCTTTCTTTACTCAACATGAATGGGTCTGCAGTGCCTCTGGGCACGGCCCGATGAGGGGGGTGGGGGCGGTGGCGGAGACCCCAGCCACGGAGAGTTGCACCCAGTAGGAAAAATACGTATGTACATACACAAAAGTGCATACGCACCCACTTATGCAAAGATACAGGAATCGCCGATTCCAGCATGATTAGTTCTTAGAAGCATAAGCATAGGGTTCCATGAAAAGGGTTGACAGGGAACCCAACAGGAAGCAGAGGTGCGGGGTTCAAAGAAAACCCTTGGCAGAGATATTTGTGCTAAGACCTAATGAAGGAGCCTGTGTTAACTGAACAGATCTGGGTGGGTCCTCCTTTCCCCCCATGCGAAAATGAGGAGGAGGTGGATAAGATCCAGAGTTTTCTGGGAGACAGACAACAATATTGTATCACAATCATCATACTTGCTAAGAGACTAGAACTTAATTTTCCCAACCACGCAGAAGAAAGGGTACCTGCGTGCTGTGACCGAGGTGCTGATTATCACTGCGACGACAATCATACCACAATCCATCATTGCCTCAGATTTGATACAGGTGTGGAATCTGCACAATGTTCTATCACAAATGTATTTCAACTAAAAAACGGTCGATAGTTTTCTAGGGTCTCGTGAGCCCTATACCCTTGTGAATGTCTCAGAGGCCACCTTGGAGGAGCATCGACGAGCTATCTGTTTTTTAATAAAAGAAGTTTGAACATCACTGCACTAAACCAGGTCAAAAGTCTTCCCAGCCCCAGGAATGTGATGCCACAGCCCTCAACTGGAAACCGAAAGGGCAAGCACACTGTGTGGGCAGAACCCCGGGGTCCTGTGCTTGCTGAGGTAGATGAGAGCCCCAGAAGCCAGGAAGACAGATCCGAGGCCCCGTGGGGACACAGCGTGGACACACAGGTCCCCGGGGCAGCACTGACTCACTGCTACTGCCGTTCTGAGAACCTCTCACAACGCCTAGAATTCGTCCACGTCTCAGAGGGAGCATGTCAAAAACGGCCCCTTCTCTGACGCTTTGGAGTCGGGCAGCCATGCGGCCGTCGGGTCCTCTCGTCGCTGATCGCCAGGCCACAGCAGAGCATGAGGGTGACGGCCCATGACCAGGCTCTAGGCACGAGAAGGCTCCCCCTTCCTCTCCTTCCTGTAGCAACAGGCGGACAGCCGTCCCCGTGAGCCTGCCAGACAGAGCATTAGCGAAGATCGCTAAGACGTCTCGTCTTCTTGCCAAGCTTCCCATTAGCTCTCCCGCCTCTCTGCGCCTTCCTTTACCAACTTACCCCCCTCTTCCTCACGCCCTCCCCTTGCCTCCACTTCTGCGAACGCCTCTAAATGCTCCCTTCTTAAACCCGGAGACTCGTCTGAAATAAACCCATCATCCTCTTAATCAGATTTAGGGCCTGAACCAGGTGGTTCCAGGTGGTTCCTTGTTGCCAGAATGTGACCTTTAAATCTGGACAGGTTAATACCAAGGCATTATTTGAAGATTTATCATGGGAGCCCATGCAATTAGGCGTAATCTCACGCCGCATGCTTATGCGAGTGCCACTTCAAAACGGGGTTTATACTTAATGCTCAAGGAAGGGGGGCCTGGGGAGGGAACAGAAAGAAAGAGGCAGAGGTGGGGGTGGGGCAATGATATGAGGAGAAGCAGCTGAGGGGAAGAAGGATGAAAAAGAGAGGTACAGACAGAGGTAAATACGCACGAGAGAAAAGCACACGGGAGGGAGGGAGAGAGGAAGAGGCTCAGGGACAAGGGACAATGCGCTGTTTCGCTTTACCAGGGAGAAGAATGGCTTACGACGCAAGAAGCCTTGATCTTTCACCGGAGCTTTAAGTCTTGGTAGCTAAAAGCTAACATTTTTGCCTAAGATAAAGCGGAAAAGGGCAAAACTTCCAACACGGGGAAGTTGAAATAAGACTTGTGCGTGTGTGAGCGGAGACGGGGGAGGTGATATAATGAAAGGTCTAGGGTTTGGATGAGGCCCCGCGAACCCACGGGCACAGCCAAAGGACCCCTGAATGAGCGGTGATTTCTAATCGCTGAGGCGATCGGAAAAGAGGCCGGGGACCTTCCGGCTTCTCTCGCCCGCTACTGCTCAGGAAGGGAGAGGGGCGAGGTGCGTTTTGGTTCACACTCCCAGCTGCCATCCATCCCGTCGCATGCCGGCTTCTCACACAGCAGAGAGCGCTGAGGACAAAGAACAAAATCGCCCCGAAATTAACCGGGTGCCCCTTCCCTTCCTTCTTGTTATTACTGTGGGTGGGCTCCCTCGTTCCCTCAGTGCTGCTTATCCCGTGACTGGTGGGGACTGCCTCCGGCTACCACTGCTCGGTAGGACCCCACTGACCTCATATTCCTAAACCCAGTCACAGAAGCACTGACTGTCCCCAAAGCCATAGGTACGTCCTTCTTTGTACTGTGACTGGGGAAGTGCCTTCTTCGGTGATGCGATCACAGAGATCTGCTCCCATGGCCAACTTCGACGCTGACGAGCAAGTATCAAGGCCCACAGAGTCACTGGCTGAAAGGACGGGGCCTTGAGAAGCGAAAGGGTCACAGAAACCTTCCCAGAGGATCAGTGCCGGATGGTGAGGTTCTGAAGTTCAGACACCAACAGGAAGCGACTAGAGAACTCGATGGCACTGGTCTCCCCCGCAACAGCCCCAGAGCAGGCGGACTGGTACCACCCACGCCCAGCCCTCCGGGCCTTGCCATGCCTCGGTCCAGCTGGTAGAAGGGAGGTGGGAATTGCCTGGGGTGCTCTCACGCTGCCTCCCCGAATCCATGGCAGACTTTGCTGTTGAAACACAGCCCTCGGTCCCGCTGAGCTCAAACATGAGGTCGACTCACATGCGGAAGTCAGCGCCCATGTGAAACCTATTTGCTCGTCTTGCCCGAAGGCCCCTAGCTCCCCGGAGCCTGCAGCCCTGTCCAGTCACTTTCACATGCCCGCGACGACTTTCTGCCAGCAGCACACGTGCTGGGGAACTCAGGACCGACTATGCAAGAAGGGCGTTTGTTTCCATGAACTAGCAACGGAGGTAATTTGGGGAGGGGTCATTTGAAACCTTGAATGGGCATCAGCTCATGTATATGGTCACATCCACATCAGTGTATTCTCAGCAGGTGGCAATTTTGACCTCCCGGGGGACATTCGGCAGTGGCTGGAGACTGTTTTGTTCATTACGACAGGCGTTTGGTGAGTCAAGGCCAGGGTCGCTGCTGAGCATCCTGAGGCACAGCGCAGACCTCAGCAGCTAAGAACAACCCAGTCCAAAATGCAACGGTGTCGAGGCTGAGAAACCCCGATACACATGAAGGCTGAGTGTTTGTTTAGTGGTAGAAGGAACATCAGAGAACCCCCCATCCGACTCTCTCGTGCTATCAAGAACCTAAGACGCGGACAAAGGCCTGTGTGGACAGCTCAGCAGAATTAGCCGATGATCCCATACGTCCCTCCACAGGCACAGCAGAACCTGCTTCAGGTGTGGGGGACAGCACCCCTCTGGTGCCTTTTAGTAGGGTTAAACAGAGATTAGAACTGCAAAGGCGGAGATCGTTGGTTCTGTGAATGAGTTCTTAGAAAGGCGGCATGGCATGCCGCACCTTTTACTTCCTGCAGTCCAAGAACTCCCCTTACCTGGCTGCATCAAACACCTGGAGTCACAACCGGGAGCGAGAGTGAGCAGGTAAAGGACGAGAACCCAGCCACGACACCTGAGGCCAGTCTGGTCTCGAGGTCTCAAGTTCTGTCTGTCTGTCTAACCTTCAGGTAACACTGTTCCATCCCCTCTTGTCTCAAGGGCTTAATTCTTTACCCTGTACTCCCCCAACCTGCTCTAAGCACCTGTGCTCTCCCCGCAGGTCGGAAAACTATGGAAAGACTTGTGTATTGTATCAAGTTCCAATAAACCAAAGGAACTCCAGCTTCGTTATATTTTCCCTTCGGCCCACAAAGAGAAGCGCTGTGTGATACGGGTCTTTCCCTGTGCCCAGAGGTGACGGAGATGTATGGTTCCGGGGTGGAGGTGTTTTTTACTTTTATTTATTTATTTATAAGTTTTATTAAAGTTCACCTCTTACCCGCCGGCCTCGGGCTCCCTATAGATAAATAAATATCACGATTGAAGCAGCTGGTTTCCAAGCTGCCCAATTAAAACAGATGAAGAGGTAAGGAGGAAGGAAAAAAACAAAAGCATTAAGCTAAGACTTCTTCACTCCCAAGTGCATGGCGCCTTCTATTACTCTGCACACATGAAATTGACTCCCAACGTAATTAGACTGGGGCTGCCAGGCAAGAAAAAAACCCTCAAATTATTCAGACCCCAGAGCTATTCCTTTGCAATTACTCAAGTAACTGCGAAAAGAGACAACTTTTTAATATAAATTTGTTCTCAGCATCTACAGCATCCAAACCGTTCCCAACAAGAGGATAGAGTCGCAGAGTTGGGAACCACGCGCAAGAGTCGTGTTTCTCGCCCCGGCCATCCCCGTTCCCCTACGGGACACGCCCACCGGGACCTTACGGGTCCCAGGAGGAGCCAGAGTCTCCTCGGTCTGCAGCGGCCATCACATTCCCTTTAGAATCGAGGGCATTATGCAGAGGCACGCCCACGGGGACAGAGGGCAACTCTCTCTTTGCAGCCCCGCCCCATTCTCCAGCTCATCCCGAAGGTCCCCGCACAGCTCTACTGCCCTCCGGGCTGGAAACGAGCCTGGGACCACAGACGAGCATCTTTCACTGAACACAGAGAGGAGAGAAAGAACCGCTTTTCACAAAGAGGTGCTTACTGGATTTCAGCAGTGCTGCCAGAACTTCAGCGGCCACCCTGAAGGGGAAAGAGAGAGAGCAGTGAAAAGTCAACGTCCAGGGGTCCCTTTGTCAGCCCATGGATCCCACAGCCCGCGTGCCCGCGGCTGCCACCTAACGGCCCCATTATTAATTAACCAGGTAGCGGCCGGCATCTATTGATCCTCCTGCTGGCCGTTAAAGAGGCCTATGTGTAAAAATCGCCCCGAGTGAAGTGTCCATCTTGCAGATGGGTCTCAGGGGTCCCCCTCCGCTGCTGAAAATCTCCGTCCGCTCCTCCTGCCCCCATCCGCCCCCACCTTCCGCCAGCTTCCAGACCCTGAGCTCCTTCTGCTTCTGTGAGCTCGTGATTTATCTCTGGAAGCCCTGGCGACTGGAGGATGGGGAGGGAGGGGGATGGGAACTGGGGGACCTGGGCGGTGGGGCGGAGTGCAAACTTCTTGAAACACCCCCGCCCTTGGCGACACGCTGGAAAACATTCACGGCTTGGAGCGCGAGGCTGGTTCCTCAGGGTGGAAATTGGTTCTGCTCTGTTTTCCACCATGGAAGACTTGCACAGTCTTTGCGACTACAACAGGCTCACAGAATAAAAATGTCTTTGTCCCATGACCTACTGACCTTTCCGTCTGTTTCTTGAGCCTGAGAAGGTCACTCAAGGACCCACCCAATGGGCAGAAGGAAACTTGAAGGCATTGAAGACACCATGGTGTGATTCTGGGAGGGAGAGTTTTGGAGTTTTTTTTTTAAGAAGTATTCTGCATGGCCCTAGTAACTTATCCTTGAGGCCTGTCAATCAGTGATCCGTCCCCAGTGATCTAGCCTATGAGAACTTGGGGAACAGGACAAAGAAGTGAGATCCCTCTTCCAAGATGACATAGACACGTGAGCAGAGCTGGGACCCCCAAATCCAGGAACCTCACTTCTCATCTCTGCTCCCCGCACCGTTGCTGTCCAGAATCTCTCTCACACTGGCCCTGCCCTGCCAGGTTGATGAGAGAGGCAATTCTCTTTGGAATATATTATCGATTATTGAGCAATAGCGCTAGCAATAAAAAATAACAACAATGATCAGAATAAAATGAAACAGAAACACAGCATTGGAGATATCATAACCTACAAGGGGTCCTGCGGGAGCAGCAGCCTGTAACTCACAGGCGCCGGCGCCAACCTACAGCCGGATGACCCCCAACTCAGGGAGACCAGCACAACCGCGGACAGTCACAGAGAAGGCGAGGCCAGCTGTCATGGACAAGCTACTTCCTTATCCCTCCCAGCCGTGTTTTCCTCCAAGCATCTTCCGGCATCGTCAGCCCCACTCTGTAACCCCACACGGCTGGGTGGCCGTGGACTTGGAAAGGAACACACAGAAGGTGCTGCTGGGGGTCCAAGCCCGTGCGGAAAAGCTGAGAGCCACAGCGCGCAGGGCCTGGCTTGGGCGAAATGAACATCAGTAGTTTAGGGAAAAGCAGAGTGGAAAAAGTAAGTTGGCCAGAGAAAAAAGGAAACCGCAGAATCATGCAAGGGGAGAGCGGGGCTGATCCAAGCGGAGCGCCGCGCCCCGTCCTCAGCCGCAGGCCAGGGCGGGAAGGGCGACCGCATTTCTGGTTTGCGTGGCACGTTTATTCTGGCGAGTCGACCATAGTTATCCCTTAGACAAGTGTTTTATGAGGGACAGGGATGGGCAACAGGCAGACCCATTAGGAGGATCTGAGGTGACGAGGGCTCCAACCAAAAGGGTGGCAAGGAGGAAGAAGGGAGAGGGACGGCGGGAGGGAAGGGTGAGTCCCACCGCCGCTGGGGTCTCCCAAGAGCGCTTTGCATTTCCTGGGAACCACAGAGAAAGGCCGGCTCTCCGGCCCCATCCCTTGCCTGGGGCATCAGAACCGTTCTTCTAACAGATCATTCACATGCTCGTTAATGTGTGAGACTCCGTGGTTTAGGGGACAGCGTCGTCGATGTGGCTTGGTCGCTCTTTGATGGTGGGAGGAAGATTCGAGGTGACTCCTAGATGTCAAAATACCTTAGGGTGTGATAGCATGACCAATAAAAATAAATCCAGGCAGTGACATTACCTGGCAGGAAACACATGGTAAGTGTCATATTAGTCAAAGAGGGGAGGCTAATACTTGAGTGATCAGACAAGATTTATTTCCTTCAGGCTCCTAATGGGGGTGTCAACCTGTCATGCAACATAGGGTACATTTAGAGCAATGATGGACATGAGGTGTGAGGCCACAGCCCACACAATTCTAAAGAGTTCAGATCCAATTCCGCAGGTAATGAGAAGCCATTCGACTGTTTTGATCGAGGGAGTATGTGGGCCAGGATGGTAACGTGAGATCATGGGGGTGAGCAAAGAATTAACAAGACTGGGTGACCGGCTAGCTAAGGAGAACGAGGGAGTGAGTGATGGTCTGAAATTTTCAGCCAGGGTTCACGGGAGAACAAGAAAGCCACTAACGGACGAAGGAGGGAAACGGACGTTTAGAGGAGATAATGACTTTGTTTTGAGACACGCTGAGCTCAAGACGATGAGGATAAAGCTGCGCGGAACTACTCGGAAGTAGCAGGGATGCTACGGGAAGTATAGACACGGGGTTCTAGAGAGCGTCCGGGGTTGGGGATAGACACTTACAGATCACGACGCTGGCAATGATAGTCGGAGTCCTGGGGACAGGTGATATCTGGGAGGAGATTCTATCAAGAGCAGAGGGAGGGCTGGCCTGGGAAAGCATCGGCGCTGGAGGGAAGGAAAGCCCCAAGGGACCCAGGGAACACGTAGTCGGGGACGTGGGACGAGAGCCGTGTGAGGCGAGAGGGTTCAGTCTGGAAACGGAAAGTCGCTAGACTTCCTCGGCACAGCGTTTTTCAGACTGCAGGCTGTGACCCAGCAGCAAGTGCAGAATGAATGTGATAGGTACCGACCAGCTGTGCTAATGACACGGAATAAACTGGAGTGGAACAGAACACGTCGGAGCCGTCTCGTGTAGCAAAGGTTAGCCGTGATCTGAGGTTTATTTTCGGGCCCCTAGGCACCTATGTGTGCCTCCTGGGAAGGCGATGTAAATGTTTTCCTTAAAAGAAAAAGGAAAAGCTTGTAAGGATGTTGTCTCGCGTGGAGCATCCACGTAAGATCCGAACGAGAACGAACATCTGGAAACAACTAATGGACGAATGAGCGAATTCGGTAACACGGAAAGCATTTGATCTTCCACGTGTCACCGGGATCCGGGCACTGGGCCACGCGTGTGGACGCCGCCCAGAGGCCCTTTGTTTTGGGTCTGTCTGGTGGGTGAATCTCGGGAGTCTGGGTCCCCTGGCTGAGCACTGCCCTCAGCTTCTCCCCGACCCCACCCCCCGTATAACACTAAGAACACAAATCCCCTCGGGACTGAGGGAACGGCGTCGCCAGCCCACAGCTGACCCTACAAAAAGCGAAATTTAAGCAGCTAAAATCTCAACAAGTTAGAAAATGCTGAGTTACTTTCACTCCCAGGAGCCAAGCCCACTTCATTGAACGTGGGAACTGGGGTCCCCACGAGACTGCCTTTGGGGTGCAAGAGTGCCCCCTGCTGGACGTGGACATGTAGCAGCACGGAGTGTATAGAAGAGAGAGGGTGCTGCCTTCTTTATAAAGTGTGAAGCCAGACCATCATCCCACGTTGTGTGAGCACCCCAGGGGGATGTCTGAGTGGCACTGAAAGCTGAAATGCCAGAATGTCCCGTCCGCCAGCTTCCCTGCGTGCACATCGCTGAATGGGTCGTGTGACGCGCTGGGGCAGAACACCCTGCTCAAGGAGAACCACGACAACACTGGAAAGCCAAGTGGAAGCGCCCCCACCCTACCCAACTTCTCGACGCGATGCAATAACTCAGTCACGATTCTAGAGGTCGCAGGTCACGCTCACTGTCGCCCTCGGTGAAAGGCTAAGCTTCCATCGTTGGCGAATGTGTCAATATTCTCCTGTCAAGAATTTAGCAACAGGCCAGAAAACTGCAACAGTTCAATTTTACTTATTCAAGTAGAGATCACGTTTAAAAGCCTTCACTGGAGCCTTTGATAATTATCACCATTTATCAGGGCTATTTGGGGATCCTGTGTAAATGCCGGGCCCTGTACTAAGTATCCTTTATATATGATCACATATCACATTTAATCTTTACGGGAATACTGGAGGGTGAAATTATTATGCCCGTCTTACACATGGCAACAATGAAGTGCATAAAAGATAAACAGCCCACCCACGTTCCAGCCACTACGCTAGCAAGAGGCAGCGCTGAGATACAAGTTCACGTTGGCTTAACTCTCAATCTAGAGCTCTTAAGCTTACTTTTAACCTAGTTCTAAGGAATCTAACATATCTCCGTGCAATTTCTTCACTGCTCAAAGAAAGACTGAACAGTTCAAGTGCTTAGATGACTGGTACGAGGTCACAGGATTAACATGTCACTGAGCCGATGAAACAAACAACTTCTCCAGCTGGAGACCAGTGCTTGACTCGGGGTTCTAAGCAGAAGAGTTTAGCTGAAGCTTGAGTGGATTTAGATGGTCAGAGGTAGTCATGGCAACGAAGATAGAGAACTCAGTTGATGGCAAGCCACAGACTCCTTGAACGCCAGGGCTGAGCAGCTGAGCTGGCAACTAAGAGAGCTTGGGTTTGAAGCTTGGAGCTGCCACTTCGGTGTGGACTTGGGTTCTAATCGCCCCAAATCTCACAATTTCCTCATCTATAAGATCTAACTGATGGGATAATGTGAAGATTGCAATAAAGTAAAAATTAAACTAAATCAAATGTCTAACACGGGCCCTGAACATAAATAACTGAAGTGGCATCATTGGTAGAACTGGTACCAAGGGAGGAAGTGAGGGCTCATCTCTGTAGATCTGTTTGCAGGTGCTAAGGTTACAGGATTGTCATTTGCCAGTCAGGAGAGGTCCCTGAGGAAAAAATGAGTTCCTACCCTCAGTGCATGGAGAAACAAAATGACCAAGCTCTCTCTTGGAAGTCAAATACTCTGCAGTTCAGATGGCCTAGATACAGTGATTGTCTTTTATATCAGTTATCTACCTCTGTGTAGTAAATTACCACGCAGTTAGCGGATTAAAAAAACAGGCATTTATTATCTCACAGTTTCTGTGGAGCAGGAGCCTCACAGCTTATGGTCTTGCCAGGCTGCTGTGGAAGTGCCAGCCAGAGTGAAGCCTTTGTCTGAAGGCTGGGCTGGGGAAAGGTCTGCTTCCCACCTCACACGGGCTATTGGTAGAATGCACTGCCTCGCAGTGCTAGGGCTTAGAACCCTGGCTTCTTGCTGTCTGTCGGCTCCCAGAGGCCATCTGCCCTTTGCAGTGGGGGCTTCCCCAGCATGATTGCTTCCTTCACCCACAAAGAGAGTTTCTAGAGTGAGTATGTAAACAAGACAAGATCATGCGTAACATAATCACCTGGTAACCTGCCATATTCTATTGGTGAGAAGTCCCCCCTCTCACTCACACTTGAGGGGAGCATCTGACACAAAGGCGCAAATGCCAGCAAGTGGGGATCGCGGAGGGGCCACCTTAGAGTCTGTCTGCCACCCAAGGCTCCTTGCGATCTTCGGTGTTCAGACACCAGGATCCTAATATTCTCCTTGCCAAGACGTGACCCTCCCAAGTCTTCCCCTTCCCACTTTCCCGGAAATCTAAGCACCCTTCTCACCTGCTTGCCTTACCTGGACCTCCTCCCCCCACACTCAAACACCCCCCCATTTTAACTTCTAGAGCGCTCTTAAGTTACCCATTCCTTTCGAGCTCTGTTTTCACCCTAATCCAAGCACAGGGGAGAGGGAACTGGTACTTCAGTGAGAAATGTTAATTTCTAGAGTTATTGGTCCGTGGTTGAAATTCACATTTCAATGTCTTGCATAATAACTACATAATTATTTTAGATATATTAGGAAATACAGTTAAGCACAAAAAGTGGAATAAATTAAAATTGCTCAATAACTCTCACCTAACTACTGCGGCGACCCCAGAACAAATCTGTCCGATCCATTCTACATCCCTTCCAGATTGTTCTTTAGGCTACAACTAGAATGATCTCCTCAAGGACATCTGGTTGGGGCACCGTCACGTTGCCGCCCCCACACCCACCCTGGCTCTTGGATAAAAATACAAATCTGAAGCATAATTAGGAGGCCCTAGCCTGCCTGTCTGCTGCCACCCCCTCCAGCCTCGCCTCCCACCACCCTCTCTCCCTCTCTCTAGTTCTGCTCCTCTGGCTTTTGGCCAAGCCTGGGGACATTTTCCCATCACTCGTCCTTGGTCCTGGCTCATGCCACAGCCTAAAATGCTCTAGGCTCTCTTTTCCTCCTTCACCTAGAGCTCACGCCTCGCCCTTCACAATGCAACTCAGATGCCACTTTTGCGGGAGAGGCTTCCTCCACCCCGGTCTAGGCCCCGTGTCCTTTATTGGGGCGTTCTCCTTTGCTCCCCACTTTTCTCATTGCACAATTCAGCCTGTAATTATTCACTCGGTTGCATGATTGTTTTATTAATGTTTGCCTCCTCTTCCAGTCCGTAGACTCCAGAAAACAGGAAACGTGTTGCTTCGTATTCCTCTATCCCCACTATGTAATAGTATGCAGATTCAGAACGTCATCGAATACCTGTCAAAGCTTTTCCAAAAAGCAGGCTCTGGTCTGGACGTGTTATACATGTCATTCATTTGTTCGACAACTATTTGCCGAGCACCTACTATGTGCTGGAAGAAACTGATAAAGCAAAGCTTCTTGAACTCGAAAGGGTTAGGGTGGAAAAAAAAGTAGTTAATGGTCAATTAAGGAGTTTCAAATAATATGTTAATATTCTAAAGTGTGATACACACTATGGGAAAAAAGAAACAGTGAGGGCAGGGTAAGGGGATGAGACGTGCTGGCGCGGGTTGCGAGTTTCAGAAGGCTGGCTAGAGCAGGCCTCACGCCGAAGGCCACATCCGAACACAGACATGAAGGAGGGAAGCGAGGTGCCATGCGAGCATCACAAGGAAGCGTGTGCAGAATCTCTGGGATGACAATAGGCCAGATCCGTTCAAAGGACAGCGAGCTGCACAGGGCCACTGGAGCCGGGATGGCTGCGAGGTGTGGGGAGGGAGGAGAGGTGGAGACTCACAGGGAGGGCGCCTTTGGGGCAGGGCCTGGTAAAAGCTTTCGCCGCCAAGAATTCGCCACAGAATTTCGAGCAATAAACCTAATGTGTTTTAACATTTCTCTGGCTACTCTATTTTTAGCAAAGAAAAAGGACTCTAGGGTAGCAAGAGTCAAAAACAAAAGACGGGCCAGAGTAGAAACCAGTCGAAAGCTGTGGGAATCAAACCAAACACGGCAACACATAGGAAGGATGATATACAACCGTCAAGTGGGCGCTACCCCAGGAATTCAGGGTTGGTTTAACATCCGGAAATCAACCCACGTAATTATCCAAAATAATGATATAGGATAAAGAACCACGGCATCATCTCAATAGAAAAATAAATAAATAAAATAAAACACATCACACTTTCATGAGAAAAACACTTAACGCACTAAAAATAAAACTTCCTCAATCTGATAAAGACATTCGCTTAAAATCCACAGGTAACAGGATACTTAATGGAGAAAGACTGAACACTTTCTCTCTATGATAATGAACATGATCACAGGTAGAGAATGTTCATTCACTACACGTCTGTCCAAGACTGTTCTGGAGGTTCTAGCCACAGCATGGAGGAGGGAATGGACGGATGGATAGATGGATGGATGGATGGCAAGCAGATTGGAAAAGAGGAAATAAAGCTATCTCTATTTATAGGTGGCTTGGTTACATATATAAAGGAAGTCTTAAAGAGTCCACTAAGAAACTATCAGAATTAATAAACAAGTTAGGTGGGCAATGTAGCCATGATTAAAGATGAATAGACAAAAACCAATTATGTTTCTGTATACTAACAATGAATAATTCAGAAACAAAATGTAGAAATGCAATTTCACTTATAATGGCAGCAAAAAGAATAGAAATCCTGGTCATAAATTTAACAAAAGAAACCCAAGGCTTTAACACTGCAACTAGAAAACGTTGTTAAAAAAAGAAATTAAAGAAGACTTAAATAGATGGAAATCACCCAAATGTCAGGTATCACATCACTACTGCTATAACCCCAGAACCAGTGGAACTATGTCCACCCTGGGTCCTCTTTAAACTGTTCTTCAGGGCACAACTAGAGTGATCTTCTCAAGAAGAACACAGATATGTTTTGAATTTAGAGCTAAGAAGATTTCTTGACAGCTTGCTACTGGAAGTAGCATTAGCTCAGTTCTTTCTTATGACAACCCCCTTTTTAGTGATGAAGAGACTCATCAAGGTAAATTAACCCACCTGATGCAACATTAGAAAGCAGCAGAGGTGGAACTTGGCCTTGTGTCTGTCTGACCCCAAGGTCTGGACACTTAGCCACCTACCGACCCAGCAGCATGTGGAGCCCAGGGGCCAGTAAGCTTCTTCAGGGAGCTTCTGGGAAGAAGCAAGGAAATAGCCCTAGAATTTAACCCTAGAGTCTCTCTAGAGCTGGCCATGAGGTGGCGGGGTGAGATGGGGGTTATATCAGCAGAAACAGAAGGTGGAAAAATAAAATTAAAAGGGAGTTGTCTAAATAGCAGGTGGGTAAAGCAGGAGGAACTTTACAAGGGGTAGAACACACTGCCGAGGGAGCCCGGGCACCCAGAACGCCATCTGGTACCGTTCCAGCCTGCCACCTGACTCGAGAGGGAATGGCAGGACGGATAAACGTGTATGTGCGTGTACACACACACACACACACACACACACACACACACACACGGCTGGGTTACCAAGGAAAATGGATGACAAATGGATCTTGCTAATCTATTCACCATTTTCAAGCGAGAGAGGAGAAAACAGAAATGGAAACTGAGATGGCTCTTGCATAGCAAAAGAAAGGAAAATCCATTAACATACGGTGTCAAGGCTGAACCAGATCCCATGCCCAGCATGGAACGAATTTATTTTTCTCTGGGAAAAGGCAGCACACACGCACGCACGCACGCACACACACATCAACTCTATCCAGATACTGTCAAAGACGGCTTGTGGGAGCCATCGTCAATCACGGGACATTTTTCCGAGAGAACTGAAACCCAGACCACAGACTGGCTTGGATAGTAACGCTCAGCAGGGAGTGTGGCCCAGGGTGGCGATGCCCTGAGCTGGGGAACCGGGAGCACGGCACTGCCATCAAGGCTGGGGCGACCCCCTCTCTCTTGGCTTGCTGTAAGCAGCAACTCTGCACAAGAGAAATGGTTCTGGAGTGCGTCCACGTGCGTGGGCAGCAGCGCCAGGACCAGGCCCTCGGATGGAAGCGTCTGAGAATCCCCAGGACCAGGATGGAAGAGGCGAATGCTGTGGGAGGTGGGTGTGGGCAGAAGGGGTTCCAGCAGGCTCTCAGAAACAGAGGCTTCTCCTCCCAAAAGGAGTGTGACTCTTGCGTGAGCACCCAAGGCGGAAACCACCCTTGCGTTTCCCTAAATTATTCATAAAGCTCAGTGCCCACGAATGTGACTGTAACCCGACACTGCCATATGCATATTAAAGGTATAATATTGAGTGCAGTATATCATTATTCATATATATGCAAAATAGAATCGTACAGAATGGTTGCTATATGACCGTAGCAGAATAGTTGCTGTATCGCACATAGTTGAATTTTTCTAAGTTAAATGCATGTACGATATCATTCACTCTTGAAATACCTGGAAGCATAAAAGGAAAGATGTGATACTCTGTCTCAGCGGTCCCCAACTTTTATGGCACCAGGGACCAGTGCACCTTTGAGAGTCTAATGCCTGATGATCTGAGGTGGAGCTGAGGTGGTGATGTTAGCGCTGGGGAGCAGCGGCTGCAGATACAGACGATGTTTCACTCACTTGCTCGCCGCTCACCTCCTGCTCTGTGGCCCAGTTCCTAACGGGCCATGGACCAGTACTGGTCCACGGCCTGGGGGTTGGGGATCCCTGCTCTATCTCGCTGCATGGCACAGAGCAGGCACCTCATTATTGACTCAGTGAATGAATAAAAATGTAGCTGATTTTGCTCCAGCTAGAGAACAAAGACACGCCTATTATTCGGATTCTGTTTTACCTTAAGAGAAAGGTAGAGAAAGAGCCTAATCGCTCTCCGGCCCGCTTCACTGAGGTAGTAACAGAACCCCACACTTGGCACTGAGGCTTACAGCCCTCAGCACGAAGGAGCCAGCCCTTCGAAAGGTTGTCACTCACAAAAAGACAAATATCGTATGACCCTTCCCACTTACACAAGGCGCCTAGCATAAGCAAATCCAGAGAGACACAGGCGCTTAGAAGGAAGAGTGACCGACGCGCTGAGGCGGGGAACGGGAATGGGGAGTCAGCACTTAATGGTTACAGTTTTGTCCAGAGTAATGAAAAAGATGTGGAAACAGATGGCAACAGTAGTTGTACAACATGGAGATGTGGTGAATGTCGCTGGCTGCACACGTAAAACGGCCAGAATGGTGAATGTCAATTAATTAATCATTATATATATATATTTCTATGGTGGCATTGGTTTACAAAATCTGGTAGGTTTCAGCTGAACATTTTAACAGGGAGGCATGTGTATATTTGCACTGTGTGTTCACTGCCCATAGTTAGATTGCTGTCCGTCACCACATATTTGACCCCCTTTACCCCGTCCACCTCCCCGTCCCCTCTAGAAATCACTAGTCTATTGTCCATGTCCATGAGTCTCTGTTTGTCCTGTTTGTTTGTTGCTTTTAGGTTGATATCCCACATCTAAGTGATATCATGTGGTTTTCGACTTTTTCTATCTGGCTTATTTCGCCTAGCATGATTATCTCGAGGTCCATCCATGGTGAATTTTATGTTATGTGGACTTTACTACCAAAAAAAAAAAAAATTGTCATTAAATTTGATGATGAGCCATCAACTCTTTCAAAAAAAAGAAAAAAGGCTTAGGTTTTTTTTTTGGTTTTTTGGGTTTTGTTTTTTGTTTTTTGTTTTTTTTTTAAGGAAAGAAGGGTAAAGAGTGTGGCTAAGGCCAACAAAGCATTCTCTCAGCCGGCAGGACACCAGAAAGCGGACCACCGACTGCCCAGGCCAGCAACTCTGAAACGGGCCGGTGCGAGCGAACCCCTGAAGGGCCTGGGGCGACACCGAGAGCTGCCAACGGGGGGCGTCTGGGCTGGGGCCTCCATGCCGTTCTTCCAACACCTTCTCAGGTGCCGCCGGTGCTGTCTGTCTGCCAATCACACCTGCAGGACACAGACCTGGGCCACAGGTGCTCAGCAGACTCGGCTGGAAACCTTTCTGAGTCAGAAGTGAAGGGAGGAATCCTAAGCGATTTTTCCCTCGGGCTGAACGCTCCAATCCTTCCATGATGCCTGGACCTCCGAGCAGAGATTTCATAAACATCCCCTCCACTTAACTAAAATTAAAGGCTTTCACCTAAAAGGAGAGGCAGGAGATCTGGGAGACTCTTTCCAGACCAGAGTCTGAGGTTCTGGACAGCGGAGGCAATGATCCATTTTCGTCTGTTTCGAAGCCTCGTGATGACTTGGCGCTCATTTCTTGATGAGCAGGATTTATGATTCCCGGCATGTGTGGAGGGTTGATCTCTTTCAAAAAATCAGGCTCTTCATTAAAACTCAGATGACAGGAGAGACTTGAGAAAAAATGCCGGTCCCTCTTTTTTAAAGGACTGGACTTATTACCAATAAAATCTCACATTGGCCGATAATCTCCCAGAGAATTGCGGGGCGTCAAATGCTACTTGAAATTCCCCCCAGCACATCACGGGCTCGCATTTCTCCACAGGTGCGAACGGGAGGGCCCCCCATTCTCTAGAAAGCCTTCTCTCCCTTTGTCTTTTTCCATCCAGCGAACGCCTCCCCATCTGACAACACTCAGCTAGAATTCCAGCCCCCTCGGTACCTGAGCTCCCGCCTCTGTAGAGTTCCCGCCTCTGTAGAGTTCCCGCCTCTGTAGAGTTCCTCTGAGTTCCCATCCCATTTTCCACTTCTTATAGTCTCAGGAACATAGACATTTTCTATTTATATCTTTAACTCCGTGTTAGGCTAGAAGCTCTAAGGACAGAAACTACATTACTATCTTTGAAGCCTGAGCCCTTTTCATAGCACTGCTCTATAGTAATTTTTAAACACACGCTCGATGGGTAAATTAATAAGTGAATAGGTCGCAACAGTCTTCTGCTAAACGTAAACATACCTCACTCTTAACCCCACACCGCCTCTAGAGAAACCACGTAAAGTGTCGCAAAGAGCTTCTTCCGTTTGTTTTAAGAATGCCAGAGTGAGCTGCAATGGTGGAGGGCAGGCTCTGAGGGGACAATGGAGTCTGGTGCCGGGCAGGCTGTTTGGGTCCGCTGAGAACTGAGGCTCAGGACAATGATTCCCATAGGTCAGTCAGCTTGTCGTGGAGCTGCCAGAGCTACCAGCACAGTCCACCTGCTTTTTCTCAGGTTCTCTACTGAGACCTTGGCCGTTGCCCCAGACCCCTCATCCACCAGAAGTCTTATCCTACAACCTTCTTACAACCTGTCTTATCCTGAGACACATTCTGCATCCGCAGACAGGAATTCTGAGGTTCTCTGACGCTTTCTGATGCCTCTCCATTGCTCTTCCCTCTCCTCCCTCCAGCCATGAGGTTTCTTTGGTGGTACCCAACGTGTACCATCGGGGTAGAGACAAACTCTAGCTGCCGTGTAAGGCACCTCCTACTCTG
Organism: Pteropus medius; assembly: GCF_902729225.1. NCBI lineage: Eukaryota > Metazoa > Chordata > Mammalia > Chiroptera > Pteropodidae > Pteropus > Pteropus medius. Next base: position 1,091,919 of record NW_024355206.1, on the reverse strand, counting down.
AGGCCAAACATCTCAGACACAGCTGAAGGAGACTGTATGTGCTTGTGAGTTACATTCAGATTAAAAGACCGCTAACAATGATAAGAGTCAAATGACACCTTTCACCAACACCCTACCCAAGGCAGCCTTCCTGGAAATGAGAGCCTCAGAAATCCTGCCTCTACTTAGGGATGCAGGGATGGAGAAAGGAGGTGATTTGAAAAATGCCATAATACCCTCCGTAGAATTCCCCACTATCTTACTCGGTCTTTGCTGACCCACAGACAAGTCTACAGTAGTTCTAGGACACCTGTATACTGGACTATGCCTATAAATCATTAAAATTATGTTAACCAAGTAGAGTGTGATGGTAATAATAGATATGCATTGGTATCAGGTATAACTATTCATACATGCTATATATAATTGAATATATACTTTAATATATTTGTGATTAGTTGTAGTGGTATAATTATACTCAATCATACCACTATTATATGCCATGTACTTTTAATATAAAAGTGTTTGAATGGGAATTTGAATAAGACTTTTTTTTTTCTTTAAGGATTCATGATTCTTTGAGGCAACACGTGATGGGCACTAATGACGAAATTGCTGGCTGTTACTCTCGAAAAACAAAATGATGGAACTAAAAAGTGCTATACAAAAACACCCTTAAACAACGAAGCATAGATAATATCTCAACCTCCAGGGTCTGAAATACGGGGAATTTGTAAATCACCCCTGTCTAGAAAGATACCTTAGATGACATAAAACGAGGTGCTAAAGACTGGGGAAGATATTTTTATAATGATGTTTTAAAATCAAGAGAGAAAGTTCATTAAAAAATGTAAGTCTCTGATCCATTACTTTAATGACTCTGGTTTTTTTTTTTCTTTTCCTCTACTTATATGTGTTGTCACCTAAAACAAATGGAGGCTTTAAAAATGAGGGCCAAAATGAGGCTTTAAAAATGAAGACATGAAAAATTAAATTGTTTGACAAGCCTTTCGAAACACCGCATCTGGACCTTCAAGCAACTGAGTCAACAAGCTGAGACATATGCATAAGGATTAGCGGCGTTCGTGTGGGAACTGGATTTACAGAGTAATCTTTCTGCTGGAAACAGACCTAAACCCCAAGGGAAGGTCATCTTTTGTGTATGATAAACACAGCATCATCTTGGCTAAGGGGGGAGTTGTGTAAACTCCCAGGCATGTTAGAATCACCCCTGCTTATTTTAACAACCCTGCTGATAGGATTAAATGGGTTTAAAGATTAAACCACTTTCTGAGGGTGGGTTTCCTACATTGACAGAGTGTTTGTTGATAAATGAGACTCAAATGACACAAATTATGAGAAATAATTTTCCTTGTCAACATTAGACAAATTTTTAAAACTTTTCTAGGGAGGCCAGAATCTTTTATGTTGCCAAAACCCTGACTGTAAATTCATTAGTCAGATTTATTCTCTTCGAGCTGCATAGCTTGAAGGAGAGTTCATCCAAGATGGAATAAGACAGCTGTTGAGTAATGTCACAATTTCCATAACGCACAATGTCATGCATGAAAGAACAAAGTGCCTCATCCCCTGAAGAAAGGGAAGTTAGCATTTCTGATGCAGAGGGGCCATGTGAAGACTGTCCAGCACGAGGCCATTCGTTAGTGCCTGTGTCGCCACGTCCTTTGGGTACCATTAGCCAACTCCATTCTGCCAAAGTCCAATGTCCTGATGGCCTCAAGAAGTTAAGTCTTCTTTTAAGACAACAGAGAGACAGAGAACCTGCAGTTCTAGATCAGCAGGTCCAAAAGGGTGCTGTGCTGAGCACAAATCCCAGGAGATGTCCCATGTTAGGTAAGCCTAGGAGTCCCTTCATACCAAGATGGAGGAAGGAATTGAGAGACATCTGCATGATATGTCTATGCGACCCCTACGAAGAATGAGGCCGGGCTCTATATTTTGTTGAATGACAATAACTTCCATAACAGCACGTACGACGTCAACGTTAAAAAAATAAAAATATCCAAAAAATATGTGCGTAGAATATGTATGTATGTGTATATACGTACATATGTGCACATGAACATAATACATGTTTGGTAACCATTAAAAAGATGAGAAAAAGCATAGCACCAATTATTTTTAGCAGCAATCTCCAGGGAAGGAATTGGCATAAAGGAGGAGCTCTTCATCATTGTCTCTGAAAACTTCTGTATTATTTTCAATCTCTTATCCCATTGATTGTGCATATTAGTTGGCTAGGCTGCCATAACAAAATACCATAGATCGGGTGGCTTAGATGACATTTATTTTCTCATAGTTCTGGAAACTAGACTTTCCAGATCCAGGTCTGGCAAGGTTAGTTTCCAGTGAAAGTTCTCTCTCTTTCTGGCTTACGGAGGGCCCCCATCCTGCAACGTCCTCACCCGACCTTTCCTCGGTGCTTGCTCCCTCTCCCTCTCCCGTTCCCTCTTTCCTTCCCCCTCCCCTGCCCCTTATAAGGCCACCAGTCTTATCAGATCAAAGTCCCACTCTTATCACCTCATTTAATCTTAATTCCTAAAGGCCCAATTCCCAAATTTTTCAAACATTTCTAGGGACGCCAGAATCTTTTCTGTTGCCAAAACTCCGCCTGTGAGTTCACTACTCAGATTTATTCTATTCAAGCTACACGGACAGGTCTACAACACATGAATTTTGGGAGGGACAAGATTCAGTCCATAGCACTGTGTTTCTTTAATGGACATTGTTAGGGGCCTGCCCAGCACCTGTATCCTCCTAACTCCTTCCAAACAGAACCTCAGTTTTGTGCCGGTATCTATATCTATCTATGCCCTGTAGCCAGGTGTTTGAGGAAGGGCTCATCCCTCCTCTTGGCTGTGAATTAGTTTAAGACTAAAGGCTAAGACCCAATTCCAGCCAAAGACATGTGAAAGAAGGTCTTTCAGGAGGCTGTGGAACAAGTCTCAAATTCTCTCTAAAAATAATTTTTAAAAAGCCCTAGAAATGGTCACTCCCTTTCACCAGGTCAGTGCCATTCTAGATTTGAGATCTCTACCTGCTGCAGCCATCCTGTGACCAGTCTGAGTACAAAGTCAACGTCGAACACGGCAGAGGCAAAGAGGGAGAAACCCGAGCCCTTGACGCTGTCCCCGAACCATGCGGTCAGCCATCCTATGTCTGAACGTCCAGTCACATGAAACGATAAAATGGCCTGTCGCTCAAACCATTAGAAATCAGAGTTTGTGCCGCAGAAAGCCAAAGGCATCACGGATAATCCAACGTCTGAGAACTATTTAAGAGACCTCTTTAAAGACTTTAAAAAATATTTCCTTAGAAATTTACAACATATATTAGTATATTAAAGACTCTGAGACACCCTACAGTTAAAAAAAAAAAAACAAACCCTATTGAACCAGAGTGTCCTAAATTTATTTGATAACGGGATCCTTTTATTTTCTCTTCAGGAAGTCCTATTATTCTCAAAAAACATAGTTGTTGAAGGACACCCCTAGGGCATAGCTGGGACAGATTTAGCAATATGAGAAAATGACAGAGCCCTAGCAGAAGAAAAAAAGCAGCAAATTCCTCTGGAAGGAAATGCTTGAGGGACTTTTAAAATCTGGGATGTCCAATATCGATTTTTTTCCCCCCGCGATGCTGCCCGGTGGTGTATTTCCCATCACCACCACCTTTTGCCCCCGGTCTTCGGTCAAACTTGCCATGTGAACATTTTTCCTGAGTGCTGAGGGTGAAGAGATGCTGGTTTTCCCACCAGATTTGGAGTCGAATTTCACTTCAATCTGAAGAACGTGAGATGCCAGCAAGCCAGACAATTTCCAGGTCTTCAAGAAGCTGCCCACGTGATACCGGACTCTGGAAATGTTCGAGGCATCATGTGGACGGGAGAATTGTGTCAGGGGGACTTCTCGGCTGATAAATCAGATGAACTAAATGCTGCTAAATATGCACCAAATGCGAATTAAAATGACCGAACCTTATGAAAAACAGACAATGCGACGTGATCTCGCCTTCAGAGGGGGTCACAGGGAAGGGCGCATTGGTACATGTGTGCCTCGTTTGGTCCAAGGTGACCACGAGCAAACTGACACAATCAGAACACCCCAGCCACACGCCCTTCCCAGGGGGACCCTCCGACTGCTAGTTACCATTGTGATGTTACAAGTATTTGTGGGACATTATGACTAACATCTGCCTTGCCCTATGAATTTATAAAACCCATCAGGACAGAGAGCACGTCCACTTCTCCTCACCCTCTCCTCCCCAGTGACTGTGCAGAGCCCAGCCTCCACAAAACCCTCAGCAAACGTGAGATGAAGGAATGAATCCATCAGCGAATGAGATATTTAAAAACCCTCATAGATCAACGGAAGAAGGGAATCACTCATGTTTAGTGACTATAATAAAGAATAAATTTATTTCCATCGTAAAATAATGTCTACAAGTGGCAGAGAATATGTCAAAGGCAGTATATTTGTATCGGGCTCTGCAGAAAGACCTAAATGACAAATTATAGAAATATATCTCTTTCCTCATACATGTCTATTGCCTAAGACCTTGCTAGCTTTTTCCTTTCGTGCCTATTTTGATGGGGTTGGTTTTAAATCGCCATGGGGTGAATCTTCAGGCTCTGGCACTCCCACAGGAACAGAGGTCTGTCTGTTCTGTGCCCAAGTACTGGCACATACTTCCCTCACACTAACCTCCCAACAAGGGACCAGAAATTCATTCTATAATTCATCTCGTCTCTTGGGTTATCACCAAGGTTATCGTAGGTTAATTAGGTGTAAAACTGGTCACGTTTCAGGAGGTAGGTCCTCCAGGGCACAGGAACATAAACGCATTTGCTCTACGTCAAAAACCATCATCACAGAAATCCAAAAACCCACGAAAGTGAACAATCCTCTTTCTCAGATACTGAAAGGGATGCTATAACCTGGTGGGGTAAGTGGGGAGAAGAAAAGGCATGGGAGGATGATCCCCAAGACTACAACCAAGTAGACACCACACCCTATTACTGTGCGTTACTCTTTCAGTCCTGTAAACGCCGAAGCATGGACCCAGACAGTGTGACAAATGAGTAGTAGGATCATGGGAAACCTTGAGGAAGATGATTAAGGGAGTGGAATAATTGATATATGAGGAGAGAGGTTTTCGAGAAATCTAATTACGAAGCGGCCGGGCCAAACGATGAGCTCGCTGAGGAAGAGCAGATGTACTTTTGGTTTGCACGTCGAGGCAAACCCCAGAGCGGGCTAGGAACAGAGCGAGTTGCTCCGACAGGATGTGGGCGGGAGTGATGGGGAAAAATTAAAAAATGGAAAAATCAAGACCTGGTGTGTGTCGGGAAAACGCTCCTCGCGGGAGGAGTGTGTTACTCTGTGAAGACCTTCCCCCACGCCTGGCACTCTCGTCTCTACACCGAGGGCTTGGAAGCAGACCCCAGGGACTCCCTCCTGTGCCCCCGCCTGTGGCCTGCCTGGCTGGCCAGAAGGACCTTGTCATGTCCAATTAGTGCGGCCGTTTCATGAAGACGGCTTTTGTGTTTTGGGTGGGAATACGGTTAGAATAAGCATAAAACACATTCCAAAATTAATAGGTTTTGAAACCTTCAAAATCTGGCTAAAAGGGTGACTTAGACTTGAGATGGTGACTGTTCTTTAAGCATTGGTCATCATCGTGTTGAGAAAACTGAGTCTCTTATTCTGATGGCCGACTACTTCTCTGCATTGTCAAACCTTCCCAACGCCCCGAATGACAGGCTCATGGGACCAGTCACCCTCTGTGCTAGCACACAAATCTCAGGCACCTCAACTTTGCCAGCAAGCAAAAGCTCCTCAGAATGGAGAGGCAGTCCCATCCCAGGCGAGCTGTGGGGTCAGAAAAAGCCGTGAGGAGCCGGTGACACCTTTAGTTGGTCACCTTCCATTTGGAAAAGGAGTACACGGCTCTGTGGCATCGTTCTGAACTCGAGTGAAACGGAAAAAAACCTTTGCCTAAGAGCCCACCGTCTCCCACACTCTGGTCACATTCTTTGGCCTCCATTTCTGTGCTCACAGTCTCTCAACATCATCGGCCCTCATCTAGTCACTTCCTGTCCGCTGGAAAAGGAACACTTTGGGGAATCTGGGCAATAAAGAGACCAAGTCACCTTCCTCTCAATGACATCTGTAAATAGAGCCAGGGGAATTATTCCCACCTGGAGCGAAAAGGGTTCTCAAGGGTTGCTTCGGCATCTTTCACAGCAGCTGGTACACCCCAATTTACAAATAAATCAAGGTGCTATTATTTCCGTGGTCATAATTATTTATATTTCTAAACAATACCATATTAGGTGTCTAAAAGACTTTCAAAAAAAATTTTTTTTTAGCTAAAGAAAATGTGAAAAAAATTAAGTGTAAAATAAAATCTAATCTTCACATCTATCACACCAGCTTTCAATAGAGGGATGGATGGGATAGATGGATGTGCTAACAGACTGCTGAACAAGATATATATACTACTGATCACACTCTACACTATTTTATGATCAACATCTACATTTTTCCCCTAATAATATATTTTTAGCGTTTTCCTAAAATATGATTTTTAAGGACTATATAATATTTGATGTTATGTATCTACCATGACCTACTTCATCACTACTCTGTGTTATGATTTTTAAGGTATTTCTAATCTTTTACTATTAGAAAGAATGTTGTCTCAATATCAAGGTATAGAGATCTCTGATCATTTCATTGTAAAAGTGGATTACCAAGGTCAAAGAAATTAAACAACTTTATGGCTTTTAATTCACACAGCTTATCATTTTTTACAATGGTTCATGTGAGAGACAAAACGTGTGCTTGTGTGTATACATACACATGTGCATCTATCATTATTGCTTTAATTTTTAAATCAAATTATAGAAATTAAATTTATTAAATTTATATTTATTAAAAATTTAATATAGAATTTATTTAAAATATAGTAATATAGGTGATATAGTTTATATATTTGTGTAAATCTATAATAACATGCTTGTCTTTATTAATTATATAGTAAAATATTTTATTATCTTTTATAAATTTATAATAGTTATGTGTTTTTATAAATGTAAAAGATTATCTCCCAATATTAAGTGATAATACAGGTCAGATTTTCTCAATCTATATAAACTTGAAAGGAGCACAGAAAAGTTTAGGTGAAGTAATTAAAAAAGAATGGTTTCTAGCCCAATTAGATTTGAGTGTAAATAGACTGAACGGATTAACAAATTTAGGAAAAAGATTGGTCGCACTGTAAGCAAAGAATAAGAACTATAAAGAACACTGGGAAAACTCCTCCAGAAACACCGTGTGCTGGCACAGTGATCCTGGACCGAAGACAAGGCCCCTTCCGTCCACCGCTGCAGACATCTCTGCTGCAGAGGTGGCAACATCCAGTCCGATATTTTGCTATTTTATTACAGTCTGGAACGAAATCGCCATTTCCAGTACTACTTTCTAATTGATTAGGTTTGGTAAGTGGAAAAGCAATCGATATTCATGCATTCACCTATTACTCAAAACATCCAGGTAGATAACAGTGCCATCTGCAAATGACTGTTTGTCTCCTCATTTTCTGATGATTTTAACTCCCTCACTTATGCTAGTATATGGGCTAGAATTTCATATGCTGTGGTCAGTACCAGAGGTAACAGGAGGAACTTATGCACAGGGTAATTTTATAAGAATGATCTATATGTGTTCGAAAAATAGTGTGATTTCTGCTATTTGAGCAGAAAATTATATACACTCACAATACTTCTCCCTATATTTAAGAGTTGTTCCCTAAAAGCAAACTATCCAAAGATTTTTTTCCCTGTTTATTCTACTGTTTACCACCAAGCTTATAAATACTATGCCGACATTGCTACTTATTGACATACCAAATTTAGGCAATATCCGTGAACTTCCTGTCTTGGTAGATGGCTTTAGATTGGTCTCCCAAAAGCTGTGGATAACTTCTTTGTCCTGACCCTCTTTCAAAGATCTGAGTAAATTCAATTGTCCAAGGCCTGGGTGTCCATGAACCAGTTTTAGCCACAAAGTCTCAACTCACAGCAACTGCTTAAAAGATAACTTTTAGGCCTGACCCTGAGAGAGAAAATGTTTTATTTTAGAAGTTCTCTTTTAAAAAACCAGAAATTTTAGAACTCCTTTTTAAACTGTTTGTCCTTTTTAAACAAAACATACAAAAACAGCGTATCTACAAAATTCCATGGAAAATCAAAACCCTTCAACGATTAGCTTCCAAAATACACTCTTATTTCTGCCAAAAACACTCTTAAAAAAAAAAAAATCCCAGAATCATATTGACCCAACGACTAAGTATTCAATGAACTCATTTCAGCCTTAGCCAGCAACTCTCATCAGAAAAGAATTCTAATAGTAGACCACTTGGGGTGAGCATTTATCCCCATCAAGAACAAAATTCAAGAAGGCAATAGGTGGGCTCTCTGAACAACAGAAAAATGGTGAATTGAAGGTCCTAAAAAGCTATTTTCTTTGAGTGTCTAGGAAATAACACGTCTATAAATACGAAGTCACCTCATTACAACACGTTACAGTCCTAACGTCGTCACAATGTATGCCCATTTGCAGCTGTAATACCCATGGCTACCGGGAGGTGGCAGTGGGCCACCTGTGAGCTCAGCCTTGGCAGGTTGCTGCCATCTGGCACCGTGTTTCCTGTTTCTCTGCCTCATTGACTCTTGATCGTGTTTCAGAAGCATCGTTCTCCTCCGGTGCTATCGCCTGACCATTTCCCACTTCCCTGCTTACCCTTTATGATTATAACTCTGACACTGCATTATTTAGCTTCTTAACGGCATCGCATAACTGGGGGACCTTGACTTTAACTCTGGAAAGCGGGGTGGGGGTGGGGGTGGGGGATTCATCGGGCCTGAAACATGCCGCATAAAATGAGATTGTATTGCGTGGGAGGATGATTACCATAATGAGGGTGGGTCATTTTGAAAGACAAATTATTTCCACCTCCAGGAAACAGAGGCCCGAGGCTGCCTCTTTCCAGTTCGAGCCCTCTGGCTCTAGTAAAACTGTACCCTGAACATGTTTTATTTATTTAGTCCAGTCGTTGAATCATTTCTGCTTTTATATATTGAGGGGGAAAAAAGTTATTGTGCTGTAGCACGGTGTGGTGAAAATAGGCTTGAGTCTTCTTCTCAGGAGAACTGGAATCATACCCCTTCTAGCCAACTAGCTGTGTCAATTGCAGGAAACCACCTATTTTGGATTCAAAGACGCTCTTTATCAAGTAAGGGTATTAGAACGAGTACCTTCTACTGTCTCTTTCTGCATGAAACATTTAAAGCTTCTACGGAAATTACTGCTATGTCGGGGAGTATAAAATTGTTTCACCATTTAAAAGGTAATGCAGAAATATTTAAATTGCAAAGATTCGAGCGGGACGGAGAAACGGGAGTGAGAACATCCCAAGTAAAATATTTAGAAGATGCTCTGAGAGGTGCAACAGACGAAAATGGACAGAGGCCCCCGTAAATTCTCAGAGAAAGCCCCAACGGGAGAGAAATGAGAACTCAAGGTGAACTCAAGGCAACACGGTGGCCTTTTGACCACCAAAGAGGTCATCTTCCCCCAGGCATGCCTGCATGTGAGAAGCCCCCAAGTGAGCTCTTGGTCACACACACTGAAGACTGAGCCATGATGGGGGCGGGGGGGCGGGCACACCTCAGCGACGCTGAAATAAACACAAAACCTGTTGCTATGGCCATGGGCCTGTTCCAGTAAATTCTTTCCCTAGGTTGCCAGATCTTCAAACGACAAAATAGTAACGAGCAGGGCTTTTTTTTCCCCTCTAATCTGACCCTGAAGCTCCCGCTATGAACTATTTAAGTAGGGAGACCTCCAACATAATGCAGCTCAATTGTTATTGATTACAAACCAATACTGAGAGAGCATAAAAGGGTCTCCGTAAGGCTGAAAAAAGCAGAGCAAACTATTCTTCAGTTCAGAAGAGGGAGGTAATTAGTGTTCCTCGGCCCCTTTGTGACGCTGCGTGACTATGAGTAGAAAGGAGCCGATTTCTAAAATACCTGATTTCTGCCCTTCAGGTATCCGAGATGACCTCTGTGACTATAACCTCAGAGCGAACGCTGATGCAGCCATAAATCTAATATGAAGAATCGAATATGTGTGTGTGTGTATGTGTGTGTGTGTGTAAAATGTGTGTGTATAGAACACGTGGCCCTGCATTTGAAACTTTGTCGGAGGCTATGAGTAGCTGACAGCATACAGCAGAAAACTCAATTACTCAAGTTCCAAACAAACAAAGACTTTTCCTAGAATGCAAAAAATAAAAAAATAAAAAGAAAAGAAAAGGAAAAAACCAAGATGAGAAAGGGAAGGGGAGGAGAGAGGAAGGGAGGGTAAGAGAACAGACAAGATATAGGGAAAGAGGCTGGATTGGTTCGAATCTTTCTCTCCTGTGACCACCCACCTCAACCTTTACCTATATTAACACCCGACTACCTGTTCGCCCCACCCACAGCGGTCTGTTTCCTGCCTCGGCACCATCTAATGCTTCTGCTTCTGCCCAGAAAACCGTCCTCTGCTTTGCTGCCTCCATGCCCCGTCCTCAATACTAATGGGCTACATCTCACTCTTCAGTTCCTTTTTGGATGAATGTTTAAATGAGCAACCTCACGATCAATGATGGTGGTGTTAGTTTCAATGCGTATATCTACGGCCGGACAACCGAAGAAAATATTCTGTAGACTACACATTAACGCAGCTCTTCTCATTTAGCTTTAATTTTCCTAATTACAAAAGTAATGCCTGATAATTATAGAAATCATTTTAAAGTTAATTTACAGTCCTACCACTCAGAAATAACGAGTTACTGGTATTCTTCTTTGAAGATTTTACTGTGCATATTTTTTAGGCAAAGAGAACTTTTTTTTTCCATACTGATAGATTGAGATCTAATTGGCATACAATAAATTATGCACACTTCAGTGTGTCATTTGGTAAGATGTGACATATGTATACACCTTGAAATAACACCACAATCAAGACAACCGCCCAAACGTTTCCTCTTTGGATCCCTTCTCCCCTACCCCTTCTTCACCCCAAACTCACGTCTTCAGATAGCCACTCATCTGCCATAATGGTTGTTTATTTTCTACAACCACACAGCATATACTCGGTACGATTATTCTAAAATTTATCCATGGTGTACCATACATCAGTAGTTCATTCTTTTTGTTTGTTTGTTTTAATGGCAGGTTTCTTTATTTTTTTATGGTGACATTGGTTAGCGAAATCCAATAAGTTTCAGCTATCACTTTAACAGTAAGGCATATATATATATATATATATATATACACACACACACACACACACACACACATATATACATACATATATGTATACACATACATATATACATACATACATATATATACATATACATATATATATATAATTTTTTTTTTACATTGTTTCTTTACCTCTTATAGTTAGATTTCTTTCTGTCACCACATATTTGACCCCTTTCACCCTGTCTACCTCTCCCATCCCCTCTGGTAACCACTAGTCCATTGTCCATGTCCACAAGTCTCTGTTTGTCCTGTTCATTTGTTGCTTTTAGGTTTACATCCCACATACAATTGATATCAACAGTTCAGTCTTTTTATCACTAATACTCCATTGGACGGGACTATTACAGTTTATCTATTCACCAGTTGAGGAACATGACAATTATTTCCAGTTGTTGGGGGTTATTGCAAACAAAGCTGCTATGAATGGCTGTACAAGTCTCTGTAAAGATATATATTGTCATTTCTATTGGGTCGATACCTACAAAAGAAATGGTCATATTTTGCACATATGTTTAATTTCTAAGAAACCACCAAAGGCTTTCCTATGCGACCATACTGTTTTTACACTTCCACCAGTGAGTTCCAGTTCTCTACAGCTTTGCCGACCCTTGTAACGGTCAGTCTTTTCCATTTTATCCACTGTAATAGGTGCATAGTGGTACTACATTATGGTTTTAATATACATTTCCCTGGATTTTAATGTTGATCATGTTTTATATGCATATTTGGCTATCTTCTTTAGTGACAAATCTATTCAAATCTTTTGTCCATTCTTAATTGAACCACTCGTTTTCTTACTATTGAATTTTGAGTGTTCTTTACGTAGGCAGGATAAAACTCCTTTACGAGAAATATTATTGACAAATATGGTCTCCCTGTGTGTGACTTCCATCTAAATTCTCTTAATAGTGACTGTAGTGTGCGGAAGTTTCCAATATTGATGAAATCCAATTCGTTCTTTAATACTTTAGGGAGTGTGCTTTGAATTTTGCATCTAAAGAATTTCTGCCTCACGGAAAGTTGCAAAGGTTTTCCCATACATTTTCTTCCAGAAATTGTATAGCTCTAGGTTGCATGTTTAGCTCTATTATCCATTTTATGCTAAGCTGTGTTTATGGTGTGAAGTATAAGCTGAAATAAATCTTTTGCATATGGATATCAAGGTTTTCAAGAACCAGAGATTGAACAGACTATTGTTTCTCCGTGGAATTTATCGATACCAAAAACCGATTGTCCCTTCGCATGCAGATTCAATACTAAACTGGACTGTCTATTCTGTTTCGTTTACCTATTTGTCAGTCTCGACATCAATACCACCTTGTCCTGATTACTGTAGCTTTATAAGTCTTGAAATACAGTTATTAGTCTTCCAACTGTGTTCTTTTGCAAAACTGCAAAACTGTTCTAGGTCTTATGTATTTCTATATGAATTTTAGAATCAATTTGTCAAATTCTATAAAAGAAGTCCTCACAATTTTGACCAGGGATATATTCAATCTATAAATCAATTTAAAGAAAATTGACATCTTAACCATATTGAGTCTTCTGAGCCATGAACCCTATCTCTCTATTTATTTAGGTGTATGTTCATAAATTTACTTCAGCAATGTTTGGTAGTTTGCAGTATCCAAATCTTTTGCATCTTTCATCAGATTTACACTTAAATATTTTATATTTTTGATGCTATTTAAATCATATTTTGAAATTTTTATTTTTCAATGCTTTGTTGCATTACATAGAAATATTTATTTTTGCATGTTGATTTCATATCCTGGAAGTTCTTACAGCTTGTGTGGGTTTAGATCCCAGCAGAAATTCTACATAGACAATCATATCATCCACAAATAAAAAGTTTTCCTACTTTCTTACCCATGTGCACATCTTTTTCTTCTTGCCTCTCTACCCTGACCGGAATCTCCAATATAATCTTGAATGGAAATGGCAAAAATGGACGTTCCAGTCTTGCTTCTGATCTTGGAGGGAAAACATTCTGACCTTCACCATGAAGTATGATGTCACCTAATGGTTTTCGTAGATGTGATTTATTGAGAAAATCTCTATCTCTAATTTGTTGAATTTTTATCAGGAAATGATATTGAATTTTGTCAAATACTTTTTCTGTGTCTATTGAGATAAGCATGTTATTAGGTTTTTTAAGTTTTTTTTGTATGATAAATTATATGTAATGATTTCTACCCATTAAACCAATCTTGAATTCCTGGCATAAATCCCAACTGGTTTTGATCGACTGATATCAATTTTCTAAAATTGGATAAAGGATATTTGTATCGCTGTTCATAAAAGATGTTAGCTGTTAATTTTCCTTCCTTGTAAAGTCTTTGCCTGCTTTTGGTATCAGGGTAATTCTGGCCTCACAGAATGGGTTGAGAAATATTTCCTCTTTTTTAAATTTCTGGAACAGTTTGTGTGGAACTGCTAATATTTATTATTGAAATGTTTAGTAGAAATCACCAGTGAAGCCATCCAAAGCTAGACATTTTTTTGTGGGGATGATTTAGCCATGCATTCAAATATGCATTCAATTAATTTAACAAATATAGGGCTGATTTGGTTATCGACTTCTTGAATGAGTTTTGGTAGTTTATTTCTGTCAAGGAATTTTTTCCACTTCATCTAAGTTGTCAAGCTTATTGGCATAAAGTTGTTCGTAATATCCTCCTATTATCCTTTCCATATCTATAGAACCTGTAGTCATTTTATCTCTCATTTCTGATAATGATCATTCGTATCTTTTCTCATTTTAGTCCTTATCAGTCTGGAACTTTTATCAACGTTACTGATCTTTTCAAAGAATCGGCTTTGGATTAAATTGATTTTTCTTTATTGCTTTTCTTTTGCCTTTTCACTGATTTCTACTCTGATATTTCTTACTTTCTTTTACTTACTTTGGGTTTTGATTTTCCTTTTTAAAGGTGGAATTTGAGGCCATTAGATAACCTTCTACCTATCTTCTACCATATGCCTGTAGTTATATAAATTTCCCGCAAGTATGTGGCATCCCAGAGGTTTTAATACACCGTGTTTCATTTTCATTTGTCTCAAAATATTTTCTATTTTCTCTTTTGAGTTCTTCAACCCATGGTTTCTTTAGAAGTCTGTTATTTAATTTTCAAAATTTGGGAGCTCTTCAGGAGACCGTTCTATTATGGATTTCTAATTTAATTTCATTGTTGTCAGAGAACACTTGAATTCTTGTAAATTTATTGACTGGTTTTGTGGCCCACAATATTGTCTATCTTTGTAAATATTCCATGAGCCCTTGAAAATAATGTATATTCTGCTGTTTCTCTCTGCTTATTCTGTCAATTATTGAGAGAGGGCTATTAAAACCTGCAGCCATGGATATGACTACTGCTCCCCGTAGTTACATCTATTTTTACTTATTTTGAAGCCCCATGATTAGCTGTGTAAACATATTTGTAATAGCCCGCTGAAATGTGAAAGGGTTAAAGAATAATTAAAACCTGAAACTGGACAAAGGAAGTCTATAACTTAGGCCTAGTTTCTGGAACCCCTAACCACATTCTGTTAATCATGAAACTTGTAACAATGAGCTCATACGCTAACTGCCAATTTTAGCCTGTGTAACCCTGCTTGCTTGCGTGGCATGAAAAATAATCAATTGTATATAAGCTGAAAATTACTGTTTGGCCATCGCCCATGGGAACACTGGCTATTGCCCATGGGAACATAGGCAATCACCCATAGGAACATAACATACTAACAACAAGCTTTCTGCTTCTGTACTTCCCGCTTGCACACCTGACCAGTGGGTTGACAGGGAGTGAATAGGAGAAAGATGGACCTTTGTGTTTAAGACAGAATGAGGAATGGGATTTGGGGCTTAAAAATCTTGTATCTTGGCAATTCGGGGCTGCTCCTTTGCAAGGACAGCCGCCGGCTAATAAACTGTCTCCTGGTTAAGAGCACTCAAGTTGGGTCTGGTTATTCTGGACACAACAATATTAAATTCCACCCTTTAAAGATGCTGCTCCATTGTTTATTAGCATTGTTTATAAACGGAAATCTGCTGTATCGTTGTCTTTGTTCCTGTGTTCATAATGTTCCTATTCTTTCTTTTAGTCCTGGCTGCTTTTAAGATTTTGTTTTTCTTTATCACTGGTTTCGAGCAATTTGTTTCTGAGTTGTCATAATTTTCTTCATGTTTCTTGTGCTTGTGGTTGGTTGAGTTTCTTGGATCTCTGACTTCGCGGCTTTCACCATATTTGGAAGATTTCGGCCATTATTTCTTCACGCTTGATTTCTGTCTCCACCTCTCTCCTCTTACCACAGACTCCGATTATATGTAAATCAGGCTGCTTGAACTTGTCCCATGATTCACTGGTGGGTGTTTTTTTTTTAATTCTCATTTTTTTCTCTGTGCTTCATTTTGGAAACTTTTTGTTGCTATGTCTGTGCATTCACTTATCTTTTTTTCCGCCACGTCTAATTTGCCTTAATTCAATCCAGTGTATTTACCTCTTGCACACTGTAGCTTTCATCTCTAGAAGTCAAATATGGACCTTTTAAAATATCTTCTGTGTCTTTAAACTTTGAACATATGGAATAAAGTTAGAATCACTTTTTAATGTCCTTGCCTGATAATTCTAATATCTATCTCAGTTCTGGGTTATTTATGACTTAATGATTTACCTCCTCACTGTGAATAGCATTTTCCTGTTTCTTTGCATGCCTGGTTCTCTCTGACTGGATTCTAGACATTGCTGACGTTTATGCCTCGTTGAATGCTGAATATTTTTGTGTTCTTTTAAATATTCTGAAGCTTTGCCCTGAGATGCATTTAAGTTTCTTGGAAACAGTTTTATCCTTCCAGGTCTGCTCATAGTATCAGACAGGCAGGACCTGAGCAGTGTTCAGCTCTCCACTGCTGAGGCTCTTCAGTGTCCTCTTGACCCATAAGTCATGAAGTTTTCCGGTCTGCCACACAGAACCAACCCTGTGTGAGTAGCAGGCATTGTTACCTTCATTTGTTTCAGGTCGTCTCTCCCTGGTTTTGGGTAGTTTTTCCCCACAAGTATGCACTGATCAACATCCCTCAATACTTGAAGGACAAGCTCTGAAGATCTCCGGAGGTGGTTTTGGCTTTGTTTGTTCATTTTATTTTTGCAGCTCTCTTCCTTCTAGTACTCTGTCCTATCAGCTCTGGGCACCTTGGCGTCTCCAGATGGTGGCTCTCTCTCTCCTCACCTGTCCCCTCAACGAAGGCCATCTACTAGGCTGCACCTGGGGTCTCCCTCTCTGCACTGCAATCCAGAGACTCTCTTACAGCAGTGACTGTGATAATTTAAGGGGACTCACTCAGGGCTCACTGTCCTTCATTGCCTGATGTCTAGTATCTTTAAAAACGCTATTTTAGATATTTTATCTGTAGCTTGTTTTGGGGGTGGGAGAAGGGGATGGGAAGATAAATCTGACCCCAGCTCTTCCACCGCGGCCTGAAACTGAAGTTGTGTGCATATTTTAAATATAGTTTAGATCACGCTGAATTTTGAACGTGACTTTTCCTATTCAATATTGTATCATGAGCTATTACCACTGGCAAACAGCAGTCCTAATCTATTTTTTGTGTGTGGCTACATAATAACATAATGTATAAATATATCATTTTCACTATGCATTCCCTGTTATCAGACTTTTTCCGGTTATATTCCTTCCAATTATAAATAATACTATGATTGGAATATTTCGGTGCATAAATCTTCATCCACCTTTCTCAATAATTCTTTTGGACAGATTTCAAGAAGTGACAAAATTGGGTTAAGGAATGAGAACTTTTTCTGAAAAAAAAATCTCGATATACATCGCCTCACTGTTTTCATGAAGATTTTATCAATCTACACATTCCTAGCAGCACATACGAATGCTGATCTTATTGAATCCTCACCAACGATAAATATTATCATTTTTCAAAACCTTTACTACTATGATTTGTGAAAGTGACATCTTGAGCTAAATTTTGTTTCTCTGATTATGGGCAAGCGGAATATTTGTATGAGTTTATTGTTTTTTTCTGTATCCTCTTCGTGAATTATCTATTCTCGTTCTTTTATTGTATAGTAAGACATTGGCGTGTTCCAAATCGATGGTGTGAACTCCTCGTCCTGACTCCCTTGCAAGAGCCTCCAGCCTTATACACGCCACCCTTTATTCCCTGCTCCTTTTGCCCTTGCTTCTGCCTCTGCCTTGAAGTTCCTCCTTTTACAACCTTGGCATCTTGGAAACCCCTTCCCTATTTCAAACCCAAAGCTGCCTCCTCGGTGAATCTCTCCCCGCCAGTTCCCGGGTAAACTAAAATTCTCTTTCTTTGAACATCCTGCCATGATAGCGTTTATCTCATTGGTCTGCATGTTAATGGATGCAGGTATATGGTAAACTCCTGAGGGTAAGGGCTATATCTTTTCATCTCGAAGCCCACGCATCTCTGCTGATAATAAGTACCCCCAAAATACTTATCGAATGGATAAGTGGCTAAAAGAGTACAACTCAGACACACCAAAACAACAGCGTTCATTCACTGAACTGGCAGTTACTTATTTAATATCTACTATATACCACCTGAAATAAGTTGAAAACATAATTTACAATAACTCGTTTCTTTTCAACGGCAATCTATTGTTTCTAGCCATTTTTCTCATGGCTCTGTTGAATATAATTAATGATCACGTGAGATTAATATCAAAAGAGCACGATCATGGAACTTAGAAAGCCTCCAGTCTGTTCCCATCCTGCAGTCTCGGTCTAAATTCTTATAAGCAGCTAGCCTTAGGTGGCTGCGCATCTGTGTAATGGCTTCTTTTTGAACCTTTTCCTTTCCAGCGAAGTGAGGTGGCTTGTCTCTGCTAAAGCAGCAGCACATTTCCAGACACTGCACCCACTCACGACCCCGCAGGGAAAGCAGTGCTTCCTCCCCACCCCCGCACGCTTTATAATGTGTGGGGTCTGCGTGTGGAATCAATCCCTGAGGAATCTGATAATGGCCGATGAGAACTATCGCTTCCCTCAAAGCAAAGGGTGAAGGTCCCAGTGTTAGGGTACTTCCGGACCTCCCCCCAGCTCTTCGAATCCCCTCTCCCATGTATTCGTGGGCAGATTACTGTGAGGAGGGTGTGACTTCCAGGAAGATGCTAAAGCTCTTTGCAGACTCAGGCTGGGCTACAAGATTAACTTCTATGGGAAATGAGCGTTCCTAAGAGCCTGCCGCCGGTCTCCAGGGGAAAAACAGGGCAAATCCAAAACCAAGGGCGAAGCCTGCAGTACAGGCTTCAGCAGATAAAGATGGAAATGGAGTTTCTGTGAAGAATCCTCAGCAGGGTGGGAAGTGGGCATGTAAGGGCCACCCCAGGATATGCAGGCGCCCAAGAAGATTTATTGTGGAGTTTTTGGAGCGTCTGTCTATATGAATAATTTGCACTCAAAATTATCATATCGGCAACACTCTTGTCTGCTCCGTCCCATGCTATGCTGAGGAAGGGGGGCCCTTCCCGGACAGCGGGAATGATCTGAGCACCGTCTTCCCTGAATCAAGGACTGGCCGTGAGATCTCAAGACAAACTTCATCCACATCCGTTCCAGGCCTTCTCCTCCTCAAGGCAGCTGGTCCACCCCACCCCCCCCAGGTGGCAGGTCAGAGAACACCCCAAAGGGGGAGAAACAGGCACAGGGAGCTCTGTCTGGATGGCACTGCCAGCCCAAGCCCATCCCGGACACCAGAGGGGTACTTTATGCATTGTGGGGGATGCCTCCTGGGTGCAGGGCCTCCCGAGGCACAGGGCCCAGACCAGGGGCCCTGCCTGCTCAGCTCCAAGGGCATTTCTGGATAAACGCATTACTGAGAACATTCCCATAGAACAGGAAGCTGGCCCGTTTCCCAGGCCCAGCACTGGGTCAGAACAGACTTGCTACGATACTGCCGTGTTATTATTGCTATAAACTGGCAGCAACGTGAGGACAGGGTCCACCTTCTCTTGTTTCCAACCCCCCTGCCTGGCGTCTAGAATGTGAAGTAAGTGCTCAAAGTCCTAGCTCAGGGCGTATTTGTATTGCATGACGCAGGAGAGCATCTTAGAGGAACGAATGGCACCTTGAAATGAGGGTAGGAAGCCTGGTTCGACCTCTCTGGGTGCCAGTGACCTCCTCTTGAGATGACAAAGTTGGACCAGCAGATCCTTAAGGAACTTCCAACTTTAGATCCTATGACTCAGATAGCTATGACTGGCTCTCATCAAGGAGAGATCACTGGGTTCCCAAGAAGATGAAAGGGATTTGAACCGACAAACATAGCTGCCAAAGTCTAATACATGTAGGAAACTATTCATTCCGCCGTCAGCCACAGGCTCCGAGTCAGGTGGCAGATGCACTAATCACTCTGTCAGTAAGTCGAGCCCACGGTGTACGCTCCTCACATCAGCACTTGGGAGGCTGGGCTGAAATTTTTTTTGTTCCTGGTCCAAGGTATTTGAGCCCAAGTGATCGGGAGCACGCAGCTTCTGAACTCCCGATGTGGGCCGATGGCCCGGAGTCCACGGAGTCTAATTACATTGAATGGGGAGCATCGAAAGTCACAAAGCCATTCCTGGGGGTGGGCAGGGGAAAATGAAGGCCCAGGGAGAAATTCAGCAGCTATTTTGAGAAACAGGAAAATGTGCTCCTTGGTCTCAGTGACAAAGCAGCTGAGTCATCCCATCACTTAAGATCTCAGGGAACCTATTCGCTTTGGCTGAGTCTCTGCTCATCTGTCAGCTACTAGGATCAGATACGGTGGAAAGGTGCGATGGCCGGGAAAAGCCCAGAAGGCCTGGCTTTGCGAAAACGCAGTGATTCGGAGGCGAGGGAAAGCAGGATTAGGACCTTGCTCATAGCTCGTACACTGGAGACGGAATCACCACAAAGAGCTACCAAGGAGGCGATGCCCGGAAATGCTGCTCTCAGGCGAAGCTCGGAGGCCAGAGCTACCCTGAGATCCGGCCCTTGAAAGGAAAAGATTGTCTAACACCGTTTGTTCTAAGCACAAGGAGCCACCGGGACAGGCGATGGGACACTGAGCTTAAGAATTTGCTTACGAGCCTGGCTGGGGACCCAACACATCCGTGTCTTCCTGTTGCCGAGCAGTGAGGTCCAACGGATCCTCCGGACCCCACAGCCCCTTAGTGACCCAGGCCCCCGGGAGCCCCTGAGCTGAAACAGCATAAATCGTAGCACGAGAACACCTGAGAGGACACAAGGAACGGTCAGAATACTGGAGACCCTGCCCCCTGTGAGGGAGACCAGTGTGGTCCTGCCCAGTGCACTTCCTGCCCTTGGGAAAGGTGAGGGACGAAGCTGCCACCTCGGCCGGTGCGCGGCCCCGAATCCTCTTTCCCGAAGTGTGGTGCGGTGGTCAGGGCATGCAACAGCGTTCAGGGACCAGCCTCTGCGAGGGAGAACAGCCCACTTCTGACGGACTCTGATGTTCTTGAGGCCAGGCCGGGCTGTAGAATTTTAAGTCCTGGGAGATGCACTAATGATAACAGCTGATGACCCCGCTTCGAAGGTCGAGTTAAGTATTCCGGTGTGAGCATCCAACAGGATCGCGGGGACGCAGCCCCGCCTTGGAAATGCTCAAGCGGACAGTGGAGGTGGCCACTGTTAGCACCGGAACCCTCAGGCCCACCCTGGAAGCGACAGAAGATGCGGAGACACGAAACAAACACAAGCTTCTCCTAGGTCACAAGACGAGGCAGGCACAGATCAGCAGCCCATCTCTGACTCAATGACTTCCCCTACGGAGTGAATCCGGACAGCTCAAAGACAGCCTGAGCACCCATAAACCAACTGTCCACGTACAACAAGCTAGCAGGAGCTAGGTTGCCCTGGCCCGATGCCGCGTCTCCCTCCCGACTTCTATGAAAAGCTCCTCACTAAATTCTAAAGCCCTCGCCGACTCAACTGAGAACACCCGAGATCCTCCCCTCTGTGAGATACTGGCAGCCTGACTCGAATAGTAAACAAACTGTTGACGTGAACACTGCCCCTCGCGGCTCCTCAAACTCGGGCCTTTCCCTTCTTCTGGCCCTGACAGCTCCCCAGACAACTCTAAGTAAGAGAAAGAAGGCTCCAGATTTTCCCTTCCCTCCAGGGAGTGAGGCGCTGTTCTCTTTCAGGCTGATAGTTGGTGCCTCTCTCTCTCCCACAGTGCTTTTTCTCCCAGAAAGCACCCCACTCACGCACGCAGCAGAGAGCTCGGCAGGCTTGTCGCATCATTTTCCAGACACGTTTACACACGATGGGCCCCTACATGTGGAGTCAGCTTGGGAACCCAGGCAGAATGAGATAATAAATAGAAAGTGTCTACCGCAGCCTCCACTCAGCAAACGCTGGCGTGTGTTCATTACTAGTTGGTTGTTCACTAAATATATATATTTTTTAATTGAAGAGTTTCTTTTGAATTAAGAGCTCACTGTAGCCCAGGCACTCGAGTGGGCCCTATGGGAAAGAGTAGGATTTTTGCCTTTAGAAAGTTTAGAATTCAGAGGGGAGACAAGACACTCAGGCCAACACAGCGCAGAGCTAAATCTGATATATGCTAATGGCAAATAGGGACGAAGCACGTGAAAAGCACTGAGGAGAGGAGGCTCCTTCTGTCTGGTGAGGTGCAGCAGGCGCCACAAGGCGGGGCCTGAAGAATGGGGAGAACGTAGGCCCCCCAGGAAGGCGGCGATGTCATTCCAGAGGAAGGAAAGCCGGGGGCAGAACAGGGCACACCGCCCGCAGGAACGACCGGCTGCAGAGAGATGTGAGCGGG
This sequence comes from Pteropus medius, assembly GCF_902729225.1. Classification (NCBI taxonomy): domain Eukaryota; kingdom Metazoa; phylum Chordata; class Mammalia; order Chiroptera; family Pteropodidae; genus Pteropus; species Pteropus medius. Next base: position 1,069,714 of record NW_024355206.1, on the reverse strand, counting down.
GGAAGGCGAGATACAGATGGAAATGGAGATGGGGACCCATCTGCGGTTCCCCGGAAGTCAAAGACGACCAGCAGCGGCTGGAGGAGCAGTCGAAGTGACCAAAAGCACTCGGACGGCGTGACGGCCACGAGGGAACAGGGGGCAGCCGATGCCAACCGAGGACGGCAGAGCTGTGCCAGCACGGTGGGTGTGTGGGGAGGGCGGGGGCCGGGGACAGCCGTCGTTCCCGGGATGGGAGCTGGCGCGAGGCCGGGGACGGGCGGGGACATGGCTCCGCACGCCCCCCCTCTCTAGAAGGTGTGTGCTGTGCGCAGCGGCCATAAATCTCGCCCTGAGTACAAGCTGGAAGCAGGGCTCTGTTGCAGGACAGCTGCACCACTAATTTTAGGTCTGTGCTGGAGAAGTAGGGCAGCTCTAATCCCCAGGGCGGGGAGGAGACGCAGCGACACAATACTGGGCATCTGTCCCTACGAAGCCATCCCCGAATAATGCTCCCATAGCTCACGAGCTCTTGGAGGGTAATGCTCAGGAGGGTAATGCTCAGGAGGGTGACACTCAGGAGTATCTGACATGGTACTCCATCCCTCCCGCACTCCGGGAAGACCCCTCAGGCCCACAGAACTGGTCGGGGTGCACGTTGGTCATTACTTGGGGGACGGAGCTCATGGGAGAAAGTGAGCACTGGCGGAAACTCGCCATCTGCACGCTCTCCTCCAGCTCCGCTGCCTGATCTGAAGCGGGCGGCCACGCACCCAAAGCGTTTGTACCGATAACGGTTAACGACGTAATGGCACCAAAGCTCCCGACACTCTCGCACGCTCTTTCTTAATGCCCACGACCCACCTGGGAGGTAGGACTGGCTGTTCCCACTTTGAGAATCGGCTAGAAGCTGAGCTCCTGATTTCAGCACCTTCGTTCCCATCTTGCTGTGGCGGGGCGGGGGGTGGAGGGCAGGGCCGGGGGGAGGCTAGGGGTACGGCAGAGAACAAGGCAGCTTTGGGAAAGGGTTCCAAAGCGGTAGGGACGCTTACTAAGCCTTTGCGAGGAAATAACCATTCCGTTGAGGAGAAAGACTGTCCTATCGTTCAGCCAATCGTTCCACGAGTACAGGCCGTTTAGACGGTAACAGAATTTAAACAAACCTTACCAGGTTATGGTGGTTTAGACACAAAATGCTGGCGATGGACTGGGTAAGATACTCCAGCTAAGGTTCGGCTACCGGACAGGTTTACATCGCAGCTCTTTCACTTAAATCCCAGCTTGTTACTCAAAATCCTTTCCACTTCAATTCTTTTCCCCCCTATAATACTGGGGGGAATAAGAGCACCTGCCTCACAAAGTACAGGAGAGAATCGAATGAGATGATGCGCGCAAAGAGCTTAGCACAGGGCAGGGCACATAATAAACGCCACAGCAATGACAGCTATACCGTAATGCGGTGGCGGGGTTGGGGGGGAACCTGTCTTCTCTGAAGGTTTGGTTTTGTTGTTTGGCTCAAGAAGGGGAACCGTTCTGCCCAAATTTTACAGAAAAGACCAGAAATACAGAAACACGCCCTCGGGTCCTGAAAGGCCCCTTTTATCATTGGAGACACCCACCTCTGCGATCTCTGGGATCACGTTCTCATTTTCCTGTGGCACCTCGATCACATCTGTGCATCGATTCAACTCCCTTTGCAGGAGAAAAAGAGCAGTCAAGGGGTCCCCGGTGTGAGTCTCTGCAAAGGGAGCTTCTGGGCTTTGTCGCTTACTCTTCCCACACCCTGTTCTGCATAGATGGGCAAAGCAATAAGAGCCATGAGGACCCCAGAAGGAAGGGGCCGAGTGACAAGATTAGCGGGGAAGGGCTTCCTATAGAAGCCTTCCAAACAGCATGGCACCTGAGCAGCAAAGAAGAGATGGCTGAATGAGAGACGCATAGATGAAGGCGCCCTGCGGACATCCGAGAGATTTTCGCGTAACATAGGGGAAGCAACCACATATTCCTGAGCTGCCAAACACACGAATGCAAACGGCAGCATTCACAGAACGGTCCTTGTGAATACAGCAAAAAGACAAAGGTCATGGACCGGTGACCAGAGGACATGTGAAGGCTGCAGATGTCAGAAGCAAAGGCCTACACAAAACGATAAAAGCCAGACACATCCAAATCGTACGGATCCAGATGAACGTCGGTGGACGCTTAAGACAGAAATGAAGTTGAACTAAAGAAAAATCATGAAAGTTGACTCTTTTGGGGGGGTCACTGAGTTTGTGAATTCGAAGTTTTGTATTTATCAGATGAAGACCCCCTGATAGAATTTCGCCGAGTCCCATTTTGTAAGACGTTTGCACTCTCGATGCGAAGCTTCTAAAATGAGGTACGTAGCACACTGACTCTCCCCAAAAGAGCTGGTTTCCACACAAAAACAGTCCCCTGGCCAAATCGGTTTTGGAAGACCATATACTGCTCACCTATCTTGGATATCCTGACTATGTGTCGGCTTCACCAAGACTGAGACGTCTCAAAGAAATCTACCTACCTTTGTTGAATCCAGTATTTCTCGAGCTATTTGACAAACTTTTTTTTTTTTTTTACTGAGATATAACGTAGTTCACTCTAAGAAAGGCTAGTGTCGAGAGCCGCAGGTGAGAATGGATGATAATGGCATTCACTACCTGGTGACCTGAGAGAAAAATAATCAGGTGGAAGGCGAGCCTGAGATTGATGCCGAGATGCAGAACGTATCGTGGCTGCGCGTGGAAATGCGACTTGGCCAACGACCCCATAGATCTCAGAAACTGGCCGAATCTTTTCTAATATTCTTTCCAGGTCCTCACCGAGTCACTCCCCAAAATGATGGCTCTTAATGGTTCCGAAGGTCTCTAAAGCCTTCACGTCTAACCATCTCCCTGCTTAAGTGTGTGATTCACTCCACCCCAGTGCATGGAGCAAGAGAGAATGGCAGAGTTTCATTTTCCAATCATCAAAAAACAAAACAAAACAAAGAAACAACAGCTCAAAACCAACACACAACCACGATGGACTACTCAAAGGCCCAGATTTCATACCAGAAATTTAACGAGTTGACTCTTTGGACACCTAGAGGAATGCCACCTTCCCCTGTCATTTCTGGACTGCTTTTTAGGGACTGTATTCCCAGTGGTAGAGCCACTGTGAGGGGGAGGAAGACCTGCAAGCTTTGGGCCGAAAACACGGGCTTCAGAGTCAGGAAGCTCTGGATCCTATCCCAGCTGTGGCGTGTCCTAGCATTGGGATGGTGGACAAGCCCTTTCCACGTTTTCGTTTTCTTGCCTGAAAACGAGGATACTGACATATCCACCCAGGGTTCCTGGGAGGACCAGAGGACATGAGGCGTGATTGCGGGGAGAGGCAGGTTCAGATAGGACGGAGTCACTGCCACAAGGCTACGAGGAGTGAGTCCTCACTCAGCTGAGCCGGAAGCACCGTGAGGCCAGCTCTGTCTCCGCATCTCCATCTGTGTTACACCGACGGCAAAGGCCCTAAAAAAATAAAAGGCACTCCCTACCTGATTATTCGGGTGCGCTTCTGCGTGTAAGGGGTGATGACCTTGAAGAGAAGTTCCATGGCTCCATTAATTCCCAGCATGGCCCCCGTGGTGACTGAGAAAGATGAAGGCACAGCAGTTATGGAACAGCAGTTATGAACCAAGCGTTACGTTCAGCATTACAGAACAAGCCTAAAAGATCGGGGGCGGGGGTGGGGGGCTGGGGTCCACCGCCTTCCTCACCAAAGGCCACTTAAAAGCAGAGGGACTTGATGGTCTTTTTTCATCCCTGGCTCAGAAGTCAGGATCACCTGAAAGGCCCATGTGAACTTCTCACACTACCTTCTCTCCAAAGGGGGCCCCAGCCGTGACATCGCGTTTCGTTTTCTAATGGCCAGTGGCACTTCTCCATCAGAATAGTCACGGCACTTGCTGAAGAGAAGATGTTTCCGTAAGGAGATCCCTAGGTGACAGGCACGAGCACTCACGCACACAGGCATGCACACGCACAGGCAGACAGATGAACATACACACTCTGCCAGTCTCCTATAAAGCTCTTTCTTAGACCTGCTCTGCCGTTTGGAGACTGCACGATGAGAAAGTCGCAGGTGGATGGGTTAAGGTTCGGTACAATCTGGACTGACTCCTTTAAAACTCTAAGATGTAGCCTAACGAAGAAGAGAGCACTCTTTCTGTTCTCTTCTAGTTCTAAATGCCCCTAAGACATTTCTGCTTGGACCTCCCATGACTGAGACTTAGACTTGACTATGCCTCTATCCATCACAATGTCAAAGGAAGAATTAGTTCTTCCTGCTCAGAGGTAACTAACCTGAGAAATGTTTGCCATTTTGCCCAATTAGATGGTTATAAAAACACAGCCAGAGATCTGGATAATACTCAAAGGGGTAGCTGGTCATCCCAGTGACTTCAGATAAGTATTTTGGACACAAAAAACTCTGGACGTCACTCTCATCTCCGGTGACGCCCCAGCCTCTCCCGTGTACCCTACTGGGAGCATTCCAATCATGTTTTAGGGAGCATTCTGGTCATGTCAAAAAACCATAAGAGGAATCCACAGGATACAAAATGGAATCAGTTCGGCAGGGGACGAAAGCTTCAGCAGGAGAAAGCGACGAGGTTATCTTTGAAGGTAGGACTGTTTTTTTTCTCTCTCCGAGACTGCGTTGGTGCTGTAGAGCAGAGCCAGAACGGATCGGGGAAATGTGAGTAGAAACAAGCGTCACGGAGAAGCAGGGAGAGAGAAACGAGGGGGGCTTATGCCGGCTTCCTCCGAGCCGCAGGAGAGGAGATCGCATGGAGACCTGCAGGCTTTAGTACAGTTCACCCCAGTACAGTCCACCAGAGCGAGACCGAGGCTGACAGCTCCGCCTTCATGAAGACCGCATGTTGCTGGCACGTCCTCGGGCACGTGTCCCTCCCGAGGCCAGCCCGGGCAGTAACTGCCTGGATCAAAATTCAGGGATTTGGCATCCCAGCCCTGCCCATCAATCTTCCACTCTCATGGCTCCTAACTTGGTCCTTACTTCTAAAACTGAGAAAACAACAGGCCGGAGCAATCTCTTGGCAAATAATTCGCCAAAATTCTAGTATGAAGTTAGAATTAGGGAGGAGAGAGGGTTGAGCGTGGATCCCAACATGGACGACGTTAGACTCGGAATTGGGGAAGGGTAACGACAAGACATTGTCACTGAGTTCTTCCATGTGGGGTGCCTGCCAAGGTTAGGCCCGCGGCAGCTCTATAAATACCCCCGTTGGCCATCTGAGAGCTGCCTGAGGGTTCACTGCCTGTCACCGACCCATTCCGGTTCCGGCCAACTCCTTCTGCAGATAACAGTGGCTAACAATTCACTAAACAGACAGCCATCCATAATCCTCATGAACTCTGCTGGCCTCTCATCAGTTATGTGAATGTACAGAGATGAGCAGTCTAATTTTTAAAATATCTTATGCAACAGTTAGTTGGTACGACACATGGAGTCTTAGAATGTGAGATAAATGGCCACCTCCTCACACCCACAGGCAAATCACAGCATTTTTTTTCAGAGCTGAAGGAATTCGTCAAGATCTCTACAACCAACAGAGCTAAAAGAAAGGTCCGTTATCCAGTCTAATCATTCCACTGGAAAACAAAATGAGATACTTCAGATTGCTATTGGCGACCTCCAAATGGGAGTGACCCGCCTTCTGTCTATTTGGTAAAGAGAGCTGTCCTTTAGGCAAAGCCATAACTCCTCACTCACATTTTCCTTTCACCCTGTCCCAAAATCAGCATTCTTTGCTTTTCCGGTCAACATACATGAGTGCAAGCAGAGGTCGTGTCTGTGAACATGGCGTCCAGAACCTATCGCGTGATTCGCCAGCAACGCTTCCTCATTAGGGGTCCCCTGAACTTAATGGAAGGAACCGGTGAAATGCATACCTACTATTTTAGTAGTTCTGAGTATAGTTGGGGGGGATCATCTGCTTACACCCCTTATGTGTGCCTTTCCTGTTATTTCAAAGGACTAGGAGATGCTAAAACCTATCAAGCAACCGCCATGTAACTCTCACAATCCCATCTACCAAGTCTCCAAGCGTTTGTCGCCACTGTAATTGCACAGAGGAAGAAACAGGTTGAACAGGTTAAGTGTCCACGTCGTGGGACTCTTAAGAAATCAGTATCAAACCCAGGTTTTCCTGGCTCGAAGCCCATGTTTTATCTTCCAGAGAACATCACAGCTAAGTAATTATCGCTTTTGTTCTGTAGGAAAGGGGCTCAGAGAGGTGAAATAAAAGCCTGTGCTCCTCGGACGTGTGATAGGTGTAGCACCTCGTCTATTAGTAGGAACCGTCTCCATGTGGAAAGTCCAATAACGTACACGTTGGAGTGAGACTCTCAGCCCACATGACCTGTCTGCATGAAGTCGAGCAAGTACGTCATTCTTCTAAGTTTTCTTTTTCTTTTTGTTGGCCATAAAGTGGTAAGTCTAAATACAGGATAGTGAGGATGATCAGAAATCCTCCAAATCAGGAGACGGTAAATAAGCACCAGCCCATGTGCTAGTTACAGACGATGCTGAGAAACCTTGTGAGATGCCATCAGGTAAATCATGATCAACGGGGACATAGCAGGGAGCTCTGTGACGGGAGGGTCGGTCTTGACAGGTGTTAACCCACCGCACTGTGCTGTGCATGTGATGAGGATTGAATAAAGTCTGCCCTCTCTTGCCATAGGCCTTCTTCCCCTTGCTGTACTAGTCGAGAGGCCTGGAGTGCTAGAATGTGTGGTCCCCAAGGGAAAACAATATTGACATCTAACTTTTGGAACAGCCTCCAGGGTGAGGAGGAGATGAAGAAGAAACTTCACACCACTACAGCGTCCAGCACATGAGGCTCCTCGTGGTTTATCTTTTGGGGACCGCATCTGTTCTCCACTTTCCAACAGCACCCCCACATGGCCTCCAAGGAGCCCCAGCCCAGAGAGCCACAACTGAGTCACTTACCACTAGTGGCAAACACACGCAGAGCCCAGAGACAGTGGAGGAGGTTCTGGCTGTGAGACAGGTTTTTCCTGGCCAGAATCAATGTCACATCAAGGGCTTCCAACTCCAGGGCCTTCTGTCCAAACTTTTTATCTGCGGACACAAATCAACCCATCTCAGCTGTGCTGCCCGTTCGTGATGAGGGCTGGACGGAGTGTGGGGGAGAGAGGAAGGCAGAGTGGACGGTGGGAAGGAGATAATCAGGTAAATCATGATCAACGTGAGCCAATGAGACGTCTTAGATCTTATAGCAAATGCTACTATGTATGTCCCCACTGGAACCAGATGGCTCAGAAGAGCTAATTCGGGGTGCACATATGGTCCTTTATTCTTCAAATAATATTTATATGAAGCCTGGTGGGTTGTTTGACTCGCAGCCCCTTAGGTGTAAGAATATTTCTGGTTGTCCTCAAACGTGAACTAGTTTAGTAGGGCAAAAACTTCTAAGGAGCTTAAGTTATGTAACATTGAAAGGCAACGCAGGGACCTAGATTGGATGCTTCTTTGAATGTGTCCATAAAAATTATGTTGGGAACATTGGGAGAAATCGAAATGAGTCTACATTATGCACTCATTGTTATTTTGTTAGATTTGTAATCGCAGCGTTGTGGCCATGTAGGAAAACATCCTTTTTCAAAGAAATGCACTCAAAAGTATTTAGGAGCAAAATGCTATCTGTAGCTTTCTTTAAAATATTTCAAATAAAAATAAATAAGTGAAGAAAATATGTCAAAATGTTGGCAGTTAGATCTAAGAGATAGGTACATGAGGTCATCTTTCTATGTGACAGAGAGAACTTTATGATAAAGAGTGAAAACAACTAAGAAAATAAAAATTTCCCTCAAATTTCTCTAAATTGTTGATCCAAATAACCTGACATTTAGTGTTGCAGGTAAACTGTTATGATTTCAATAATTAGTCAATAAGAATAACAATAAGGGGAAAGTGCCATTTATTCTGTGTGCCTGGTTCCCACTGTGATAACATGGGACCATGCCACCTGTCGCATTTGTTTGTGCCCTTTCCAAAGTGTGATGTACAAACTGCCATGTTTGTTTTTGCAGAAATATAGTCACTATCAGAGTCTTCCCAGGTGGAAATGAGTACATCAGAGGCCATATCCTAAACCTGGTTTACCAACATTTGCCTTTGGATCAAAGGACATTAACATAGAGATTGAGACTAAATTCATATGACCCATCCCCTTCAGAAGAAAGATAGCTGACTGGCTCCATTAGCAGACAACCTCATTTCTGTTCGGTTCAGGTCAGCCCCTGGCAACTTGAATGTGAAGGTGAAAGACGACAATCTCTCGATGACAGAAGTTGTGTTGACGTAACTATGACAAGAGTAATATCTAGGTGTATAACCTGAAAACCACTGACCTGATACGTCTTTCATCTCTGTCCCATGAAACTCACATGATTCTTGTTTGTCGTGCCTCTTGAACCCACATGCTAAACACATGACACACGATACCTCACGTAAACCTACAGCAACCCTAGAATTAAGTACTGAGACCCTTCTCATTTTGTGGATGAGGGCTCAGTGGCTCAGAAAGTTTAAGGAACTTGCCCAAGGTCAAGCAGCAGATCAGTGTCAGGGCCAGGTGTGAAACCCAGATCTGAGTTCCTAGCTTGTGTTATTTATGACAAGGGTCTCTACCATGTCCCTTCTGTCTTTTGCTAGAGCTCCCTTGTCCCACGCTTTGCTTTGTTGACTTCTTACCCTTGACTTCTTACCCTTCAAGTTTGGGCACAGATGTCACCTCTCCCTGACCACACCTGTCATTGGTGAATTATCACAATCTGCTATCCTCTAGTGAATTACTTGTTTACTTTCTGGCCCTTTCATACTTAAATGCAAGCTCCATGAGAGAGGATCCTTTATCTGCCTTGGTCGCCATGGTATTATTCTCAGGGCCTAGAACAGTGCCCAGCCTGGGGAGACATGCTGTAAAGACCTGCTGACTAATGAATGAATTTTACTGGTTTTGTCTGGAACTTGCTCACGCAGGTGCTGGGTGACACCTTGGTCTCGGTTTTTTGTTTGTTGTTTGTGTGTGTGTGTGTGGAATGTTAAGTGGACACGAAGCAGAGACCCACACATTGCAAAGAAAGTGTGCTCCAGAGCCCCTGTGCCCTCGGCTGCCACTGCTGGCACTGGACGTCAAAGGTCCATCTGTCAGAGGCCCCGAGCTTCTCGACTGTGACCTGTGTGACTCTGCACACAAGTGGAGTTCAACTGTTATGACTGATTTGCGATGTGCGCAGGCTTCCTGAGTGCCCGGGCTTCTAAAACCATGCTCCGAGAAGTTCCAGAAATTTAGGAAGCTATTTCACAGAGAAAGAGAAATGGGGGTGAAGCCTAAGAGGGAAGAATTCGAGGCCCCCGTGTTCCCTTTGCCTCGGGAAGCCTCGCTTCTATGTGACTTACGGTATGGGCTGAAAACGGTCTCCAAAAAACATGCATGTCCACCTGCAACCTCAGAATGCTAATTTACTTGGAAATAGGGTCTTTGCAGATTTCATTAGTTGAGGTCATACAGGTTTGGGTGGGTGCTAAATTCGATATGACCAATGTCCTTGTGAGAAGAGGAGAGGACACGAGGAAAGACACACAGAGTAGAACACCATGTGAAGGCACAGGCAGAAATCAAAGCAGTGTGTCTACCGGCAAGAAACATCAGGGGGTTGCTGGGAGACGGGCATGGAACAGATTCTCCCTCGGAGCCTCCAGGAGGAACCGAGCCTGCCAACACCTTGACTTTGGACTTCAGACCTCCAGAACTGTGAAAGGATAAATGTGTTTTGAGCCACTCACTTTGCGGTGATTTATTACGGCGGCCACAGAAACTCATGCACGTACACGATGAACTGCCGTGTAAGATGATATTTGTAGAAATGTTCCTTTTATTTTTAAAGTGATAAAAACTGCCTTGGAGTGTCTCCTCGGTGTCCTCGATACGACCCATGCCCTATCCTAGGCTCTGACAACAGGACAACAAAGTGACCTCTCCTACGGTCCTGCCATCGCCACCCAAGTGTCCATAACCTCCCTACACTTCCCCCACACAAGCTCCCCAAGTTATTTTCATCACCACCACCACAAAAGGGCCTTTCGGTCACCCTCAGGTCTGGGGGTGCGGGTACCTCGTGGGCCAACTTTGGCCAGCAGTCGGAAAAGGGGCAGGAGGACGTCATAGTCTGGAGAAGCTGACCTTGCTGCGCCCACCAGCGTCTGCAAAAGGGCTTCGCTGCCACCCTTGCTGATCATGTAGCGAATCCTCCTGTCTGTGCCTGAGGGGCAAAAAGCAGAGGAGAGCCGAGCCACGAAAAATCACCCTCATCGTCCTGGAGCAGGAAGACGACCTCGCAGCTAGAGACAGAGCAAGGACTGGTTCCCTGCACCCCAGAAACCGTACTGGGGAGCTCCTGAACCAATGTGTGTTCAAGTTGTGCTATCAGGTAAGGGGCCAGCACAGTGGCGAGAAGGGGGTATGGCATGAAACGGAGAAAGGATGGCACGTGTAAGAACCTGGGTGCCTTCACCTGCGAGATCTGTCATAAATGGAGCCTGGAATCCGCTTTCCTGAGGACTTATCAAGTCTTCAGCGTCTGCGTGTGTACTTGTGTGTGCGTGTATATACGTATGCGTACGGGCCTATGGATGATCATATACTTAACAGGAGAGGGACCATAACATGGCTCTGCTACAGGTTTGATCATGTGTAAAAGGGACTGGGATTAATAGCTTATCGGGAACAATATTATCAATGGTGTAATGATTTTTTTTTCAGTAACGAATGGGAGGCAAATATAGAAACAACTGGAGTAATCCTTTGAGAAACAAATGCCCCATCATTTTATCTAGAAAGTCTAGAAGAGAGTCTGGGGCTAGGATGAAGAATGCCGATCTTTTTAACCAAAAATAATTTTGAACAGGGACACCACCCCCCACACACACCTTGCCCCAGGAGAAGGTCAAAAGCAGTGATTACATTTCAGCTTAGAAGGGGCCCTGGGTGATTCTCTATGCACTGGGCGTGGTTGACCTAATCGAGGTGACCGACCGGGTAGGACGTTATCAGCAAAGAAGACCCTCTCGTGTTCACCCTAATGAGAAGTAGCTTCCTGTGCTGATGGAGCCGAGGACTCAGCGCCTACGTCAGAAGGACACACGGTTTCATCTAAGAGTTCCGGACGCCTCTGGACAAATGAAAGGCAGTGCTATCCTGCGGCTTCACCCACAGAGGTCACCTCGCTCAGAAGACTGCGGGGAAGTCACCCCGCCACCGAAGGGCAGCACCGTCTACAGAAGATCCTTGGTATCCCTTGAAACTGCGGCCTGAGGCTCTGTGGCTTTGGCGTGTTGTTCGTTGGGGTACTGGCCATGTGATGTTACTATATCTTTCTCATGCAGTGTGGGACTGGTGGACATAGAAATGAAAACTGGCCGAATGCTGGAAGGTCCAAAACTCTTGTGTTTCCCAGGCTCCTCACGTGGACATGAACGAACAGAGGCGTGCCCCGGTTAACTCGGTTCATTCCAGTGACGTCAACTCCGCCATCTTACCTCTGACAGCTTAACGGCCTACCAGGTCCAGCCTCACGTTCCTGTGTCCACCAGACACGCATAAGCGGAGGCTGCCCTTACCCGGCTCTCTAAATGGGCCGCAGTGAGGGAAGCAGAGTGAGGAGGGGCATAGGAGTGTGGAGGACAGACAGCTCCTACCACCCAGAGTCTCACTTCCTCCTACGCTGGGGTCACTGGAGGGTGGGTGACAAGACTGAAGAGCCCAAAGGACCATCAGCCCCGTTGACTCTGGGTCTTATTAACTTCATTTAAAAAAAAAAGACGGGCTGATGATCCTGTCTCAAAGAAAGCGCGGGCTGGGGCAACCCTCCAGGCCACACGGATTCTTGGGCGCTACCAGAGTCACACGACCCCCCGTCCATCACGAGCGAGGAGGGCCTGGCCTACTCACCAACAGAAAGCAGATCTCCGAGGACCTGCACGATGGGCAGGATGGACTCCTTGTCAGAGCAGCCCTGCAGAGGAAAACACAGACAGCCATCTGTAACTCGTCAGCAGAAGGACAGAGGTGGTGTGGTCAGGGTCGGACGTGGAAGTCACCGGGCTGTGCTTCCTTCCGCTGAGGAAGCCTTCCTATTGCACCAAGGCGCCCTGAAGAGATGCTCCTTAAATAAGTACAGAGAGGGGCTCAGTGACATAAGGGGCCCAGCGGCTCTGCCTCCCTATGTGGCCTTCGGGAGCCCTCCAGCCCACTTTGTGGTAGCAAGACAGGCCAAAGAATAAGCAGCAGTAATTTCTGCAGAAACCACGAGGGAAAAGGGGTTTGTGAGCCAAGGCAGCACGGTGCCGTCATTTCTGTAGGCCCGGACCCCTTTTAAGAGCAGGGCAGAGAGCAGAAACAGAAACCTACTAAAACGCGCTGACGAAAACGCTCCCCTGACTGATCAGGAAGAGTTTTTGTTTTCTCCGGAGACACCTAGGGTCGGACCGAGTCTCGTTGCGTCGATGTTCTCTGTGATGCCTGACAGTCCACCCTGTTGTGGAGACGAGAACGCTGAAGCTCAGAGAGGGCCTGTCCGAGTCCCCCGAGACCACCCGGACTCCGGGGAAGCAAAGCCCAAAGCACACCCGGCCCAGTGGGCTTCGCGCTGTAATACGCTCATTTTGTGGGTGGTTTTGTTGTCGTTTTTAAGATCCCAAGAACTTGTTTATCTACGAGTTGTAAATTCATCCCTCAACCACCGTCTCCCGAATCTGCACCCAGGCCCTTAACGGCACTTCTGACCAGCTGGCCAGCAGTTCAAGCTCCCACAGCCTCCCGCTCAGGTTCAATTAATTCGTGAGAGCGGCTCGCAGAACTCGGAGAAACGTGTTACCTACTGGAGTCCCAGGGTCCTGTAAAAATATATGACTCGGGAAGAGCCAGACAGGACATGCGGCGGGCAAGGCGTGAGTGGGGCACGCAGCGGGTATGCTCTGTCCCCGAGCACCCACATTCCCGGCACGTAGCCCCCAGCCCGTCTTGTGGGGTCTGACCGAGGCTTCATTACCGTCGTCGCCCCTCGTCCACGGGAAGACACTCCGAGACCCCCAGTGGGGACATAAAATAGCACTGAACCCTGCATATGTTCCTTCCTAGACATACATCCCTCTGATAAAATTCAGCTTATAACTTAGGCCCGGGAAGAAATGAACAACAATAACTGATAGTAAAATAAAACAATTATCACAATCTACTGTAATAAAAGTGATGGGGGAGTTGGTCTCCCCCCGTCTCTCTCAAAACAGCGTGTTTCGCCGATAGAGAACACGTTGTTACCGTCACTCTCAGCAAAGCTCAGCGCGTGGTTGGTTGGTTTCTTATTAAGTCGAGCACGTTCACCTTGACACTTAAAAGACACACCTTGGCGTACCCACACTGCTGGCATCGCTTCTCTTGCGCTTTGGGACCGACATTAAGTAAAAAAAAAGAAAAAAAAGGTCACTCGAACACGAGCCCCGCGTCACGTCAGGAGGCGCTGGGAGGAACAAGATGGCCCCACGCGCCAGCCGCACGGCCGGGGAGCGTCTGCGGCGTGGAGACGCCGGCCCGGGGCACGGCTTCCCACTTAGGAAGTGCTTCTTCCTGCGGCTTTCAGCGTACCGTTTTCGGACCGAGACCGACTGTGGGCAACAGAAACGGCAGAAAAGCGAAATTGCGGAGAAGACGCGACTTCTGTGCGTTGTCTGTGGGTTCGGCCTCCGGCCTCCAGCTCCTTTCTCCTCTGTGCAGAGGGAAAATGAACGTTCCAACCCTCTAACCACCAGCGGGTCCCTGGTTCTCCTGGCGACCGGCCCCCATCCTGAGGTGGTGTCCCAAAGCCACCTCATTAACATAACAAGAGACGCCTTGCTCACTCTCCTGGCTTAGGGGCTCCCTGCCAGAAACTGGAATAAAGACCCAATGTAGATTTCTTATTATCAATCGCAATGTCCCAGCAGAACTCCAGCCCTTTGCACGTGGATCCGACGTGGAAAACAAAGTTCCCTGATCAACTGCTCTGTTTCTGGATCCACCTCCGGCAGCCCCGTAATCACTCTAATTTCTGAGAGAGGCGGAGAAAAGATCGAATCCAGGCTGTGCAGGACGGTGTAACTTGTAAGACGCTAGATGCATTCGTGAATGAATGTAATGTATCGGGTAGCGATGCGTGGTGAGCGAAGGAAAAGAAAATGAGAGGAAATGGAGAGATAAGAGGAAGGAGAAGAGAGAGAGAGAAAAACTAGTAAGGTAGAGACTGATGAAAGGGAAGTAACAAATCCAGATTCATTTCCTTTCACTCATTAATTCATGTGCCCGTCCCACAAATGTTCACTGCAAACCACCTCTGTTCCAGTCGCCAGGTGAGGCAGTAAAGATACCCTCTGCCCTCGTAGGGCTCAGGCCTGGCTCAGGTGAGCAGTCGGCACACAGTTAGGACCTGGGAATGGTAAGGATTTTGCGACGAAGGCGCTGGGAGGATCCAGGAAGGAGCGTTTCACCCAGCCAGGTCCGTGAGTGACGGAGGACGCTGAGAAACGAACCAGAAATGGGCCTCGGGGAGGGTTTCAGCCACGTCATAGCTCTGCGTGCCCACAGGGAAGCACCACAGAGCCTGGCCACACTGCAGCGTGAAACCGCTTCCGGTAGGACCGGTCGAGATGAAGCAGCTGAAGGGAACCGCAAATTTCCGTAGACAGGAACTGGGGCTTATCCATCTCTGTGTTCCCACCTCCTAAGGTGTAACGGATGACCCATGTACTTAGGACATTAATGTTTCAAGTTAAGGAATTGCCTCCCTTATTACGATGTCCACTACAATGCCCCAAGAATAAGCAATGTCTCATATGCTTCTGCTTACCTTCCCACAAGGGTACCGAGCTAGGCATGCGGGATGTACTCGATCACCACCCCTAAACTGGTTTGAGATACCATCATGCTGGAGAAGAGGCCCCCAACCAACACAGTTGGCTGCACACACATGAGCTGTTCCTCTGTAACTGTTTTCACGTTCCCCCCTGCCCAGGGAATGGTCCACAGTTCCTCCTGTTCACGTGATTGATTTTTGAAGTGATTATGGATAAGGGAATATGAACAGAAGTCTGCTGACAGATTCCAGAAAAGACGTAGCTCTAGGATTTAGAAAAAGAAAACATTAAAAAAAAAAAAGGGAAAAAAAAAGCTCTTTTTGGACATCGCTGTATTGAGGACATAATCCTGGGTCATTGGTGGCATTCTTAAGTCCCTGAACCAGCTCTATGGAACCGTCTAACTGTGAAGTTTCAGATAAGAGAAAGTAAATATTCTCACTCATAAAGGTCACTTTTACTGGGGTCGTTTGTTACAGGATTTCAATGCGATGAAAAATTTATACCCCCACATGCCCTCTTCCCAAGCACTACGGTCTTAATAAACAGGAAAGAAACTGATTTCACAAACTAACTATAGGGCCAGCCCAGCAAGAAAACCCTGCCATAGGAACTACGAGACAGTGTCGTCATACAGATGCTGAGTTCATAATGGCCTCACTCAGCTCCGAGCCAGAATATGGATCATCACAATGTTGTTCTTCTTTAAGTAAAACTTATGGCTATCGGTGGAGAAAAAGGAAAAAGGCTCCACAAAATCTCGACTGGCACTAATTTATGCACTGCTATATTTACCAAAATAAATATTTTACACTGTTTAGAAGAACACAAAGCCGTTATCACACCCACAGTAATAATAAATGAGCAATTAAAGAAGGCAGGATGCGATGTGCCTTGATTTTCTTCTAACGATCCTTTTAAATGAATCATTCAGTAATCCCTTGTTGTTTAAGACCTTCCTTTAAAAAAAAAAAAATGGATCTGCCAAGTTTTCAGGGAAAGGCGGGCAGTTGGAAGAACAAACAGTGTCTTTCACAGTCTGAGGGGTTTTGAACTGCAAATTTCTCAAATACTGTCTGGGATGTGTTGCTCCCTGACTCTGAAATGTTCCATCTCTCTGTTGCCTTCCTCCTCCTCCTGCATCCTCAGGATGGTATGTAAATGAGACCCTACACATCGCTCGGCCTGGCCTCTGGCTCGGCTCCAGCCCCAGTACGGACAGCGGGCACTGCACAGAACCGTACCCCAGACCCGGCATGGCACCTGTGCCTGCAAAGCTTTGCTCCCGCTGCTGCCATGTCTGCAGTACGATTCACCTTCCTCTCCCTTCCCATGACACCGGCTAACGTGCCCTCCCGGCACCCACTCCCACAACCGCCACGAGTCTGCGCACGCTGGACACCGCACATTTCCAGCAGGCACCGTCCAGAGAGACTGCGACGTGACCGGTGCCTCCTGCAGTGATGCAATGCAGCGGCCTGGCCTCCCCAAGAACAGAATTATCCGCTCAACACTTAATCCTGCAAAACCCACTTTGTACGGAACTTCTCTAGAATCCATACTCGAGCCTGGTTATCTCCTTCCCTCTCCGTTCTGGTCTAGTGCAGGTAACGAACTATGCCCAAACCTAACGGCGTTGAACAACAGTCGTTTGATTACGCCTCTTGGTTTTGCGTGGAGGGAACCTGGGCAGAGCCTGCCTGGGACATTCTCCTACTTTCCATGGTGTCGACTCGGCTCACTGGGTCGCATTCAGCTGGCTGGTCGGGAGGGTCTTTGATGGCTTCGCTCGCACATCTGGCACCTTGACAGGCTCACCTGGAAGACGGGCTCACCATGGACTGTCGACCAGAGTGCCTACACGTGGCCTTTCTGGCATGACGATCATACGGTACGTGGACTTCTTACGCGGCGACCGGGTGCCCCACAACAAGCATTCCAAGAGAACGGGATGGGAGTGGCAAGGCCTCTTATGCCTTAGCTTTGGAATTCCAACCGGCACCTCTGCCACAGTCTGTTGCTCAGTCGAGTCACTGACGACGTCCAGATTCAAGTGGTGGGAGTTAGGTCCCCCCTCTCAGTTGGAAGAAAAGGAAAGAATTTGCAACCATTTTTTATCTTCCACAGTCCCCTGATACCATGAGCCCGTCTAGAATAAGTATTTTGTCTCGTTTCTCTTTGGTATCCCCTGACCTTACCGTGGGACCTTGCACAGAGTTGGCCCTCGGTAAATTATGGAATGGGATGAGATAAGATTGGATGAGATGGAAATGAAATATGCACCTGCCGAAGCCTTGCTATCCTTTCCTCTTTGATGACAGGATGTACCCCAAAGTATATTCCAGGGAGAACATTGTTATGGACATCCACGAGCTCCACAGCTCCATTGTTCTGTCATTCCAGCAACTGAGCAAGCAAACGCAGAACGCCTATTATATGCCAAGCACTGAGTTAACAAATAGGGAACATCGATATCATCACAGACTTAAAGTGGAGGAAAAAGGCCCCCTTTTACCGGGCAGGAAACAAACGGCCCATCCACATCTCATTTTGTGTAACGCCATTTCTGATATGGCAGAAATACAGTGCTTACCCTCTGCTTCTGTCCCTGAAGAATGAATGAAGAAGCCCATGAGATTCTAATTCTCGGTCTCTACGGAATAAAAATGTCTTCCAAACTCATGAGCCAAGAGCACGGGACACAGCTCATAGCCCGAGAAAACCATATTGCCAAAAATAAATTTTTTTCTTCCCGTTGCACAGTTTGAACACTCCCTAGAGATGGCCCACTGGCTAAATAAAAGACATTATTAAATTTAGAGTTGTTAATGAATGACGGAAGGGAGCACTAATCACAAATTTCAATTACAGGGAAACACGCAGAAGATGCACCGATAGAAATTTAGTTTAGGCAGAAGGAAAAAGTTTCTGTCAAGTTTGAAATAAATTCAGAAGAAAGAGGTGTTTTAAGAGAGTACGGATGGACGTATCTATGAATGAAATAAAATGAGATTTGTTTCAATGTGACGAGGGATGGAGCGGGAACAGTGAAGCATGCAAAAAGAAGTCTGCCATCATTACGGAAGCTGGCGGTTACGTGCCATGGCCCTGTCTCACGAAAGGTGACCAAAGATAGGTCTGAAGACCCTTAGAGATACCTCTCCCTGGATCAATTTTCCACCCAGATCAGGACGTTCACAATTTAGCAGAATACTCGGAAGGAGCAGGGGGCAAAATAAACAAAACCGATGAAAACAGGGAGGTTGTGTCCTCTGGGCAGAAACCATCTGGAATCCTGTGCTTAGCCAATGCCCCTGGCACCCTTGTTGTCTGTCACTTGGTACACGGTAAAGAATTTGAGTCATGCTAATAAATGACAGCAATCGACAGCATCATGCCCCTGGAAGGTTCTCTGATTTCTCTTAAATGATTCTCACTGGGAAGCAGGATCTGACTCTGTTTCTAGGAAGACTGTGACGTCTCGCCGAAGCACCGCTGACAAAGTACAGCACAAAACTTGCAGGTTAGAATTAAGGACGACTGAAACGAAGTGCCAAACGGTGTTCAGCTTTTCTGAACCGGTTCAAAACATGGCCAATAAATAACACCGCCAGGCGCCTGGCACCCGGAGCTCAGCACCAGCGTCAAGGAACTGAGTTCCTGCCGTCTGGTTCAACCAGCAGCTGCCACTCACTGCCTTTATCCGCTCTGAATCCATTCACCTCCAAAACACACAGGAAAGATTAAAAGCACCCGGGACAGGGAGGCTCAGCCCTGGCTCTGTGAGGCCGCTGAGCCAGCCAGTTTCCAAACACACTGAGAGGAAGCCCTTCTCCAGGTCCTCTGTCCGGCTAATTCCCAGCGAGCTGGTCTGAAGTAGAATCGCAAAGCAAGACAAGTCGGTCTCTGGTATCCTCGGACCCCTGATATCTCGTGGCCTTGTTCCACCGCCTGCGTAATCTCTAAACTGGTACGTAACGGCCTGCCCCAATCCACTGTGAAAAGCTGCTTTTCAGAGATACGCTATACAATTTGAGGGTTAGGAAATCAGATTACCATTCGGCTTCCCACACGGCCAACACACTGTGGTTATTACCACCGAGGTCCACTCTGTTTTAGGTATCAGCACTGCCCCACCCTCACAACCATCCAGTTTCCACATCGCTGTTCCTACCGCACTGACGGGGAGAAGGAGGCTGAACGAAGTGGAATGATTTGCTCGAGAGCAAAAGTCGCCTTTCTTCATCTTTTCTGAACTGAGTTTTGAAAGCTTAGAAGTTTGAAGACATTTTTAGGACTTTCTGAAGTAACCAAAGGAATGCTTCTTTAGTGAAAACTCTTCGATTCTAGAATCCAACCTGGGACCATTTTAAAACATGGGCGCGAATGCTTCGTCACAGTTAAACCACCACTAGGTGGACTTGATGGTCTGTGCCCTTGATTCTTGGACAAGTGACTCTCTGATTACCAAAGACAATGTAAATGCCCAGAGCAGACGAACCTTCAGAGAGCTGTGGCCCCAGCCAGCTTCCGATGTAATCACACAAGAGACGCCAAGCAAGAGACACCCTGCTGAGTCCTCTCCAAATCGTGAGAAAAATAAAATGGTTGTTCTAAGGGATAATTTGTCACGCGGCAAGAGTAACTGAAACGCAAACCAATCTCAAAAGCAGATCAATGAAAAGCACTGAAACTTCGATTTCTAAAAACTGAATTTGGAATGCGTGACAGAAAAATAAATAAAATAAAATAAATAAAATAAAATAGAATAGAATAAAATAAAATAAAATAAAATAGAATAGAATAGAATAGAATAAATAAAATGAAATAAAATAAAATAATAAAATAAAATAAAATAAAATAATAAAATAAAATAAATAAAATAAAATAAAATAAAATAAAATAATAAAATAAAATAAAATAAACTGCAGGATCTAGATCAACCATTTAAACTGAAAAATACCATAAAGATTTTACTGAGTGTATCTCTTACTGAGTTTTGCAGAAGACAGTGTGATAGAGAGGAGACGAAACATCAGACTTGGAGGCAGGACACCTCGTCCTAACCCGATGTTTTCATCATGACTTTAGATAAAGCATTTAACGTCTCTGCCTCCTACTTGGTTTCCTCACATTTCAACTAGGGGAATGAGAAGTTTTGATTTCTCAGCCCTTTCCAGCTCCATGACGCTGTGACATCCAATGACGTCAGACTAGGGTCGAGAGAAGTCCCTCACGCCTAGGAGGTCCTCTTCCTGATTCTGGTGTCATGGGCCAGAGGTGGCTGCTTACCAGGTCAGACTCTGAAAACGAGGGAAGAGAGAAGAAGCAGGGGCGTCCGTTCACCTGCTGGAAATATGCCGAAGCGTCTGAGGACAGGTGCGCCCTTGGAGATCCGAAGCAGGGCAGGAAGCCCTTGGAAAGGTTCCCCTAGGCTCCGGAAGAGACCGAGAGAAATGCGTAAAAGAGGTCAGTGCTGACTTCCGGTCCCCCTTCCCTGCCTTTCCCACCACCACGTCACCACTCCGACCTCTGCTAACTGAAGACAGTGCTCTGCCGTTTCAAAAGGACAGCTGTGCATTGGGCGCATTTCCCGCAAAGTGGTCTTTCTTCCCTTTTCCGTTCACGGATGCGGGCTGGTACCCTCTGGGGCATGGAGATAGCCCAGCATTCATCCTTCATCCTCACAGCTTCCCCCCTATCTCTCAAAACCTTCGCTCTGCTAACCCCCTTCTCAGATGGGTCTATCGATGACTTCGTTTGCACGAAGGCAGGGTCCTCAGCCCCAGCGCCACTGGTATTTTGGACCAGAGAATTATTTGTTGGGGTGAAGTGCGAGCGTTGTCCCATGCACTGCAGGATGCTCAGCAGTACCCCTGGTCTCTACCCCATGGGTGGCAATGCATAACCTACTCTACTCCCAGTTGTGACAACCAAAAACATCCACGGACACTGCCAAATGGAAAACCGGCCCTGGGCGGGAACCACTACACTGATGCATTTATGACTCATATTTGTGGAACATGTGACCCCTCCCAGTGTATCGAATGAGGAAAATGACATAAACGAAACAAATAAAGGGCTCCTTGTTTCATGGACCAGTGAAAGCCGAGTCAGAGAGAGGCTTTGGGGCCTGGATCCTTCTCGTCATCCCACGAATCAGTTCAGACGACCGCCTTCTTTCTGCTGTCACTCAAAGTCATCCCCACATTTCCGGATCAGACGTGTGATTAATTAGATTCCTTCTCTCTCTCTCTCTCACACACACACACATAAACACATACACGCAGAGTTCAATAACTGGTTGAATTTAACTGGTTTTGTTCTATTCACTCAATTGCTTGAAAATAATAACCATGAATTAAATTAAGGGTCGTGGCTTTGTCTAGCATGAGCCATCACATCTACTTTTGAATGATTATTAATTTTTCTTCCCTCTACAGTGATTGGTTCTGTTATAGTGAAGGAGAACAGCCAGGACATCTTAGAAGATAAAGACTAAGATTTCTTCTTTGTTTCATTTTCAAGATCCTCCCTAATTTGCCCATGATTGGCTCGGTTATTGAAAGCACTGAGTTAATATAATTGGGTGTCAGACAGTCATAAACAAGACAGTAAAGTCTCAGTTCTCGCAAATCTCTCAGTCTAGGAGACGGTTTGCTCATCGAAAGTTTTGGTGATGGTAAGATTAGTAGAGATAATTGCTATATGCCCCAGTTCCCTTTAATCTGCTACATAAGCATAAGTTGCTTCCCCAGGTCTAGCAAATGAGCTCTTTTAACAGAGAGAAAGTGAGGAAGAGGAGGGGGGAGAGAGAGAGGAGAGAGAGAGAGAGAGAGAGAGAGAGAGAGAGAGAGACAGAGGTTAATTAGCATAACCTATATGGAAAGTCCTGCCTTTGTTAAGAACATAATGCCCAAACCCTATAAGGTTGGGGGTGGGGATCAGCAGGGCAGCTGAATCTGAGACTGGTTCTCTCCTGGGGAATTCACCGTCCTCCCAAGCTACTTAGATAGGATATTATACAACTTTGCACACAACTGTGTTAAAAGAGGAGGAGGTGGCTTTGGTCGATGGCTGGCCTGGTTCTGACAGAATGCAGTTTCTACCTCTTCCGTTCAGGGTTTCCCAAGAGGCATAATTTCCCACGATGTCCTTGGCTAGCCGCCTGCTGGTGGACGTCATCATTTGTTTACTACCTAGGGTCACCCTTCACTATGTCTAGACTTGCCAATCTATAGGCTAAAGTAAGCAAGATCAGGAGCCCCCGGGTTAGCATCCTAAAGCAATTTTCCAAGACCTTATTTCCTGTAATGAGGACCTACCTCATTTATGCAAGCTTTACTCTGCTACTGAGTACACATTTTAGGAGGAACCAAACCTTCAACTTCAAAACAAGCATAACATCATATATGATAAACAGTAGCAAGAAAGAGTCAGTATGTCGCACAACCTGAGGCCAAGGTCGAAAACACTAAGCCCTAATACTTCTGGGTTGGTTACCTCATAGAAACATAGTTACTAAGAGCTAGCGTCAAAGACATCAAAGGTTGGACATTAAAAATTCCTATAGTTCTTCCTTGTTTGGATGCCAGTGAGCATCTCAAAAAAGTACCTGTCAACACCAGCTGTAGGCTTCTATAAGAAGAAATAACTGATCCTGTCTGGCCAGCATACGCCCTCCTCTCTCAGGAGGCATATCTCAGAAGTATGTCGAGCCCGTTGGACCAGCTGGCTCATGCCAAGCACCTCTGAGGAAACTCAACTGTGATTTCCATCCTAGTAATTCTCATCTTCAAAGCAAAACGTTTCCAACCGAATATATGCAGGAATCTCTGTGACATGCGGCCAGCTGCAATGGGAATTTATTACATGGTTTATATTATTTACGACCACTAAATGCAGTGACTAAACAGAAAGCAGCTTGGAAATAAATTAGTCATCCTAGTCATCCTTCCTAATACTCTACAGCTTCATTTCCAGGTCTTCCAAACACCAAACGCTTAGTTTATAATATATCTTTATCTCTACTACAGTTCCTACAGATCACTTTTTTAGTGAACGAAGGTGTTCAAATTTTAATCATCGCTAGATAACATATATGTATTTGTAAAACATTCTCCCAGATCAGGCACATTCCCCCAGCAATAGGAATCTCTGTTTAATGCACTGTTAAATTCACATAGATTTTACTATCTATTTATGTACGTATATTCTGGATGCCTCTTTGAAAATGTAAACACCCCATATTGGAGACATGAAGATCCACAGATGTCTACCAGGGACACTGTGCCTACATAAAGTAAATTCCTCTTAGTTGTTGATAATTTCATACCAGGTTCTTCCAGCACCCAGACTCTATTTCACAAAGTAGAGCGAGCAAGTCAGAGAGAGCGAGATGAAGATCATTTTGAATACAAACTGATATTTTGTCTTGTTTAGAGTTCACGCTCAAGAAACCAGAAGATTCCAGAAAATCAATGTTAGCAGGCTGAGTTATAAAATTGATGAGAGTTAGGAGGTTAAATAAATGGGAAAGATAATATAAAAAAAAGAGATTCAGAGGGTGGAGGTGGTAGTTCCAATACAAATCAAAGCTTCAAGGGTCAGAGATTATAATGGGTTAGTGGAAGGAAAAATAGTCTCTTATAAGATGCAGCAAGCGAGCCCTGAATGTTTGGCGGTTAGCCAGTTAAGTCACAATTTTAATGGTCCAGAAAAGCGTCTGCAGCTGTGTAGGATCACATAACCCATAAAGAGGACATCGGGCAACCTTCCTTTAATTGCCAGGGCTGAAGTCCAAGAACGAAGGAGATACTCAATAAGCTCTTAGTTCAATGATCTCACTCGAGAGACACAAATTGGTTTCAATTCTCCTTTCTGGAATTCAGGTTTCTGTGGAATTATCAAGTAAATGCCATGGCGACGAACGTTACTCTTGACCGTGATCCCGTCAGTGAATCTGAGAGACAGGGCTTATTTATATCCACTGAGTACCCCAATACTCAGTGATGCAGAGGCAACTTCTTGTCTAGGTTGAAGAGAGAGGAACTGAGAATTACTGGTTGAAAGTCACCAACAAGTACAGTCACAGTAAGTCGTGACTTCCATTATAATCAGTAATTTGACAGAATGTCCATGTATCTGTCCTTCTAGACATCCATTCGCCCATTTACTGAAATTACTTGATACTCATTAATACATGAAGTTATAAATAAGGGGGACTCAAAGAATGCCACCAGTATGGAAATTCTCAATCCTACTGCAAAACAAGCGCAAAAGAACACAGAAATACTGACGAGCTATCACGATCAAGTCCAAAATGAATTTAATGTCTGAGAATGATGCATGGGAAATCAGAAAGAAAAATGAGAGGAGAGAGAAAATCTAATAGTGGAAATAAAGGTCATAGAAAGAGACAATAGGAATTGGAAACTACTTTTCAAACAGAGGCAGCAGTTATTTTGGTCAGCAATGGCTCTCTTGATTTCAAGACAGAAAACCTTATGAATTATTTCTGACTCTGTCTTAAAGTTTTGGCTCCCATCTTCTTGAAGGAGGTCAACCAACCATGTAAATAAAGTACCGGATTCTCCGTGATTGAAAATAAAAGCTCTTCTCTCTCACGGGGCAGATGTGAGTTGGCTGGATAAGCAAAGAGCTGAGAGCCTTCAATCGGTCAGAGACGCTGCAAAGGCATTATCACCCTTTGGAGGGACAGTTGATCCAATTAGTCCTACAGCCTCTTGTATTCTCTCTCCCACAAAATAACATCTACCATTTTAACATCGAGCAGTTTTATGCCCATTTTCCAAGTATAATTACCACTGTGCCATGCCATTATACAGACTGTTGTGAGTGGCTTTACACATAATTAGGTTAGCAATATGGACCACTTCTGTCTTTCAGAGTCTCCATGGTCAATTGTCGAGCAGTTGGTGAGAAATGACCACTCTGATCTTTCACTCTTAAGCCGTATGTTTAGAAATGTAGACATCCCTTTGTGTGAAACACTGACTTCCTTAAACCCACCTGATGGGTCAGCATCAGAGGCCTGGACCAAGCTCCTTAATGAGATGGAAGAGAAATTTTCAAAGAGGAAAAAAGAACACAAATCCTTCAAAAATTCTAATACACTTTTAATTTAGAATAATTTTCGATGGACAGAAAAGCTGCAAAGATGCCTGTCCCCTGTTCCTCCACTGAGATCGTCTTACAATAGCGAGGGGCATCTGTCAAAGCTAAGAAACTGACATAGGTACATCATCATTAACAAAACTCAAGACTTCTTTGGTTTCCACTATGTTTTCCCACTGATGTCCTCATTCCATTCCAAATTCCTGTCCAAAGAACCACAATGATTTAGTTGCCATACCTCCCCAGTCTCCTCTGGTCTGTGACAAGTCTGTCTTTCCTTTTCTTCCACGACCTTGACGATCTTGAGGAATATTGTGAAGGTAATCTACAGAAGGACTCCCAATCTGGGTCTATCTGACTTTTCTCTCATTATTAGACTGGGGTTACAAGTCTTCACAGGGCAAGTGCCCTTCCTGTCACTCCTCAGGGACGCCTGCCACCCGCATGACATCACTGATGTCGTCACTTGATTCTTGACACTTGGGTAAAGTGACACTTGCTGTTCTTCTCCAGTGTAAAGTTATCATTGTTCCCTTTCCATCCACTCGGTTTCTTGTCACTACGTCTGGCTTACTCTGGAGCAGAATGGGTGGGATGAGCTCCATTTCTTGGGAGGTGTTTGGGGAGAAGTATCTACATACATTCCTTAAATCCTTGACATTTGAGGGAGAAATACATTCAGTTGATTTTGCGTTCGTGGGAATGCCTGCATTCTCTTCCATCCTATCCTTCCTCATCACATGCCCCTTACTTCTCCTGGAACAGGACTTTTTAAGACACTCGGTCCGCCGGTACTTCCTGCAGCCCCGTCGGGAAATGGACAATATCGTGTTGCTCTGATGATGCTCTGATGACGGCTGCCATCGGCAGCGGATTCTGGCTGCTGAGAGGTGTCCTCGGAGGGAGATGCTTTCAAACGCAAATGTGCGCAGCCATTCGGTCTGATGGGCTGTGATTTCCCAGCTTCCTTTTGCATAGTAAATTGCTTTTGGAGTTTAAATGTTCTCTGGCTTTCCTTCCTTCAAGTCTGGCCCGGTGTGAACCTCCCGCCTTTTCCTTTTCATTGCATCCTATGACTCATTCAATATTAATTGCACGGTGAATACATTCAGTATTCACCAGACACACGCTGTGGGAAGAAAAACTAACCTGTCGACCTGAACTGTGTAAGTAAGCCTAAGAGAGTGGTCAAAGATGCACCTCCAAGAGGCTGCCTTCGAGCCTCATAAGCTGGCTAGGACAGGGCCGCAGAATTGTGTATCTTGGCTCTAGACACAGCGGACACTTTTAGAAACGTGGGTTCCCCTTGGAATCCGTGAGAAGTCTCCTAATGGATCTGAATCCCAGACTTCAGACATTTTCTAATCCTACTCTTGTCAAATGCAGACAAACAAGGAGGTGTCAAATCATTTTTTTTTTCTTTTAATGCATCCAGGACAAGGAACTTAGCATCTCCCAAAGGAGTAACCACTGTTTGAAACTCTAATTTTATAGAAGGTCATCTCTAGGCTGGGCCATGGCTTTATGATTTACACATTTACATAACTAGCTAATCTCTAATAGAAGAGAGTGATTAAATTCGTTTAAAAAAATAACCTGCACCAATGAGTATTTTTTTTTTCAATAGAAAAATATCTTAGGAAGAAGATGTTAATGGTTTTTATTCCTGAGTAGTGAGAGTACAAATTATTTTTGTTTACCCAATTTTCCCATTTTTCCGCAATGACTATAGATTTCTTCCGTAATGAAAAATGTCCAAAGTAAATGAGGACATAAGTGAAGAAAGTGAGTAGTGAGAAATACATGATCCCAAAACCTTCTAACATTCTTGGGGCAGGGTCCACACCTAAAAAGAAGAGCTATCTCTATGGCACTTAATATTCTTTCCTTAGAATCATTCATGCCTAATATTTTACTCAGGTTTGCATTGATTCAACAGACATTTATTGAGAACCTACAATGTGCCATGAGTTGTGCTAGGCCCTGAGGATACACATTAGTGAGATATCATTGCCACAGTGGTGAAGACAGACGTGCAAACAGATCGATTCGAGTTGCTCCCTAGTGGGAGTGGTTCATGGCCCCTGTATCCAGTCATGCAGCATAGGCTCGGCTCAATGGTTTCAGGTGGAACGGGCTCCCCTCCCCAACCACGGTCAGCTCAGATTTGATACCTGCTACAATTTTCCAGCATGTGACAACAAAGTGTCTCCAGGAGGGGACATCTGGACCTCACCGGCTCATAGGTATGCCATAGCCAGCAGCAGTCCTGAAGACGGGCCCACTGAGTATTATAGGAACATCACTTAGCTTTGCTTAGGGGGTGAGAGAAGATGCTGGGACTTTGACTGGAAGCCAGATGATGTTTATCTATCAAGTAAACAAGGTGAGCAGCTTGTACTGGACCTCCGAGCACACGTGGGGAGAAGTAAAAAATGATCTGCCACAGGAAGCCCTGGCGGAGTATTTAGATTTTATCCTACAGGCAAGGGGGAGCCTTTGCCTTTAAGGCCTTGTGTCTCGTGCTCAGTAGGTTGAAAGGAAAATGAGTAATCGACAAGAAAACATAGGCAGTAAACGCTCCGACATTGCTCTTAGTAATTTTTGTTTCCTGATAGGTTGCCTTAGGCAAAGGAAACAAAGAAAAAACAAACAAATGAAATGACATCGAACTAAAAAAGTTTTGCACAGCAAAGGAAACTACCAACAAAATAGAAAGACAATTTACCGAATGGGAGTAAATGTTCGCCAATGATACATCCAATAAAGGGTTAATATCTAAAAATTGATAAAAAGCTCATTTAACTTGACATAAAAAAAAAAAACAACACCTAACAATCCAATGAAAAAATGAGGAGAGGGCCTGACTAGGCATTTCTACAAAGAGGATATATGGACGTCCAATAGACACATGAAAAGATGCTCAAGGTCACTAATCATCCGAAAAACGCAAATTAAAACTACCATGAACTATCACCTCATCCCTGTCAGATCAGCCATCATCAACACATCAACAGAAGACCAGTGCTGGCGAGGATGTGGAGAAAAGGGAACCTTTGTGCACTGTTGGTGGGACTGCAAATTGGTACAGCCCCTACGGAAAACAGTATGGAGTTTCTTCGAAAAATTAAAAATAGAACTACCTTATGATCCAACGATTCCACTTCTGGGTATTTATCTCAAGAAATCCAAAACACTAATTCAAAAAGATATATGCACCCTTATGATCACTGCAGCATTATTTACAATAGCCAAGATATGGAAGCCACCTAAGTGCCCATCAACAGATGATTGAAAAAAGAGGTGGTACATATATACGATGGAACTCTACTCAGCCATAAAAAAAAGAATGAAATCTTACCATTTGCAACAACATGGATGGACCTGGAAGTTATGCTAAGTGAAATAAGTCAGACAAAGACAAATATCCTATGATTTCACTTATACGTAAAATTTAAAAAAAAAACAAAAAAACAAAATAAACAAAATAGAAAACAATTATATGCAGGGAACAAGCTGATGGCTGCCTGATGGGAGGGGGAGTTGAAGAGAGGGATGGAAAAGGTAAAGGGATTAAGCCATATGGATTAGTAGTTATAAAATAGCCATGGGGATGTAAAGTATAGAGAATACAGCCAATAATATAATAATAACTACACATGGTGCCAGGTGAGTACTAGACCAATTGGAGCAATCACTTCCTAAGTTATATAAATGTCTAATCACTACGCTGTACACCTGAAACTAATGTAAAATAATAGTGAATGTCAACTGTAATTGAAAAATAACATAATAAAAAAAAACGGGAAAAAAGTGAAGGGGAATAAAAGGTTTGAACTTTCACATATGAAACAAATAAGTCCTGAGAATGTGGTTCATAGAGAATTCAGTCAATAATATTGGGATGGTGTTGTACGGTGTCGGATGATGATGGACTTTCGGTGATCACTTCTTTAGGTTATATAAATGTTGAAAAGTTATGATGTTCACCTAAACTAATACAATACTGCATGTTAGCTGTGTTTTAATAAAAGTCTTATAAAAAAAAAAGAAACTGAGTAATTGAATGAATGACTAGTTAAGTGAATGAGTGAATAAATGAATGTGCAAAGGAATAAATGCAAATCTAGTTGGTTAATTAATAGTTCACGGATGTTTAGAATTGATGCTGAGAACAGATGATCATCAAATTCTTCTTCTGTTTCCTGGCTTTCCCTCAGCCCCCTCCCAAATCCTTCCACTCATGAGGGGCCGTCCACAGAGACAGAATTAAAGGGACAGTGTGAGGAACGATGTGCCTGCTAGGACCCCACAGCAAGGAGATACCGGCAGTCTGCTTAGGTGTGCTCAACAACCTTTGTCTGTCCAGTTTCCACAAACATACATGGCAAAGTGTGTGTGTGTGTGTGCACGCACGTGTGTGTATGTGTGCGCGTGTCGATACACACACACACCCCACTTTTCTGAGAACTGCTCTTCCCTTTTTCTCCCTGGCCACTGTGGATACAGCCGTATTTATACAACTTCAACCGCCCCGCTGGCCCCGGATGACTAGTCCAGGCATGGGCCGCTCTCTTCAGCTAGCCCAATCCATCCATTTTCCAAGACGGTTGAAGCTGGTACTCCTCTGTGGCACCTTAACTGTGCCACATTAAACTCGGGCACTGTTGGTGGCATACTGCAGCACGCGGAAAGAGCCAGGGGCAGCAGCTCATCGGCAGGTGGGAGGGAGCGTAGACGAAGGTGAACACAGACGGAAAGGGGGGACACGGGGGTTCAGCTCCGGTTCCAGTTCGTTCAGGAGCTGCAGACCCACTTCGGGGTCTGGGGAGAAATCTCTGTGTCTCTACAATCAATTCCCATGTATAGGTAAGCCCCAGCTGAGTTCAGATTCATTTTATTAAACCTGTGGTATGGCTTAAGTGGGGTTTGCTGGAATCCAGAAGTGGACGTCAGTGACTTGCAACCAAATGAGCTATAACCAAGCCACCTATCTGGGGTGCCACGTAGAGGATATAGCAGACTTGGGGCCCCATGGGTTTGGATCTCAGTTCTGCCACTAATTAGCTCTGTCCGCCCTCATGTGCCGTCTTAGAGACTCTCAGAGCACTATACGGTATTCACCCCCCAATCTTGTGGGGACTAGAATTTCATGGCTATCACATACCTGGCAGCCTGCTTAGCCAATGTGGATGCTAAATAAATGGGACTTGTTGTTATTATGTCTACTCTAGGAGACCCTTTTAAAACTCTTTTTTTAATTCTCTGAATTTATGAGAAATTGAGAAGCTCATGGCTTGTCCTATGTACACATTTGCTTTCCAGCTCCACCCCAAAGAAAAGAAACAAGCTTTAATCCTCCTTGTCCTTGTTTACTGCACTGTGACAGAGTCCAAGAGGTGAGGGACCCCCACGACCAGCCCCATCATCTCCCTTAACTTCCAGGCCCCCAGGACAGTATTCACATCCACGGCGGATATGACAGGAAGCGAGGCGCCGGGTTCTAGATTTCATGGAGAATATTTTTAACCTGTGCACCTGCTCTCCAGTCCTGAATTTACACAGGCGCCCCCTGAGCAACCAGATAAAGGGTATTTAAAATGCAGCTTCTCACTGCCTTTGTTTTCGAAGCGTAATTATAATGTTGTCATTGGCGCTGATTTGCATTGGGCCAACAGTGCACGCGGTGCTCTCGCAAAGACAGCCTTTGTCAGCATAAACACGGGGGAGACACGCCTTGAATATTACTTCTGTTCTTTGAAATCCAAGCTGCCTACGTGGAGCCTTTATAGTTCTCTTCGCATTCTCTCCTGCCGACCTTAACCCCAGAGAGAAACAAACGGGGAGGGGCCAGATGAAGTGGGGGCCCCCCCACACCTGACACGGGAGCTGCTCTGATAGGACCTGGTGGCACCTGGAGAAATGGAGCTGAGCCCAGGAAAAGGCGCGAGCCGTCTCTCCTGAAGGAGAATCCCGTGAGTGAATCTGAGAAGAAAGATCACATTGATCCACACCTCCCAGGAGGATAGCGACAATGCCAGTGTGACAAGAAAGTCAGGGACGGCCATTTAGTACGACAGGACAGACACTGGACTCGGCAAAGACGTTTTTATCCGAGAAGATGCCAAAATAGCTTCCGTCTCTGGAAGCTAATTCGTTTTGTGCCAGAAAGTCACACCCGCAGAGATAGATATCAGCTTTTTAAAGTACAGGTTTCTTTAACTCATTCAGACTTACAAAATCGTAAGCACCTAGGGTTGGATGTCAAATGTCAAACGTACGATTTTTTTAAAAAGCCCTATGGCATTCTCCTATTATCACCAATCGCATCATTTGTTTGTTTTCTGTGAAAACTTCAACAAAGGAATGGATGAAAGATGAAGGTTTCCATTTGATAGTCAAGAGAAAAACTCTGGATTCCAACAGTGATTAAGAATCTGGGTGCCCCGTGAAGTATTGATCATCGCACCTGGTGCATCGTTTGATATGCACTAACGCATTCTGAGCCTTGTGCTTCTCATGTGGAAAACAAGAGACAATGGCTACGTTGGAGGCCTAAGGAAGAAGCAAACGGGATGGCTGCAGGAAGTACCTCGGTTATAAAAGTTACACGAACTTGCCAAGCAGGAGCAGGACAGTCACCGGGAAAGTTGGACATGAGAGCCAGGTCCGCTTGACGCCAGAACAACATTATTCCATGCTTGAGTCTTTATATACACTCGGACTCCTACTGGGGAAAAAAAAAAAATCTCAGATAATGAGAAATAAAGGAAAACATAGTCTGTCACCATGGCAGAGACTCCTGGTTTCTCTCCTTCTTACTTAGTATCAGAATCAGTTTTAGGAGGGCTCACCAGCAGCCATCTGGAACATAGGGTGGGCTTCAGGAAGGCAAGAAAGCCACAGCCGTGAGTATGGGGCCCCTCGACTGATCAGGACTCCTGACCTCCAGACTCCTTTATGTGAGGGGGGGAAAAAAAAAAAAAAAACCCTGCGATTTTTAGTCGTCCACTCTCCACAGCCAGATCTATTCTTAATCAATACAGTCGCCCAGGGAAAGTCTTCAATAAGATCGTGATGATGACAACAGATAGATCATTAGGGAAACGGCCCACATAACACGAAAATCTCTATGAAAGTATTTCTGAGACTAGATGAAGAAAGATCACTGGTTCCAACAAAGTGATTGGAAAAAAAACAAAAAACAAAAAAAACACAGAGAGCCTCAGGCCTTAGCATCACAGACAACTAAGATTCAAATCCAGCTGCAACACTGTACGACATCGAAAAAATTATTTGCATCCTTCCGAGCCTCACTTTGCTTGTTTGTTGGTTTGCTTGTTTTGTTTTGCTTTGTTTCAGCTGGGATAAACTGGAATATGGCCCAAGAAACAGAGATGAGATGAAGCTTTGATGAACAGACAGAGCAAATGCAAATAACGTAGCACAATGATGCTCGATAAATGCTAGCTCCCCTGCTTGTTTGAGTGCCATAGTAAATTCTATTATTGTTCCCAATCAGTCACTGCCCTTCTTATAAGAGGAGTTTAGGAAAGAAAGTGTCATGATCTGATGTAAATGTCAACCTGATTACCATGTAGAGGATGGATTTTAAGATCTATCCAAGTAAGATGACTGTGGCTGGACTAGAATCATAGTAGAAAAAACAGAATTGAGTAGATGGGGGATGTATTTTGAATGTAAAGCTTATGGCGTTTATTGACAAATTAGATCAGAAAAATTGAATAATCAAGTAAAAGTACCAGGTAACTGGCTTAAGCAACTGGTGGACATTGATGCCATTAACTGGGAAGAAATAATGGAAATTGGATACAAAATTAAGGCCTTAGTTTCAGACACAGTCATCAGGACACCTGTAAAATATTCAAGGGAAGATGTCAAATTTGCAGAGATGTACGCGCAGGTTTACATAACTGGTACCTTTCGAGAGAAAAGCAAGGTGCTACTAATAATTATAACAAGATAAGTAGGATACATGGTGGCGGGGGCAGGGTGGGGTCCCAGAAAGCTAGAACGTTTGGCCATCCTGGATATGAGTCTGGTGCTCTGTGGAAAGGTCAAGACTAAAGACATGGCTGGGGGCGTCGCTGGCCCATCACCGAGGAAGACAATCTGGGGAGAGCACGTGGACAAGGGAGTGGAGAGGAACCCAACACAGAGCCTGGAGCTGTCCCGAGTTGCCAAGTCAAGCAGAAAATGAGGCGCTGGTCCAAAAACTGACAGTGACGAAGTGGTATCTGGGCATGAGGGTGAATAATTCTGAGCATAACACCACCCCCTGGCCTGAACAAAATCGCAGTAGAGTCACGCGAAGGTTCTTCATTTCGAAGCAGAGCGAGCACGACGACTTTTCTGATATGGTCTTCCAAGCCACAGAGAGCAGTAGAATTGATTCTTTAAAAAAAAAAAAGAAGAAAAATCATGGGACTGTGATTTACCCACAAAGGCACGCCAATGCTATGTTTATACTCTAGCGCAACCTAGTGGCCATGTGTCTGTCCAACAGGCAGGTGTAGCATGGGACGGAGCGGATGCCGCTGTTAAAATTCCATCTTTAGGGCCTCGGTCCACCACTGTGACCTCGCGGTGCTCATCTGGATGAGGTCAGCAATAAGGTGGATGGCACGGTCAACTAGAATGGAAAATATATTAATAAAAAAAAAATGTCAAAAGGAAGGGGGAAAAGATGGATGTCACAACGCCACCTAAAGGATGCCCTGAGCATCCTTCAAGAAAGACATTTTCAGGAAAAGCAGCCTCGTTGCATCGTTTTTTGAGACCAGCAGTAGCTATTTCTTAGTAGCCAAGATGTTGACTCAGGTCTTCCTCATTCCATATGCCAGGCAGTTGTTTACCCATAACCCAAGGTGAGTAGTGGGGGAAAAAAAAAGTGGCAGCCCTTTTTCCAACGTTTTTCTCACATTAGAGACTATCATGAAGCTCAGTGAGAAAGAGCCAAATTCACTGCGAGTTCAGGCCACTCTGACTGTGGCCTCAATCCTACTGCTTTTCTGTGACAGCAAGGCTCCGGGGATCCCACGAGATCATCACCAGAGAGTGTCTCCTGCAGACTGAGCGACATGAACGGACAGGGGTGAAAAAGGCAGAGGCCACTTCCCACAGGTTCAACTGGAGCTCTGAGCTCTTTCTTCTAGACCCCTGCCAAGGCAGAGCGTGAACTTAGCACCTGCCTACGTCACCCCCACCCCGCCAAGACAGAAGAGAGAGAACCGCGGTCAAAAAAACACAATTCCAGATTTCAAATACATCTTCGGAATATTTCGAAGGGAAAAATGACATAGATGTTATATAGAAAGAGTCCTTAATTGGGTTGTTCAATGAGATCAGAAACAGTATTGGATTTCCATTTCGGCCAAGTTTGTAACTAATTTCGATTTGTCAGGGCTCAGTTATTAGCAAATACAGTCCTTGAAATGTCATTGGTGACTCACACGCTTTATGTCCAGTGTAGTTAATGCCTTATGTGTAGAAAGTTCTTAATAGATTTTTAGCACTACAACAATTCTCAGCATTTCCAAATATATACAAATATTAACCAGCTTTTGGAACATGGACACTGAGAAGCACTATTAAGTGGGGTCTTTTTTCTAAGACTGCCTATAGCCAGTTTGAAGGAAAACCAGAAAACTCTAAATCTGCTGGAATTAAAATGGCACTGTTGGGAAGCGGCATTATACATTTATTCGCCCCACATTCGAGAGCACGTGTGGCGAATAGGCCACTGTGTTAGGTGTGGCAGGACCTTGACCTATGAAAAAGAAACTTAACAGGCCTTTTAGGAATTTCAAACCTAAAACGGGTCAGGGTAATCCCCACCTAGTACCAATTAGGTAATACAATGTAATATTCTACACAATATAAAGTACA
Organism: Pteropus medius; assembly: GCF_902729225.1. Lineage (NCBI taxonomy): Eukaryota > Metazoa > Chordata > Mammalia > Chiroptera > Pteropodidae > Pteropus > Pteropus medius. The sequence continues at coordinate 1,034,695 of NW_024355206.1, read as the reverse complement.
CAATATAAACACTATGATATAAAGCACATTATGTAGCATAATATTCATTCTGTTTTATGTAAGTGCTCAAATATCTAGACTACCAGGCAGCCTTTGATCAACCCCCTGACAGATATATACAGAATTATACAGCCGTGAACAGAAATTGAGAAACCTGAGAAGTGACTGTGAGCTTGGGTCCCAGCTGAGACAAGAAGCCTAAATTCTGCCCCTGGACTTGGCACTTGCCAATGGGCCACCATGTCCTCCTTTTAGCCGGCTTCTCCATTTTCCAGTGGGAGGCATGTTTTCGAAGTATGAGAAACAAAAGACGATGTTTTATAAATCTGATCCTAGCATCTTAGGAGAGGGTTTCCTGAAGTAAGAGATCCTCTCGTCCCAAAAGAAAGAAAACGGGCAATTTACAAACACGGAAATGCACATGGCTGATAGGCTTATAAAACAAATGCTCGATCACATTAGTAATGAAAAGAAATGCAAATTAAAACAAATTGCCATCTTTCCCCTCTCAAATGGGCAAAGATTTAAAAGCAAGATAGAAATTTAGCCCTGGTGAGGGTGAGAGGGAACCCCCACATTCTTCTCGAAGGCTGAAAAGAGCTCAAATTGTTGCCACTTTCTTGGATGAGCAATTTAGAAATACTTAATCAAAAGCCTTTAAAATGTACGGACCCTTTGACCCAACAATTCTACTGCCATTATTCCCAACGGATGGAGGCAGACTTGTATTTACAAGGATCTTCATCACTTCTTCAGTGCTGCTAATCATGAAACACCGAAAAAACACTCTAAATGTCTAACATTAAGTAAACTGCTGTAATACAATTGGGAAAAATATTCAGTCGCTGAAAATAATGTAGCAGGGTTTTTATTAATGCAAAGAGACATTCATGTTATTTATTAAAAGTACAAAATACATTCAGAATGTGCCTGGATTTCTTGTTTAAACAGGCATATACATGGATAAAAGCATATAACAGGATCAGAAATTATATAAACACCCGTACGTTGTTCTCAGCCTTTCTGTCCAGTCTCTGTTTGCCCGTGACAATTCAGTGCATACCTTTTGTTCTTCTGTAAGTACCTTCTCTTACTTGATCTCCTAGGAAACTTGTAGTGGGTCTTTGAAATACAACTTGTTAAAAAACAAGACAATAGGCATAAAACGGAGCCATTTACGCTAAGCCTCATGTCACCAAACTGAAACTTATAGTTTCAGCTCTGTCAGAAATGGAATCTTAAACCAGTCCACCAGGTAGCCCCTGATCAACACTAGTGAGGCGATCTGCCTGACAGACAGACCCCATGTCGTCCCCTAAGGTGACCTTGCAATAACCAACCTGTTTTTGCCTGGTATCATGATGTCCTTGCTCCCGCCCCCGTTCTGCCTATAAAATTCTTCTTTTCTATCTACTGGATTGGATGCTGCCCTATTCGAATTGATTTTTTGCACCAATAAACTCTAAATTTTTTTTGATATGCCTCGGTTTGTCTTTTGACAGTTCTGGTGTCAGAGAGAGCACTGAAGGAGACTCCCAGTGACCCCAGGAGTGGTGAGCAACCAGACAGGGGTACCCCTTGAACTCTCTGAGCTCGTCGCTTTCTCGCTGCCTCTGGAGGAAGTGAGTGAATCCCTTTTGGATCCTGGCTCTGTGGTTTTTGCGTGACAAGCATTTTTTTTTTTCCCCCAGACTGGGTCCAGAAACTGACCAGAGGTGGACTGGGTCTGACTTAGGAACCAGACCGGATCCAGGATCAGACCAGGTCTGACTTGAGCTGGGTTGGGTTGAGTTGGAGGCCTCGGGTGAATAAAATTTTCTTTCAAGGCGGAAGCAGTAGGTTGACCTGATGAAAGATAATCTCGAACCACAGGGGCCACCGTGGAGAACTTTTAACCTAGGTAAGCTGACCTATCGGTGAGGTACCTAGAGAAAAAAGCAGTCCTAGCCAAGCCCTCACCCTAAAGAGTAGAGGGTACACTGTATCTCCTCCTCTAATCAATACGTGTAACTAAAGCTACTTAGAAATAAGGGTGAAAGGAACAAACCACTGTATAGAGAAAGTAGGTGGGGAACGTAGAATGGCTGGTTGTTCCAGAATGAGAGAGAGAGACAGAAAGAAAGAAAAGAAAGAAAAGAAAGAAAAGAAAGA
>NW_024355206.1:983229-1032533 GCF_902729225.1 Pteropus medius | reverse complement strand
CAGAATGGCTATAAAAAAAAAAAAGTTGTAAAGTTTTGTGGAAAAGGAATCTTACATGTAGTCGAGGTGGCTAGGGTCAGCATGGACCTACTTGAGTTTTTAAAAAATGAGTTTTAATATCAATGGCACGTTCAAAGTATATACTGCCCAGCGAGCCTCGCCGCCGACCATCTTTCTCCCACTCCCAATCTGTCCGTCAAAGGAGAGGCATTAAAGGTCAAGAGGTTGAAGAGAGAAGGCACTGGAGTACCCCAAATTTACACACTAACCTGACTTCTAGGCACCCTCAAAAATGAGAAGTGATCGGGACCAGCCGGGGAACTAGCCCACGTCCTGCTGTATTCAAGACGATTCCCCTCGACCATGATGGCTTTCGACGGAGGAACCCCTGGGTGAGTCACTCAGACAGCTCAGTTCATTCCTTACATCTTGCTCCCCGGAAAATAACAGACAGACCTGTCGTAGCCAGTAACTGTGGTGACACTCAGCAGCGCAGAGGTTTCGTAGCTCTGCCGTTGTGCTGGGGAGATTCGGGGTTAGTTTGCTAAGCAAACCTCTGCTGCAGGAGAGAGTGGGGACGGCTCTCAACACAGAAACCGTCACCGCCTGCTCTTCCCCACCTGCCCGGACCCCGCGAGGCTTGCTCAGAAGCGGTTCTCAGAGTGTACCCCGCCCCCCGTGGGTATCAGGAAGCTTACACAGCACCGTGTTCAAACTTGTCACTTTGAAAATGGGAAAGCGAGACGCATAAAAATAAAATGATTTACCCAAGGTCACACAGCTAATTCCCGAGCCAACGAGTGGCCCGAGTCTACGAATTCTCTTCTCGGCGCTAGTTATTATCATCAGAGGCAGACGGGGTTACAGGTGACGTGTGACTACACGAGCCACTGGAACTGGCTACATGACTCTGAGAAACGCTGACGGGACAAACAAAGAAAAAAGCCTGGTGGGGACTCTTGTTTTCCAACCATGAAGAAGATGCGAACCCAGGATTTGCCGTCTTCCTTCCTCCCCCCCTCTCCCCTCCCAACGATGGGACTGGGGAGGATGCTGGCTAAATGTGAACAGCGAAGCGAGGGTAGCAAGCTGTGCTCCTGTCCCCGCTGAGGACTTCTAGGGCGCAGCTTGCACTGCGATGTACGTCGATGCGAGAAAGCATGTCCGAGACGCTCGATGGTTTTGGTAAGATGGGGACATGTGACGTTACTGAAGCTGCAGGAGGAAGAGGTAGGTGAGCATCCATCAAGCGCTTCGCGTGTGTCGAGACCGAGCTGGCACAGTCACAAATCCTGTCTCCTTTCACCTTCACGACAGATGGATACGGCTTACTCCATTTCACAGATAGGGAAACGGAGGCTTACAGAAACTAGGTAACTTGCCTAAGAGCACACAGTTTGTACGTCATAGAACTAGGATTGAAACTCAGCTCTCTCTGGAGCTAAACCCAATGTGTGGGCCCTACAGGTCTTTAACCAGGATGCAGAAAAAGAAAGAACAGAACAGAAATCTCGAAGGACCACAGCTGTTCGTAAACTCTCCAATTTCTCTTTGTCCTGTCGTCTCGTAGGCACTTGTCGACCATCGGGCCCCATGTCCGTCTTCATTTTTTGGCACGCCTGGATTCTGGCGTGCATGGATCGTTTGCCGATCAAATGATTTCGGCCCGTGAAAGGCCTCCCGCAGCGCGTTCCGGGGTTTTAATCCACTCTAATTGGTCTCCTTCTCTCCTTTGTGAATTATAATACTCTTCGCCTCCAGGCACATGCCATTCCCATAGCCCAACCATTCCTCTACCCTCGGGAAGACATCAAAGGAAGTCACTTCAATCCCTGGCAACAGGTGCTCAGGGCTTCACGGCACACTGCCAGTGCGGAGTGAGGAGGGGACAGCTCTGGGGAGAAAATGTCTGTCCTGGGATCCACCGGCGAGCAACTCCAACAATGAACGCCTTTCTCAGAGAACGCATTGGACTGCGCCATCTTAAATTCCAGTCTAGATGAGTAAAACAAGTTAAGGGCTGATTGAACAGTGTCTAGCTCTAATCTTGGCACTACTGATGTTTGGGGCTGGGTTCTTTAAAGGGGTGGGGACAGGGGAGAGCCTCGGAGTTTGTAGGGCCATTCTGAATTTAAGCAGCACTAGAATGCTAAGCGTTATCAGATGTTTAGCCAGCAGCATCCCCCACTGTTATAACAAAAACAAAATTGTCTCCAGATGGTGCCAAGTGTCTGCTAGGGTGGAGCTGTACGAGGCTAGCCGAGGGAGGAGTGTCCGCCTTCTACAAGAGGCCCCTTCTTCAGGGGGGACCAGAAGAACTGAGGCACTGGATTCTTGTCGCTAGTCACCATGGCTACACTTCAGCGATGGTGTGTTCATAATATTAAGAATCGTATCCAGTAAATTGAATTCATCTAGCTTCTGGCTGGTACTCAAGCTTATAGATGTATGACCTTAAGAAAATTATAACTCATATATATCTTCTTCCCCAACACTGCTCTCACACAAAGAATCACAGAATTATGTCATTTTACCCTAAAGACTATCTAATCCACTATTTTCTTGAAAGGTCAGAAACCTACTGAAAATATATGACCTGAATTTAGATGCCACCAGAGAAACGGCATTAAATATCACTGAATCGCATACATAAAAATGTTTATTCTCAGTAAAATGTTTATTCTTCTTTTGGGAAATGTCGAAGTCTTAATTATTCACATATTTCCGATCCTTCTCCAACAGTTGCTAATCTTTCTGGAAAACAGAGAGCAGGTCTCAGGCTCAGAGATGCCACAGGCAACAATGTCCAACTGAACTTGAATAGCCTTGCGTTATTTATATTAAATTTATTTTTATGGCTTCTTCCTATTTGTGCTAAGTGGCATTGTCATATTTACGGTTGTATGTGAAGTGCCACCTTAAGTAAAGCTAAGTTAAAATGAATCAATTTACTGGAAAAACACTCATGTTAAGTAAACAATAGTATCGTCGATTCAAAAATTTGAAAAAATAATCATGAAAGTGGCATGTAAATGGCTGGAGTTGAGGATACACCGATCTCATTCCTACTCCTTCTTTTAAAAGTGAGGAAACTGTGACGCAGAGGGTCGTATGGCTTGCCCACGGTCACACAGTCGAAGGGTGGCAAAGGCAGGATTGGAACCTGCATCTCTTCATGTTCAGTCAGTCTCACCATGTACACCAGATACTGAGGCAGTCACCACCCCAGCCAGAGGAGAATTCGTGACTGACAGTTTCGTCCTCTGTCCTCCTCTGGGAATTGCTGTCGGGTGAAGAGCCTCTAAGGTGACATCCCATATCTGGAAGTAAGTAGCCTGTATCCAAGGACAGGTGCAGGTGAGGAGATACCAAGTCTCAGCTCCCACCCTGCTGAAGACCAAGACAAGTGCTAATGGACCATCCAAGTTCCAGCACTTCCCATGGGGTCCACCGGAGCCTGAGTCATGACATTGACATTTCCCAATTCTGCTTCCTTCCGCCTCCAGCGTGTGGGCGCAGGCACCCACCCCTACCCCCCGTAAACTTCCCACGTGCACATTTTTGTTTCAGAATCAGTTTCCCAGGAAACCTACGAACCATCCTATTTCCTCTCTATTTTAGAGGAGGAGTGATGTTACTTGTCAGAATACCGTATCGATAAAAACAACAGGGCAGAAGCAACTAAATATAACATTTTAATTAGTCGTGATCGGATTAGAATTTTATATCTCCCTGCCAAAGACTGCTATGACTTCAAGAGCAAGAAACCAGATGGAGTTTGAGGGGACAGTTTTTTGTTCAAAAATAAATCCTCGGGTCACCAACGAGAGCTTAAACCTCAGCCGTGGCGTCAGTTGTAGATTAAGCTCTACACTTTGAAGTGACAACGGCAAATACAGAGATTTAGATAGTCGAATACATAACCACATCCGACAGTAATTTTCTAATATCGTTCGAAAGAAGCCGTATTTTAAAAGAACTTCTCACGTGATTTCGAACGGGTGAAATAGAACAGAACGGGAAAGTTTCCTCACCTAACAAATCCAACGAACGCTCCTGAAAGTCCTGCTGGGTATTTAGGGAACACACACCGGAGTGGGTTCTATCTCTGTTGTCAAGGGATGAGTAGTATAGCGAAGGGCTGGGATTCTATCTTGATCTATTGATCTCTTGACCTCATTCCCTGCCGTCCTTGCAGACCTCCAACTAACGTGTGCGAGCCCGTCCCGCTCCATCCTCCACGTCACGCCTGCTTCCTGTGTACTCAATGATTTTGAACTCCTGTCCTTCCTTGTGGATAGTTTTTGATGACTTGATTTTTAATTCTTTCTTTAGCCACGTCGAATCTGCAGTGAAACCTATCCATTAAGTTCTTCACGTGGATTTTACTTTTAACTTGAAGAATTTCCCTTCGGTTTCTTTTAAAAGCTTCTGTATCACTTTTCACACATTATAGTTCACTGCTACATTTTTCAAACTTGACTTTCATTTCTTTGAACATAGTAACCGAAAGCTCTCTTATATTCTCTGTCTGGTAGTTCCGGTCTCTGGAGCACTGGTGGGTTTAATTCTGTCGTCTGTTATTTCTGCTGTGTTTACTCACGTCGACTTACCTCCCCTCGTGTTTGCTTTTCAAATCATTAATAGAATTAATGTAAGGCCTCGTATGATATTTTTTTTTTTCCCACTAATGAGGATTTTCATTTGCTACTACCAGGCACTTAAGCCCTCTAAGCATCTGAAACCACCTGCTCAAGTCTGAAGATTTTTCTGAACCATCAAGATAAGCTGAATTTAAGATTAGCTTATGTGTGGCTCACCTTTACTTCCAGGAAGCAGCTCTCCAGGGCTCGGCTCGGAATCAGGAAGTAGTGCACCAGAGTCCTCATTCCTGGCACATCCTATATTCTAACTCTTGCTCTCCTGGATGTGCAAGGCCTCCAAGGCCAAAGTCCAGAGTTTTACTCATCTCTCTGGCTCCCCGCCTCTCCTGACCTCAGTCCATTAAATGTTCATTATCGCATTAGAACATCGATGCGTTTTTAGAAAAAGTATTTATATATTATTCATATTTTTTAATTAGCTCCAGTGCAGAGGTCGGTGTGAATTATGCACTCTCTCTAATACTCAGGAGCAGAAGTTCATGAAAGGTTGGAGATTGTTTGAAATACCCCTTCTTCCAAAAATACACTGGGCATGTTGCTATCTCTTCATTTATACTAATACTTTATGATTATTTGCTCATGTGTCAACCCGAGCCATCGCATGGCATAGATTCTTATTCACACTGTAGAACTATCTCCTGAAATTTTGGTGCTTGGTTCGAGTGCATACATATGCTTATCCGAGGGAGAAGCTCTGAAACTCTCAGGAAGTTCTCAAATACCTATGTGGTTCTTCTTCGTACAGTGAGCTCTGGAGGAGCAGTGAGGACCATGTCACATTGCCTTTGCGATTCCCAGGGCCAGTAAGAGCTTGTTGGAGGGATAGCGAACAACGATGTGTGCGACAAAGCAAAAGCATGGATGGTTTAAGAGAAAGGTACGGATGCTTGGCTGTTACTTCACAGGAGAGGGAGACATCATCTATTCAGGTTATCAGAAAAAGGCTTTCTTTGGAAAGTAGCATTTCAGTTTATCCAAAGTACCAAAGGTACTTCTGATTTCCACCAGTATGGACAGGTCACGGATGAAGGATGTTCAAGACAAAGTTGGGCGATGAAGATGAGAATCTTGTGCCCCGTTGAGAAGCATGAGGGATATATCTCAATTGGACAGAATCCTGGATTTTCACTTACGCAACTAGAATGTGCCTCTACTATTCTGACCTTAAAGAACTCCACGCCGTGAAACAAAACCTGAGTAAATACCCTGAAAAAGTGAAACCTTATGATCTGACTTATTACCCCAAAATGATTCTCAAAAGTTCATGCATGCATTTATCTGGAGAAAAGAGTCTTCAGATTTTAACGGCATCAAAAAAGAGATATGTGCCACCCTGCTCCCTGGAAGAAAAAACAAATTAAAAAAGAATCATGGCCCTTTAATTAAAAAAAAAAAAAGACCATATATAAATTAACACACAAGTATAGGCATAGCTGAGCATGTCACAGCTGCTGAGTCTTCCTATCTTTACCCAGAGACCAGAGAGCAATGACAAGAATGTGTTCTCAGCCAATCACTGTAAAACAGAATGGTCCATGGAGCAAAGGGGGACAGGTGCGACCACAGAGTTCTGGATCACTTTCTTCCTGATGTCAGTCATTAGCATTTGGAAGAATTTCAGTATGAAAGTGTCTGGCTGATAAGATTCTGAGAACCTTGCCGCATACTACCTAGTATAGCCTCTGGCACAAGGAAGGCATTCAATAAATGAATAAACCGTAACGAGAGAGTCACGATGTGCCAAGCAAACGGATGATGTTGCCCAGCCAATCTCCTAGCAAATGGTCTGAAAACCATCAAGACGTAGAGGATGCTGGCCCAAGGGACTCAAGTCAAACGAAAGTCAGCGGCAGTGTCCAAAATCAACTCTGGCTTCCTGAAGCCCAGCCAAGAAACCTATATATGTTCATTCTAAATAAACATTTACGTCAGATGTAAAACTTCCAAACATCATCAAGCAGAGCTCTATTAAATGTGACTGGAGATTTCCAGTAACAAAATAAAATGTAAGAATATAAATTTGGTAACTGTTGCCACATACTGGTGAAGTGTGGTATGGCAGAGAAGCTCTATGACAGCCACAAGACTTAAAGAGAGAATAGCATGGAGTTAAATTTAAACACCATTAAGTATAAGAGTTAGATCATGGGGAGAAAAATATCTTGTGGCCAAAAATAACCCATGAAAAACGTTTGATAAAGTTGACTATTAAAATGTAACTTCTGCAACATCGAAAAAACAAAAATAAAAACAAAGTCAAATTCAAGTGAAACACTAGAAAAAAAATGTACTTCTAGTTATTTAAATTATGGTATATCTATATACTAAACTACTACATAATTACCACAAAAGATTGAGCTGCATCTCTTTGTGCTGACTTGAAAGATGTTCAATTATGCTGATATTTTGGAAAAGCAAATTGAATCATACTGTGTTGAAATGATATAGACATAGTTTTATAGTTACAGAAACAGATATATTACTATATGTATATAAACATCTAAAAAAATATACAGCGGACCCTTGTGTGGTTACCTTAGGGAGTAGGAGTTGATGGGGAATTTTCACTCCCTATAATTTATGTGTGTATATTCATTAAATTTTTATAATAATGAGCTTGTATTACTTCTTTAACCAGAAAAAAAAAAACACATGTTTAGCAGTGAAAAACATAGGTAAAAAGAGCTGCTGTAACCAGATGAGGAACTAGAGGCAGACTGTGCCTGGGTTCAAATCCCGATTCTGCTACTTGAAAGCTGTGTGACCCAGAGCAAGTACCTTATGTCTCTTATCTGTAAAATGGGGATAATAGAGGTACCTACCTCACAGGACTATCATGAGGACTGCATGAGATCATACAGATAAAACGCTTGGGATACTTCCTGGCACACAGTAAGTTGTCAACAAATGTGAGCGGCTCACAGCAAAGACGCTCCTTGAAAACTCATTTTCCTTCAAAGAGTCTTAGCTTCATGCTCAGTACGAAATCTTAGCTGTCATTTAAGAATTTCTTTTCCCTTTAGAACATATAACATGTTACGATATATGACATATGCTAATATATGAGGATGTAGAATATATATTTTATGATTGAATGATGAAAGTCAAGAAGACTGCCTTTCACCTGAAACCTGAGGATAAGATGATCTTATCACCATCTCACCTCCTTATCAGAAGCAGAAGGCTCTCTTGAACCCCTGGGAAGAAACTTTTTATAAACCTCTACATCTGTCCTTATGTCCTCTCTCAATCAAGTAAGAGCCAGAATGCTCGTCAACTCAAGGCTCATAGGCAGGTTGTAGAGTCATCAGCTAGAAGAATTCGCCAAGCAGAGGGACGACCCTGGGTGTCCGATAGAACTAATTTTGCACCCATTCATATCAGAGTAGTTTCAGCACGCCATTGGTCAGCTTCCAGACCAGCGGAAATTCAACCAGCATGGACCGGCAGAGATTTAACATGGCACTGGCTTATAATCACTGTTTGTCAAAAGTGTCCCCTGGATTCCTAATGTCCTGTGAGATAGTAGCGGGTTTTTGCCATAAAAATGATCTCATCTCCAAGATGGTTGAGAAATGCTATAGAGTAATCTCCAACTTAACAATATGCCATGCGCATTCGTTTTATTAGTCAATCGACAATCATTTGTTGGGCATCTACCATGTCTTAGATGGTGCTTTCGGAGAGAGCGTGAACAAGACAGACGCGATTCCTACCCTGATGGGAGAAGGGACGGAGGACACAAACGAGAATCGGGGAAGGATAACTCTGTGCAGAGCCACATGACACAGGGGAGACATAGGGAGACTGGGTGGCTAATGAGGCTGACAGAGACGTCCTCTCTGACTAAAAGACACTTAAACTGGGAGCTAAAAGTTTGAAATAGTTTAGAGCATAAATGTTTGAAAATATTTAAAAAGACTGACGATCGTTCATTGAAGAAATATAGTGAATTTATTTATCGTGACATTTCAAATCCACCTGTCACTCAGCCTCTTTATGAATGGAACACCCACTGGCATTCCGGGGAACCCCGTTTGAGAAGTGCTGGTTTGAACATGCCTTGTGCCGGTACTGCTGCTGAATACAGACACTATCTGCAGAACAGTCACCTATCACACTGATTCATGACCTGAAGCCCATCCCCCAGAGGGCTTCGGAGGGATGGGCTTCGGGTCATGAATCAGTGTCACGGACAATGGAACTACGCATTTCCAGTTCTATAAGTCTTGCGCCCAAAGGAACTCTGACATCCCGAGCATCGTTTGACCTGCGGGCTTTGCAAGAAGAGCGTGGAGGACACACGTGGCAGACGAGGGGGGCTCGCGCCTGGCAGGCTGCAGCAGCAGCGGACCCCTCTGTCCAGCCCCTCCCCTGCCCTCACACCGGGCTCGTGCCCAAAGCCCTCCAGGCCAGGGGTCTGCAAACCACCGCCCGCCGGCCAAACCGAGCCCGCTGCCTTTGTCTGTACGTGAAGTCTCGCCAGAACGCAGCCTGGCCCACTCACGTGCATGGCGTCTACAGCCACAGTGGCAGGGGTGAGTGCTTGTGACACAGTGGTCGTGGCCCACGAAGCCTAAACAATTTTCTATCTGGCCTCGAAAAGAGTGTCCTGACCGCTGCTCTAGGCACCAGCTCTGTCCTCTTGGCCAGTCTTCCCAGCCTTGTGGGGACGGCCACCATCCTCCCCGGATGCGCCACGTGGGGGAGGGGAGGTCTTCGCTGTCCCCAGCAGACAGCCACCACCTGGGAAAACTTGTTCAGAATCTTCTCAGTGCCTCAGATTCTCTCTGTTCAGATTCCCGCTGTGCCGACGACTCACTCTGCAGCCTGGGGAAATGTGCCAACCTCTCTGGTCTTGTTTTGGAGCTTTACGATGAGGATGATACCACCACCTGCCTGACGGGGTTTTTGCAAAGACTAACGGACATGATACATGTGAAGGTGTCCGCACAGCTCCTGACTGGCAGAAACTGTTTAATAGTTGTTCGTTATGATTTTCACTATTTCTTGAAAGGGACCGAGTAGGGGAAACTGAACACATAAAGCGGGAGTCTGACAAAGTCCCTCGTGCAACACGCCTCAAGCCACTTTCGACCAACAAATATGAATTGAAGCAAGTATAGGTAAGGACGTGGAGCATCCAGAACTCACAAACCGATGGTCTTTCCATGGCTAACAGGTGTATATTTTGGAGCAACCATCTTTGAGAAAGGTCATTATCTACTAAAGCTGACCAGAGGTGACCACTGACCTCCACGCACAGACGCCACCCGACAGACAGGCCTACAGATGTTCGCAAAGACACGTACTGGACTGTCCACAGCGGCACTGCTTGTTAAGGCCAGAAAAGGGAATCCGCCCCAAACGTCACCCACTCTAGAACGGATAAATACGGCACGGCACACTCACGCCCTCTGGTGATGAGAATGTGAACAATCTACATCCACGTGCGACAACACAGAGGAATTGCATGATGCTGAGTCAAAGAGGCCAGACGTAGAGAGGGGCTGACCGAGGGGTTCCGTTTACATGACGTGCAAAGCGTGCGAGGCTGACCTGTGGTGGGAGGAATCAGGGGCGTGGTCCACGCCGGGGGAGCCGTGACCGGATGGGGTGACCGGGGTCTGTCTCCGGGGTGATGAGAGTTTACTCACCTGGGGGCGGCTGCACGGATGTATTTGGTTTGCAAAAACTTATTTTTAAAAAAAGGGAGGGGAGGAGGAAGAGAAGAAAGGAGAAAAGAAGGGGAGAGAAAGAAAAAAATACATACTGAGCACATACTCCGAGCCACGCTGTCTTCTTCCACGCCCTTGCTGTGTTCATTCTGCCATTCCCAGCATCTCTGCTATCGATCCCTCCCTCACCCTACACAACACGAGAACCTGGGGTGCGAAGCTTTGCTTTGAGGGAACCACGTGGCGTTCGCTCAGTGGAAAAGCACAGATGCCACAAAGCCTCAACTTCCTTCACTTCAAGATGGCAAAAGAGTGTGGAGGGCACATCCCAGAGGATGCACTTCCATGTTCCTGAAGTAGGAAGGGGCTCCCAGCCTGTGTGATTCGCAGCTGCCCATCCCACGCTCACAGACACCATGATCGGTAACCCAGACCAACGTCTCCTCCTTGGCCGCAGACTCCCTGAGCTCCTAGGGCTCGGACAGGGATGAAAAAAGGACCAGGGACAAAAGGCAGGTCAGAGATGGGGAGGCTGGGGGGACCCATCACATTACCTGACCAGAGAAAGCAGTGACGGAGTCATGTCAAACGCTCCCCCAAACAGCTTTACAACATCACCTTGGCCGCTATCACCCATGTGCAAACTCCCATTTCAATCTCTTTTCTCCCCACCCATGAACTTTCCATTTTAATCAAGCTCAGGGCCATGGCAAATCCTGAACCGTGGCCACGGTCTCCCGACACAGCTCAGATCACTGGACACCCTCCTCGCCCTGCTGACCACACCTCCCCCTGCTAAAATCCACTTTTCTAAGCCCTTCTCTGCATCTCCAGCCAGGAGGAGCTTCTACTCCCGCCTGCCATCGCATTTCCTTTTGCTGTTCACCTTTGCCATGGCATTCATCACATGCAAATGTGCTCTACAAATATTTTTATCCTCCTACCTTTTGACTTTAACATTGCATTTTCACGAAGGCAAGGACTATGTTAATTATAATAATTGCTGTTTATCAGGTACATAACACTATGGTAACCTTTCCACACGCATTTTCTCTAAACATATAATAAGCCCATGTGAAGGTGTTATCATTCTCATCTCACAGATGAAAAAAATTCAGTACAGAGAAGTTCAAGAATTTTGCCTGAGCCACATAAGTTTTGAATGGCTAAGCCAAGTTCCAAAGACCTTCTCTGAACCTCTTGTAGCACATAGAAAACGGATGGATGGATGGATGGATGACAGTGTGGTGGGTGGGATGGATGGATGGATGGATGGATGGATGGATGGATGGATGGATGGATGGATATTTGATGGATGGATGATTGATGGATGGATAGATAAATTGATTCGGATAGATGGATGATGATGGATGATGATGGATGATGGATGCATTGGATGGTGGGTGGATGGATGGATGGGTGGATGAGGATGGTGGATGATGACATGGATGGATTGATGGATGGATAGATGCAAATTGATGGATAGATGATAGATGGATGGATGGATGGATAGATAATGAAAATATCTAATTGACCCAAATCAAAAATGTTACTTCCTTTGCCAAGCATTATTAACCCACATACTAAAAAAGGATGTGGAAGATTATTTTGGTTCTAAATAAGCCTCCCTCTATTATAGAGAACCCATACACCCTAAACCTTCAGTTTCAATCAGGTCGAGGTAATACCCTCAAAAGAAAGAATAAGCGGGTATTCCCTAGGCCATGTAAACAACCTAGCCTAGTGGACAAACTTTGGAGTGACCAGGTCCACTTCACATCCCTCCTCTAGGAATTTACTAGGTTTCTGTCCTCGAGCCTTCGGCAGCTTAACCTTCCCTTGAGGGTCAGTGTCCTCACCTGTGAGACGGAACAGCAGTCAATCCCCCTCACAGGTGGCAGAGAGAATGGTGTTAGGTAATGGATGTGAAAACTTGGCATAGAATAAGTCCTTAATAAATGTTTGTTTTTCCTAATCTCTAATTTCAGGGAATTTAAGAAACTGTGAAAACAAACAAGGTCTTTAAAAATAAAACACCAAATAAAAGCTTCTCCTCCCTTCCAGTTCGGCATATGCCTGCATGGCATCACCATCGTCCGCTGCCTTCTCCAGCGTGATTGGTACCAAGTCATTCCTCAGACACTGACAGATGCTCTTTCTTGCCAGTTTTGTCCCTTTTCCATTTGGTATTTGTCCTGATGGGATGCTTCTTTTACTCTGCTTTTACTGGTGCTTGAAATTAAGAGAGATTTCCGTTTGTTTCCACATTCGTGTGGCCATTGAGACAGGTGTCTCCAAAAGAGCTCTGAAAGGCTCAGACTTCACCAAAGAGAGAAACCTCGTGATCTTTAGAAAGCCCACACGGTGTTTGCTATCTAAAAGGACAATTCTCCTCTTGATCTGTTCAAACCCTCCCATTCCTGTCTAAGGAGAAAGTTCTGTTTCCTCTCCACCTGGCCCTACGGATGTGCAATAATCAGATATTCCCACATCCTCCACGGAGACTTCTAGAAGGGAAATTCTTGAATGCGTGTTTGAGAAGTAAAACTCCCCCAGTGCTGTGAATGAAATATTTCAGTCATCATTTTTCTGCCCATCTCCTCTTTGCGGCCCGGAGGCTGAAATCACCTGTTGTCTTTGGAAATAATCCTTGGAGAAATGGGTCCAAGAGGAAAAGTGCAATTGTTGCCCCATCCAGGTTTTTCTATGATCTAAGCTCAGCGTGAACTCCAGACAGGAAGCCCACGTCTTGCAGCCTCCCATGTTCACAATCCATAATAGATGATCTTCCTGGAGCCCAAGTTGAGCAAAGGGGTCCGCTATATACATTTTGGCAAATTTGCAGACCTGGGATTCTATTTGAGCAGCTATAACATAAAACAATAAAGCACAAATGCAGACAGCAAAAAGGAGCCCATGTTACAGCTCAGAATATGCCAGAGCTAACCCAATCATGATACATTTTTCATGTTCTGATCCGGGGCTTAATTGGCATTCTGTGGACGCCACCGGGTGAGGGCTCATGGCGTCCGAGCTGGTGTGGAACCCACATCCTGCAACCCTGGCAGCTCCCCATCGTCTCCATTAGCTCTAAGCACAAGGAGAGATGAGAGCGGACAGAATGAGACACCTTCCTTTTTTTTTTTTTTCCCAAGGATATTGGAGTCCACCCAGGAAAAAAGCAGGGCGGGCTGATGAAAAGGATAGGCAAGTGTTCCCAGCCTCTCCACTGTGCACTTGACAGCGGGGATCATAAAAACCACAGTCATCTGAACAGCCGTTTACAGCTTAGAAGCACTTTTCAAATGGAGCCTCTTAATCCTCACGCAAAACACTGGAAAACATGTTTTTATTGCCCCCTTTTACAGACACAGAAATGAAGGCTCAGCAGGTGGGAGTCCTCGCCTAAGGAAAAACTGCTAGTAAGTGCCAGGAACAGGGTGAGACCTGGTCCTTTCTGTATCCAGCACCTGAGCCATAGGCTGCCTCCCCCTTCCCTCAAGCCCTCAAGAATGAATCCGACTTCCTGCCTCGAACCCCCCGTGTGACAGTCAAGACTTGGAAAATGTCTGCTAGAAATTGGATTCTCATACCTTCGGGGCAGAGATAAGGCTGTGGTTAAAGTGAGTAGGAAAAAAAAAATCACTTAACGCCTTTCCCATTTGTGCAGGAAAAGGTAACAGGCCGAAAACTGATCGTTGATCGTTTATAATGACCTGGTTTATTGTGTCACTGTGCCCCAAAGAGGCAAAAGTGCTGATATTCTGGAATAAGGGGACTTCTGGCATCATATCACAGGGCTGTCTGTCATCGTTCTGCTCGCTTTTGCTGGTCCTCTGTTCTTTCTTTCTCCGGTCCCTTGGCAATGCTCTGGCGTACTCCTGAGAAAAATCTTTGGGATCCCCAGTGGAAAGCATTTCAGCTAACCCCCTGCTCAGAAACTCTGCAGGTTCTCCTAGACTTTGGGGAGTGGGGATAAGGGGTAGAGCATCAAACCCATCAAGAAATATCATTCTATAGACTATGGGCTCCAGGTTCTCTTTGTTTAAAGTCCGTCAGACTTCTCACACGTACTATCGAGACAGAAGTAGGACTCGTGGAGGCACTTTTTGGGGGGCTGACTCAGGGCTCAGGCTAGGAACCCAAGGAATTCTACAACCAGATTCCGATCAGCTAGAGCAGACAGGGGAAGCACGTTCTGGTTATTTTAATGTTCTGGTTAATTGGGACCTAAGTAGGGTCTGTTGAACATAATTAAATCTTTCTTTGATCGAGAATCTTGCAGTGCCCTGGAGCGATCATTCTAAATATCAATTATAAGCCCCCACTGGCGGAAATTCTGGAGATGGAGCTCAATCTGTAGTGACGTCCGAGCCAACTGCAAATTTATTTTGAGGTTCACTCTTGCCCCCTATCCCAGGTGCGTCCTTGCCTTTTACGCATCGGGTAGAATGAGTGAGAAGACGCCACGTCAAACGGAGACTGAAATTCTTTGGTGCTGGTCCCAGGTCCCTGATTAAGTCGTTACCTGACCCTGGAAAGGCGATTTCATTTCTGAGACTTAGTTTCCTTATCTGAACACTGGAAGATTGGATGGATTGGTTTTTAAACTTTTTAGAGATACAGATTTTCTTAACAACCAGAGGAAAATGAAGACTTTTTTGTTTGTTTGTTTGTTTGTTACAGCAGGGAAAAATGAATGTAAGTTCAAAACGTTTATGTTCTAACTCAGGGGACAGGTACCTGACCCCATCCTCTGTGACACCTGTTCACGAACTTCAGGTAAAATGCTGGAGTTAGAAGGACCCCAGCATCCTCTGCATCCTGTGAAGCTCAAGCATCCAGCCAAGTCTGGAGAGCAGCGGCTCTCGGCCTTAGCCGAGGCTACTAGGGAGTTTTCAACATTTCAGTTTCCACGTTGCTCCCAGACCAGTCAAACCTGATTTGGGTTGGTGATTCTGGGGCACAGACAAGTTTGCAAACCACTGCTCTGGGACGAGACTCCTCAGCCTTAGGGGTGAGCGCAGTCACCCAGCAGGGAGGCAGACGCCCAGGCCCCCGGCCCTGGTGACTTTCATTCTGCCTGCACAGATCTCATCTGAGGCGATGGACCATCAGCAGCATCCCAGGCAAATCCGATGCAGCCACTCCTTGGGAACCCCACAAAGGCTGCTTAGCAAGAGAAGCCCGGAGGAGTCCGTCTCCCTGCTCCCCCTTTCCTCCTCTGCGTACCCCCACAGCCCCCTGCTTGGTTCGGGGAAATCTTCACAGGTTCTCACTTGCCAGGCAGGCTTTTTTCCCCCCCATCTTTCCTGTCCAGAGCAAATCTGGATCTTTCAGCTAGAGCCCCTCATCCCACCAAGTTCAATAATTTAAGCAGAGCCCTCATCGACATCGTCGCTTTTAATATTTAAACACCAGAGCATCCCTTAGGTCAGCCTCAAGGTGAGGGCCGCCTGTCGATCCCTCTGCTACTACTGCTGGTTAGCAGACCAGGCCACCGGCACCAGAGGGGACTCCGGGAGCACGGCTCCCAGCAGGCCTGGCCCCACAAGGACGGAGCCCGCCAGGTCCTGCACCCCTCGACCTCCTCCTACCTGAAGCGTGCGTAGCAGGACCTGCAGCCCACTGGCTTCTTGCTCTGCCATCCCCTCCCGGGGTCCTGGGGAGCCAGCTGCCTGCGGCCAGGTCGGGGCTGGAGAGACCGCGGCTGCCAAGCTGACCTCGTTCCCCGCCTCTCGGGGACACTGCTGCACAGAGGCCTCAGCCGCACATGCTGCTGAGCGTGAAGTCACCGCCGTGCAACCCTAGACCTCGGCACAGGCACAGATGCCCCCCGACTCCCACTGTGAGGATTAGGTGAGCCCCAGCCCCGGGCGCGGGGGTGGAGAGGGCACCAGCGTGAGTCACTCACCCACCTCCAGGCCCATGCAGGAGCCACCCTGGACGGCTGACAGGCATTCCCAGCTGACCTGGTCAGGCTCCCTGCAGAGACTCCTTTGGCCCTCCCTGCTGCCCCCGCCCCTTTTATTTTGATCTGTTGCCGGCTCCCGGGTAACAGGAGACCCAAGAGTGCTTGCACAACGGTGTCAGTGCAGAGCGCAGAGCGCAGACGCCCAGGGCCCCCGAGGTCCCGAGCTGAGGGACGGGAGCTCTGGCCGAGAAGGAAAATAAACTGCTCGGGACGTTTTCCACGGATCGGGGCCCTTACGGGCTCCGTTAGCTTGCACAGGAACTCCGTCGGTGGTGGTACCATCACGACCACCCCAGCCCGCTCCCAGTTGTTACAAATGAGAAAACCGAGCCACGGATTATGAGCTACAAGCACACAAGAGCGTGTGCCAAGCCTCGCAAAGGCAATCTGGTAGCAGAGCACAGGCAGGAACCACTCCACATCCTGCCTCCCGCTGCTGCAAACAGTTGATCAGTCATGCAGGCCTGACAGCCCCGTCCTCTGCCCCAGGCCCTGGCTGAGCTTCCTCCACACCAATGTGAGATTCATTATCTTTCTGCGTCTTCTGCTCAGAATGTGTGAGATGATGTTTTAATGGCTAACTGGCCACCTAACCCTCCTCTCCGTGTCCACACCTAAGTGTCTTGCTGCCCTTTAGTTGCTGGCTTCTCGGAGGGTGGCTGGAAGCTCGCAAGGCCCCGCCCCAGAGCTCTTGAACAAGAATCTGCATTTTCACAGAATGCCCAGGGGAGTCACAGCTGGCTGACGATATTGCTGGAGGAGTAAAGTTTGGGAAGCCCCAATTCTGACCACGGGAACGGCATTGCCTCCAAGAGCCCATGTGCATGATGCCTGACGGTTTCCAACCGTACGACTAGCACCCGGCAAGCTCAGAGCACATGAGTGTGTGAAATCGGAGACAGACCTCCCAGAGATCAACCCAGGGACCACAGAGGGACGGGGGGCCGTGGCTCACAGCCCACACCCTCACGCAGGGTTTGGGGAGCTTTCCCTGAGCCTCGGAGCACCCAGCTGGCAGCTGCCCAAGCTCCTCGAGGTGTCTGAGGAAAGGGTTTGCATTTCCTGTTTGGCCTAAATCTCCCGCAGTCAGGAGCCGGGCAGCTTCTCAGTGGCTCCCTCTCAAAGCTAGGCCTTGGCCCTCAAATTCAAGAACAAATTCATGGGGTTCGTGCCCTCCAGAAACTGCCACCCTTAATGGCTTTCAATGTGAAATGTCCCACGCACGGAACTGTAATATCTCACATTTATGGAGTTGGGGAGTGAGGTGGTTGACCCCCTTCTGCCCCTACTCCATCTCTCTGATGACAGGAGGGAAAAAAATGAAGGCCCTCTAAGGATTTCTTCCTTCTGTGAGGGATGGAGCCTTCAGGGCACGCATTTTAGGACCCTAGCCGGTACCTGTGCTTATCCTAAAGGCCGCAGGGTAAAGGAGAGAGAGAGAGGTCAAGATGAGATGTAACC
Source organism: Pteropus medius (assembly GCF_902729225.1). NCBI lineage: Eukaryota > Metazoa > Chordata > Mammalia > Chiroptera > Pteropodidae > Pteropus > Pteropus medius. The sequence continues at coordinate 1,014,756 of NW_024355206.1, read as the reverse complement.
CTCCCTCCCAGCACAGACCTAAAGAACCGCTTAAGGCAAAAAGCCACCCTTGTAGCGAGAATTCATAGAAACCACCTCTGAGAACATAACTAAAGGTGCTTTGCTCGCTGGAATGGCGTAGGGCAGAGCTGAGGTACAGATCTGAGCATAAAGGGGTCCCTTTCTCCTGGGTAATGACACCTGTCTCCTGCAGCACCACGAGCCCAGTTTTCAGTAAGTCCCCGTGAAACAAAGCAGGGAGGGGGCCACCTCTTTATTGAGCGACATGCCTGACTCACTTGACTGGCTCAGATGTATCTCCCATCACCCCTGACAAAGCTCCGCCCTCTGGGGCACCACCTTCCACGCGCCCACGTGGACACAGGTGAGTGCCAGACGAGGGATAAAGTGCCGGTTTTGTCCTCTGATGTTCTGGCCACCTGAGGGCTCGCCTCGAGCCTCTTTCGGTTCTCCGTCACACCTCTAGTAAGTTCCTCTTTTGCTCTCCCAATACTTACACCTCGACATCGTCCTGAGATACCCCGGCAACCCCGCCCCCCTCCCTCACAGAACCTTCTTCACACTCAAGCTTAGGGAAAGCTCCAGCAGGGCCCCGTGCAAACCCAGCTCCCCCCACACTCCATCCTCATGAGACTCCAGTTCTGCGAGTGGACTCAGTAATTGAGGACTCGGCGTAAGTGGGCGATAGCGGCTTAGCGTGCCCTTCCCTGTTAGATTGTGAATTTTAGTAGGAAGAGGGAAGTAAGTGCAGACCTGTACGACAGCTAGCAGAATGCCCGCATCCGAAGAGTGGTGATGAATCAACGGTCGTTTGATTCATTCTAACGGCATCCAGAGAACTCGGTCCCCTGGCTCTTTTAAAAGGACAACGTACCTATTTGTACACACGCAGATGTACCTGTGACCAGGATAGCGTGAGCTGGCACTGAGGCCCCACTGTGCAGGGACCCAGCCTGGTGCCTGGCTGAGGAAGTGCCCATCAACGAGGGCTATGCCTTTCGACTAGGGACGTGGCTAACAGGAGCATCGTAGCGGCAACAGAGGCTGTCTTGCTCAACGCAGGTCGGCCTCAAGAGGTGTGTGTCAGCTGTCCCGAGGCTGGGAAGGATGTGAGGAGGGATGGGTTCGAAAGGCGAGAACCAGGGCCGAAGGGTACAGCTACAAGGAGCCGCATCGGGGGCAGACACAGAACTGTCCTGAGCCTGTTCGGGCTGCGGCTATTTCTGAGCCCCGGGGGTGCCCAGCGGGGACTGAAAGACCACATGGTCAGCAGGTTCCGGGGGGAATTCCAGGACCGGGCGCCTCTGACAGGCCATATGCTCAGCAACGCGATGAGGTGAAGAGGAAGACTCAGCCAGGTGCTCACCAAGCCCGGGTCGCACAGCCAGGAGCGGGCGAAGGTGGGACGAACTAACTCTATTTCCTACCTGCTCTCCAGAGCAGTGGTCCCCAACCTTTGGGGCACCAGGGACCGGCGCTCCCATGAAAAGCTAACGCCTGAGAATCTGAGGCAGAGCTGAGGCGGTGATGCTGTGGGGAGTGGCTGCAGATGCGGATGAAGCTTCGTTGGCTCGTTGGCTCGCCCGCCGCTCACCTCCTGCTGTGCCGCCCGGTTCCTAACGGGCCACAGACCCCCTGAGGGGTGGGAACCCCCTGCTCTAGAATGTGTCCTCCCCTCCCAGGTGGCACATGAGATGATTTTGGTGGACTCTAGATAAACAGTTTAAATTTCGATAAGACCAGCTGTATGTCAAAAATGTGCATTAGGAAAAAACCCGATTTGCATAATTAAAGCATGTTTTCTCAGGCATTAATTCTCATAATGAACTTTAAAGTTTAAAAGTCAGTCAATGTTAAATAGGACGCATAGCGCCAGACACGGCAAAACTCTAGAGGGAGAGAGGTTAATAGCTAAAATTATAAAAGGATCACATTGCTGCACGCTTCCTGTCTAAAACTTAGCCCAGATAATCTTTTCCCTAATCTGACAGTGAGACCGAATCTCACTCAAATAATAGCTAACACCCCCTTTCCTCAGCTACAGTTAAAGCTGATTAGGATGAAGATTTACCCGGGCTCACCCAGACATGTGACCAGTCTGACATGTGACCAGTCTGTCTGTGACGGCGATTTGAATGTCATGTCCCTGCCTTTCCACTTTTCGTTCCTTGTTTTGGTTTTCCTCATTTTTACCTTCCTGGTTTTGTTTGTTTGTTTGTTTTTTCCTGTCCTATTTCTAGCACACACCTGTGTACACCCACTGGAGCATGCACACCCAGACACACACATGCTCTGTAACGTCCTACCAATCAGAACAAGGCTGCCTTGATAATACGGTATCAAAGTTGATGGGCTGTCTACCTTGTCCCTCAAAAGATTTCATTCTCCTAAGGCATGGGATTCCTGAGATGGGCGGAGAGGAGGAGGAGGAGGGGGAAGGAAAATCTGGGGACGAGAGCTGCTGGACTAGGCCTCGGAGGCCGTCATCATTCCCGTTTCCAGATGAGAAAACGGAGGTGAAATTCCACAAGGAAGATGCACGCGGGGCTGTCATCCTGGACCCATCCGCCCCTACAGCCCAGGCTCTCCTGTGGGAAGAGGGGCCGAAGGTGTAAAAGCTCCTGGAAGGGAAACTCTCAATGGATTTACCCTCGTAGGTGACAAGCGCAGGTGCTTTCTGAAGAACAGGTGAATTCAGGTGGTAGGAGCCAGCCCCGCAGTGAGAAAGGGTGTGCGGCCCCCTGGAGTCTGAGCCGGCCTGGAAGGGCAAAGTGACTTGGATGCTCACGGAGGCAGGCGGAGACCTCAGGCAGAAGCGTAGGCATGACAACAGAGACCGTCCACCATGCTTCCTGGGACCCGCCCTTCTGAAAGCCTCTCTCCGCTCGAAATACAAAACCGTGCGGATCAAACTCTTGCTCTCTGGCCTAGGAGCTCTGTGACTTTGGGCAAGTTCCCTAAACTCAGGCGTCTCACCTGTTAAATGATGCGAGACCATGCTACCTCACAGGGCTGCCGGGAAGATTCGCTGGAGTAACACAATATTCTCGGAGGCGTTTGCCATCCAGGAAGCAAATGTATGCCAGAAATGATTCCGCTACAGCATTCAGCAAGGATGTTTCTTCACCTGTTTCGTCCGCTCTGGACCCCAGAATCTAATAGCCAGATATGAAGTGATCCAGACATGGCAATATTTGAACGATTCTTTGAGTGTTCACGTGTTAGTGAGAAATAGCTGGATTCCCTTTCGTTCGAGAATGTACAATTGTTAAGATGTGCTGTACATAGCCTACTGTACAGAGAATAGATTCCCTTGTTTCCTGTTCCAGAGGGTAGTTTCTCCCTAACCGGTGCAGTGGGTAGAACAGTCTTGATTGTGACGTCGCCTGGAAAGGCTCTCTCTGTCCCACTGCAGCGCATCCTGTACTGTTCTCGTCACCAGGTCTGGTGGTGGCTGAGACAGTTATTATGCTTCAGTTCCCTCACCTTTAATGACCAGGTTAGTCTTGGCGCAAAGGACAACACAGAAATTATGAGCTGAAGAAATGCAAAACCTTTATATAATACTTTTTTAAATAAAAATATAGAGCCTCTTATATTTACGCACGTCCGTCCTACTGCGTGTCATCTCTTCCTGTAGGTATGATTTTCTCTCCGGAGTCATCGTCCTTCAGCTTGAAAAAAATTTCTTTCGGCATTTTTGAAGTTGTAATCCGCTGGCAACGGGAACTCTCGATTTTTATTTATTGAGAAATCTATCCGCCTTTTATTTATTGAAAAATGTTGCCATCCTTTTGGAAGAATATAGAATTCTGGACTTCTAGATCAACAGTTTTTCTTTTTCTTTTTCTCGTTCAGGACCCTGAAGATATCGTTCTGTTGTGTTCTTGCCTCTGTGCTTCTCAAAGAAGCTTCGTCACTTGTATTAATGTTCCCAGTATGTGATGTTTGTTTTCCTTTGGCTGCTTTCAAAAATTTTCCATTCTCTTTGAGTTCTGGCAGATTTACTCCGTGATATACCTAAATGTGGCTTCCTTTGTATATATCTTGCCTGAGTTCAATGAGCTCCTTGGATTTTGTAAGTTTGTTTTCTCCAGCAAATTTTGGACATGGCTTTTTTCCAAATATTGTTTCTCATCCATTTTTTCTACTCTCTTTCTTGGATTATAACTAAATTTATTAAGTCACTTGATCTGGTACCATAGATTTCTGAGGCTCTGTTCATTTTTATTCAAGGCTTTTTTTCTCCGTTTTTCAGATTGGATAGTTGCCATTTATTTTCCAGGTTCTATGTCATCATTTATTTTCCAGGTTCTATGTCATCATTTTTTTTTTTTAATTTCAAGTAATTTCATTTAAAGAATTTTTAATCATACAATGCCTACTGAGTTCTTTTTTGAACTTTCCATTTCTCTGTTGAAATTACTCCTCTGTTTATTGATTAAGACCATATTTTTCTTTAAGTTCTTGAGCATCTTTAAAATAGTCTTTTTTAAAGTCCTGGTCTGTTTGTTCCAATATCTCAGTGTTATTTTCTATTGACTACTTTTTCTCTTGACTCTGGGATGCCTTTTTCTGTTTTTATATATGTCTAGTCATGTTTACTGATTATAAAACATTGTGACTGAGATATTGTAGACACTGTAGACCCTGCTATTAGAAGGGCACTTGGATACCACGTAGTCCCTTTTTTCTGTATTTACAAGTTATAAAAGGAACTCTAAGGGGGGGAAAGGTAGTTAACCACGTGCACAAACAGTTGTGGCAGACTGAAACTCTAACCAGATCTCCTGAGCCGAGACGCGGTGTCTTCCCAATTTCCCAACTTGAAAACTTACTGCTTTCTCCTTTTTCTAAACGTATGCCCTAGAATAGCACTTCCTCTCCTGAAAGGCCTCCTAAGCCCTTTCCTGATTCCTGTGCCTTAAGAGTACTCACCCATTCTTCTCGACCGAGGGGTGCCGCTGCTGTCCGTGCTGCTCACGATGGATGCCACCCCTGAGCACCTACTATTTGTCAAGTGCTGTGCTTACACTGCTCTTTGCCAGCCGCTGTGCAGGAGTCGTGCTTATATTATCTCACACACGTCTCCTTTTGGAGGCTTAGGCACCACTGTCTGCTGGCCGAATTAAATACTCTCTTTCCTATGTCCCCAAAGCACACGCGTGTATAACTTATTCGTGATGCTAACACGTTCTGGTAATTAGTTTCTGTGGTCACCTTTACCATCAGGTTCCTAGTCTTTCAAGGGCCACAGGAACCTGCGAGGTCCATAACACGCAGCACAGCGTCGGGCGTGCAGTAGTTGGCAGAAAATACGGGGCTCTCGTGGCTTCTGGTGAAAGGGGAAAGCCTGGCTTCGTGCTAGCTACATGCCAGTATTCCCGGCCTTGTCAGCAAGAGGCAGCTCAAAGGTCACCACATCCTTGGCCCTAGGAGGCAGAGGGCCAACTCTCTGCTCAGCATCTACTTGGGGCTTTGTTGCCATGGGCACCTGACAAAGTTCCTAAGAGAGGGTCATGATAATCCCACCCTCCCGCTCAGCGTGGCCACATCAGCAGCCAGACCTGCAGTGCTGACAGGTGTGGAATGTCCATCAGGCCCTTGCAGCTGGGCCAGCCCAGAGGCTTGTGGCTTCTGGGCCCCAAAGCTGCAGTATCAGGTCACAGACAAGCTGGAACCAAGGGCTCCTAAGGTCAGAATGGGGTGGAGGAGACATAGAAATATCAGCCATCAAGGCCACCAGTCCAGGTGCTTCCTCCTGCTTCAGTGAAGGCTGGGGACACTCCAAGCCAAGACAACAGGGACACCATGCCAAACCGGACAAGGGCAGGACTTCAACTGCGGAGGGGTTCTGAGGACAAGGCCATGCTCCAGCTTGTGACACATTCATTCAGTCATTTCACAGACACGTATTAATCATAGTTCTATAGTAAGGAGTAAGCATAATACCATAGCATAGGAGCTGAGTGCAAAACCTTTGGAATCAGATAACTTAAATTGACATCCAGGTTCTGCCAATTCTAACTCCATGAATTTTAACACGTGATCTAAATTCTCTGTACCTCAGTTTCCCGTCCCTAAAACGCGGATAATAACTAACACAAAGGGTTGTTTTCACTCACACGACTAATGCATTTAAAGCGGGTAGCCCAGTATCCGGCATATAATAAATGCTCAGCAGATGTTAGCGGTCATTACTGTCAAGCCCTGGAATGGCATCGAAGAGATTAAGATAAAAGAAAAAGAAAAATGCAGTCCTTGTCCTTAAAGAGCTCTTAGGAACTAGTGGAAGAGACGGATCTACACATACCCTTTTCTGGTGTGAGCTGAGCCTGGCAGCTGCAAAATGGGAGCCCCAAGAAGAAAGTCACTCCCCCTGCCTGCACAAGTTGGAGAAAGTTTCCCAAAGAATATGGTCTCAGCACTTGACCGCGGAGGGATTCCGGGCCGAAGAGAGCAAAGCGGCACTTCTGGGAGCAATGAGCGTGTGTGGAAAGAACATTTGATATGACGAGGGGTTGGTGTGCAAGTGACGGAGAAGCTGCAGAGGTAACTCAGGCCAAATAAAATAGTTTTACTTTCCATAATGAGGAGTGAGATCCCACTGCACGTTCGTGAGCAGGGAAGGGACACGAGCCAAGTTCATTTGCATGTTTAAATTTCTTCTCCCTCTATGGCGACGTGATGTTTCTCCCACTCCACAGGCAGTGGAAGGTACGGCGAATTCCAATTCAGTCTAGGCTGTGAATGACTAACAAAGCGCAATACAACGCGTCACCAGGAGAACTTACAGTTCGCTAAGGGACAGTTAAAATCTGGGCACTGACTAGGAAACGAAGGGAGCCTTCTGAGATTCAGGGGTCCTCCCCGAGTCCCCCCTCTTGTCCTTCCAGGTGGGCCTCTACGAAGTTCATTACAACGAGAGGTTCTCTTTATCAGTTAAACAACTGATTTACAACTTCTGACAGAGCTGTCTTGGGATACCCGGTACTTTGCGAACATATGAGACTCTGGATTTCTCTTCTGGGACAGTGTCACCAATGTCTTTGCTCAGCCATCTGTATTTGCAATAGTTCAGAGCTGAGATATCACTACAGCCTGGCTGTCTGTACGTAGAGAGCAAGATTTTTTTTTGGAAATGACCAAGTCCCCTGTCCCCCTTCTTGGTTTTCACCCCATCCCTCATCCAGGGGGACCTTTTCCTTTCTCTAACCCATCTCCTTTCCCATACAAATAAATAATGACCTGAAATTAGGCATAACCAGGGTGGCCAGTTGGGATAACTAAATTCAGTCATGAGTAACCTCAGAGAAGCATTAGAAATTTGAGACTTGTCGCTTCCGTCAGCTCACGGCAACGAAGGGATCGGCTCACTGCAGAGAATCATCGAACACCTGACACGGGTGGGAATATTGAAAAGGTGATAAGGGCCAACCTTCGGTAATCGTGGCATTATTGCAGATGCCCTTCCAAGCTGACTTGAAAGTGGACGTTATTTAACGCTTGTAGGACACTTGGGAGTGGAGTTCATGAGGAACAGCACGACAGACTGTAAGGTGCCTCCTCCAACCCACAATCGCCACTCCTGACGTCCACGCCCTTGAGTGGGACTCGCTTCTAACCAACAGAAAGTGGCAGAAGTGATGAGAGATCACTCCCTCGATTGCGGTACGTGATAGGACTTCATTTTGCTAGCAGACGAGCTGCAGAGACTCCTTGATGCCTCGTGGAAGTAAGTGGGCAAGTCGGAAAAGCCATATGGCAAGGAACTGTGGGTGGGTGGCCTCCAGCAGATGGCCAGCGAGAAGCCAGAGCCCTACCACATAGCCGCAAGCCTGGGCTCAGCCCCCATACTCTCCGCCATTGTGTGGACAGCCTTCAACTGAAGCCTCGCTGGGAAAGCCGTGCCATGAACAGACCCTCATGCCCCCACTGGACCCCTATCTGTCCTTGTTGTCCTTCCCGCTCTCCGCCCTGCCCCTCCGGCCGTCGGCTCCCTGCTCACAGGAGTCCCTGGGAAATTGTTGGCAAGCCTGCACATCAGTCCCACCGAAAAATAAGAGAGAAACTGCGAAATCGGATCTGGCTGGCTGAAACCAATTCTCATTACCGTGATTTACATGAGTGGGAGCTCAAATTTGCATACCGTTATGTGTTTAAGATTAACTTGTGCACATTTTTATTTGATTCCAGCCTTAAATTCTTCATGGAAGTTGAGCCTCTCTGGTTTTCTCCCCCACAAGTAACTCACAAAGCTTTAAAACAAAAATTAAAAGACCTGCCACGTGCAACGGATTTCTTCAAATTCACTAACTTTGGCGAAGGGGGGCGGGGCAGGTGCACTTGGCATGCTCCTTCAACACTGATGGCAGCTACTACAAAGATCAGTACTCACACAGATGCTTCTTTGAATAAGAAACAGGATTTTAATAGTAAGCTCATAGAGCCCAGGGCAAGAGTTTGCATAATACCTGTGACCTCTGCCACAACTGGCCAAACAGTGGTCTGTCATTTTCCACCAGCAGAAAGATTTTAAGAAGGAGAGGGATTAGGCCACACCTGTCCCCTGGACTTGAGTGCCAAAACCTCCATGGGTGTGTCTCGTCACCTGGCCCCTATGAAACCTAATAACAGGACTTTACATAAGGACCAAGAATGACACAGACGATCTCCTCACCTTGGAAAACGATCTGGTAAAAACAGGTTTTACGAGCTGTGCTAGCACACTGTGTCTTGATGCGATGCATCCATCTCAGGAAAATGACTTTAAGAGCCAATTAAAGGCAGCTTAGAGGAGCTATTTTGCATTGTGTCCTTATTCAGTTTCTGGCGACAATTGTACTCGTCAGAGAAGCTGTGAGAAACTATCGATTTCTGCAGCATGAATTTTCAGAGAAAACTAAGAATCACTGTCTGGAAGAGATGGCCGTCCCTTCCCGAGCATCACTGCCGACCGGCGGCCGAGATGGGGACCTTTGAGCTGTGTGGCTTCCGGCTCCATCTGGGTGATGTGATCGTGGACCTCCCCGCCCCTCCTGGTGACCTTTGCTGGGGGACATGGAGACATAAAAGCCACCAGCTCTAAGCGCAGATGAAGCGAACACGTTCCATCCTGGAAGAGAATCTCTTCTTATCGCAATGAAGGAGGAGGACGAGGATAAGAAATAATGCTTCCTACATATCAAATAAAATTATCCTCCCGGTTTAAAACGGCCAGCACGTAGAGGCCAGAGAGCAGAAGGAGGGCTTGTTTCAAGGAAATGACTTTACTTCTCTCTCATCAGCTCTTCTGTGTCCCAGTGACAAAGCATATTCATAGGGGGGAAACCCAAGCCCATTAAACCCCTCCCTTTAATGAAAGACCATGAAATGACAGCAAACAGAGGTGCCTCGGGATAAGTCACTGAGGAAGAGGTTAATGAAACTGGAAAGGACAGTTCCCGGCTCCCGACCAGAGAAGGCCCAGCTGCCAGCGGAGCAAAGTGATCACTCGGGTGGGTCCTCCTGGTTCCTTAGGTCACCACTGCTGAGAGGTAAGCCGGTGGCTCGATGCCACACGGAAGGGAAAGGGCTGGCCCAGCCTGCGGCTCCGGCTCTGTCCCTCCGGCCCGGCTAGGGTTCCGAGTTCGTTACAATGCCCACTGACCTTTGGTCAGGACGCAGTTCACTCCTCCCAGATCTCCAGGCTCTGCGAGGTGGCCAAGGCCAGACAGAGACAGAGCTGGAAAATCGAGAGGCGAGTTCTGCAGGCCCCTAAATTTGTACTGCTGGACGCATAGGCGTGTCCCAAACCTGACATGGCTCCACCGACCCCAGGGTCTGGTTGGGAGTCCAGCATCCCATGGAGCCCTGTGCGGGCTGGCCCAGCTGAGACATGCACCTGCACCTGCACCTGCGCGGCCCCACCGCCCTCCCTAAGAACACGCACAATCTAATCGGGCCCCGTGAAGGTCACATCTTAACCCCAGCCTGCCGTGGCCGGGTTCTTCCTGCAGAGCCTCTGGACTCAGGAGAGCATTTCCCTGCTCGTGCCCCTAACCCCTCTCCGAAAGCCCCCAGCCCTGCTTGCACGCACATTCCCATGCACGCCCACGCCATCTCCTCTGCTTCTGCCAAGTGCCATCAGGAACCAGCCCCAAATGCAACTCCTGCACGAGGCATTTCCAGAGGCTCCTCTGGGGCTGACTCTCTTGGTGTCCCCACATGGCTGCCTCCGTCATGTGATTTACCACGACCTCCCAGAGCAGACTGCGTCACGCCCAGGTGTCATTCAGCTGTGCGTCCCCGCCGCCCACCTCAGGACCTGGAACAACAGGGGTGCCCAGGAAACGTGTGTAGGACCGAGAAAGACAAGGAGAAACGGGGAGATTGAGGCCAGAAGACTTACTTTCCTCAGGTGGCTCGAGACAAAGGAAAAAGTACATAAAGGCGCCAACATTTATTAAATGCATGTATGTATCCGGCATTATTCTAAGCACTTTATTCCTCTCCTTATATTTTATATGTTAAAAAAAAAAAAGAGGCTCAGAGTAGTTAAGTAACTTTCCCAAGGGCGCACAGCCAATGAGGCTCAGAGTAGTTAAGTAACTTTCCCAAGGGCACACAGCCAATGAGGCTCAGAGCTGTAATTCTGCCTCCGGCCCATCTGACTGGAATGTCTACTCGTTTTCTCTTACAGCGTTGTGTTGTTAGGCTCATAAAACATTAGGATCAAAATGGACCTCAGAGATCATCGAGTCTGAACGGTCTGAGGCCCAGAGAGGTTACGGCGTTTGCCACAGGTCGCTCGGCTGGTCTCCTTTCTCCCAAGTCCCATTCCAGTGCTTTTGACATCGCCCGGCTGCTGCTCAGAGGAACCATGGCTAAGTGTGACAGTATCTTGATAAAATCAAGTCATTAAAAGCAGAGCAAAATGTTTGGGAAACCAGGCTGGTGTGCTATGTCTTCCCAGGTCAGCTGCGGGTGCAGAAACACACCCAGGAACCACATGAGGAAGCGGCCAGCTCCACAGACCCCCAGGCGCTCCTCGAATCCCCTGGAGGCCTATACCCGGAGCATCAGGAACCCACGGGAGAGTGTCTGTTAACCTCGCCCTCCCGAGGGAGGATTAAATGACGCCGGTATGGGGACCTTCACCGCCATCCTAGCGGAATCCTCCATCCAATGCTCTCCTGGCACATGGATGCTTTTCACAAGTCCAGAAATTCTCCTATTCCTGTCGTTCAAGAGTACGCACCAGGGTTTTACTAGGTGGGCGCGACTGAGTAAATCACTGGCCACTGGTGACGGCACTCGATCTCCAGTCCCATCTCTCACCAGAGGCCAGTGCGTGAGGCTGAAAGTTCCCACTTAGCTCCTCTGGCAACCAGCCCCCTTTCCAAAGCTGTCAAGACACCACCGCCACTATCATGAGTTACTTCACTGGCATAAACTCAGATATGACCAGAAAGGGGCTCAAGACGCTCTGACAACTCAAGACAATCTAGGGGGTTGAGTGACTCCAGCCAGGAACCAGAGACAAAACCAAACATATCTTTTTTTTTTATTGTTATTAAATCACAGTAATGTGACAATGTAGGTTTCTTAGATTTGACAAATGTACCAAGGTAATGTTTCTCTCAACATTAAGAGAAAGTGGCTGAGGGGCATATGGAAACTCTCTGTACTGTCTTTGCACGTATATATCCATTTCTGCCCCAGCTCTGCCCGAAGCCCACATACCAAAGCGAGTGACACCTTCAATTTCCTGAACATGGCAAATTCCAAGCATTCAGGAAATACACCTTGACCCTCTAATCACACTCACCTTCCTACCTGTACTCTTCATTCCTTCCCCTTCTAGTCCTGATAGGTCTAGAGCAGAAGGCTCTAAAGTAAGGATCAGCAAACTATGGCCTGTGGGCATAATCTAGCCCACAGCCTGTGTTTATAAATAAAGCTTTATTGGAACACAGCCACACTCATTCATCTACACATTGTTTATTGCTGACTTCACACAAGGATGGCAGAGTTGAGTAGTTGCAACAGACTGTATAGCCTGCGAATCCTAAAATAGTTGCTATCTGGACTTCTGAAGAAAAACAAAATTTGCCAACCTCTGCTCTGAACTTAGATCCTCCCTCGCCGACTAGGCACTACTCGGTTTCACATGTGGAACCCTAACCCTCCAAGTGATAATATACTGTCGCGGAGTCTTTAGGAGGTGACCAGGTCATGAGAAGAGAGCCCTCATGAATGGGAGGAGTGCCTTCATAAAGAGACCCCAGAGGGCTCTCCCTCCCCTTCAGCCATGCAAGGACAGGGTGACCATCAGGCCGTCTGTGAACCAGAAAGAAAGCAGGCTCCCGCCGGACACCGGACCCGCCCGTACCTTGATCTCAGGCTTCCAGCCTCCAGAACCGTGGGAAATAAATTCCCGTTGTTTATAAATCACCTTAGTCTATGGTTTTCTGTTCTAGCACCTGAACGGACTGAGATAGTACTCTATGAAGACAGCAAATCAATTTGATTTTCCTGAGCACCCAGTTAGCATCAAGGGAGGCTTCCCAGCTGCAGGAGAGCTCTCAGCAGTGGTCACAGTTGGAAATCACCTCAATGAAAGGAGCTTTCACACACACCCCTGTGAAGTGCCTCCTTGCAGGGTGCTTGGCCGGCCCTGTCAGGGGCTTCCTTTCATGCAGGTGCCTGTCGGCATTGAGGTTATGTGTTTTCCCTCTGCAGTAGGCATCATAAGGGCTGCTTTTATCTTTTTCTTTCCAGAAGTTTTCCTTAGAAAGGCAGTGTCAGGCTGCTGTCTGAATGGAGACAAAGCACAGAATTCCTTTTGGTCAAAAGCCCCCGGGGGGGAAAGCGTGTGGTTTGTTCTTCGAATTTCTAGACTGCGTGTAGTAACCGAGAAGGAGTCGTTGCTTAGTATGAGTTTGTTTGTTGAACTTCACTGACTTGAGATGAATTTCTGAGTCGCGTTTCTCATCTAATGTAACCCACAGGACCCTTTTCATCAACTTCGGAGACAAACGTAGCTATTTCTATTATCCCAGCTAATGCCTGAACGTCTGACTCTCGTCTGCCTAGATTTGAAGGCTGGTGGGAAAACCTACCAGCTGTGTGACCTCAGGCAAGCTCCTTAACCTCTCTGTGGGAGCCTGACTCTCTTCCTTCCAACGATCTCTGTAGAAACTGTCTCAAGCCAACAGAGATGTCAGAGCATTGAACAACCTGGAGGAGTTAAACATCTTGTTTGCTGTGGGATCCATGGTTCCTAGACTCGTCTGCACCTCCCTCCCCAGGACCAACTCTGGTAACCGAAGATACGGAAGGGGTGGCCTTTATCACACCATAAATGGCCCTGTCCACCTGCATAACAGGGATGCTCAAGAGTTCAGGCTGGAAGCCAAGGAGAACCCCCTCATTTGAGAAATGGCTTAAACTCTTCCTTTTAGGGTATCTGCTTCTTTAAATTATTTTTCATTCTGCCTCACCAGTCGTTAGCTACCCTTATGTTTCTCCTGTATAGTAACGCAGGAGATGTAGGGAGCTAGAATATTTCGCCCACCCGCAAGATCAATTCATCACGGTCCTTTGTGTGAACTTTTGCAGGGTCAAAGGGCCATGTCTTCTCGGCCCCCGTCTTTCCAACTTAGTGTAACTCTGCACCCCATCTGAACCCAATTAAATTGTCAGCGCTCCTAAAAGGTGCCTGAGGCTGATGTTAAAGTTCTATCCTGGGCATGCCCAAGAACACCTCAGATTCCTCTCGAGGACTGTGTGCTATTATATTCAGGAACACATGCAACTGTGGTTGGGGCCCTGGGAGATCCCGGGATCCACTTGCTTCTTGGGAAAACTTTCGTTCACTCGCTGAACTTTCACGAGGTGACAGCAGCAAACAAGACGAGCACGAATCCTGCCTTAAAAGGAGCTCATAGCTCTGGCGGAGAAGACACACCAAAAACATGACAATGACGAGTCATAAGAAGTCGTGGAAGAGCAGAATCTCAAGTTTCTTAAGACGGATGGAAGGTGAACCTGATCTTGCCAGAGAGTGAGAAGGAGGAAGGGCAAGAAGGTGGGTCTTGAGCTGCGTCTTGGGGTCAAGGGTTTAACCGAAGAAGGGGAGGGGATTCCAGACAGAGGCCACGGTAGGTGCGGGCGCGTGCAAAGCACCCAGTGCGCGGAGCGGCCGTGTGGATGTCTCAGTCAGCTTCCGTGCAGGAACAGATGGCTCATAATCTTCGTGGCTCTCGACGAGATTTCTTTCCTGCTCGGGCATCCATGCCTGTTCGGGGCTGACCCCAGCTCCATGCCACAGTCTGTTGGTTCTGACACAAAGGCTCAGGGGACAGGCCCTGTCTGGGATTTGAATTCTTGAGGCCGAGGGGGAAAGAGGGATGGCAGAGCCGGGCAATGGCTCTTAGAGCTGCTGCTCGGCAACAGGCCGCATGGGTTCTGCTCTCATTTCATTGGTCAAAACGTGTCATGTGACAAACCCTGTGCTGCTCATGGGCTACTTAATACGATTCCTCTTGAGGGTCGGGCCTGGGAAGAGGGGACCATGAACAGTCTGAACGAATTATTTTATCCACCACGGTAGCCTATATTTAAAACCGGACAGAGCTCACAGAAAAGTCAGGATTTCTAGGCTTTCTTGACCAAAAATAAAAAATAAACATAAAAATACTGAAAACGTGGGGCTCTGTTTCTACATGCCAAGAAGGGGCTGGAGCTGAGCTTCAGCTTCGTCTTTTAGACCAAGGAGTGCTTCTTATCAGCTTGCCACTGTCCCCACACTGCCTTTATGCTACCTGCCAGGATAACGCCAATGAGTTTGTGACCCTGGAGCCCCAGGCAGCCCCTGAAGAGATAGATGCACGAGAGAGGTGACTGGATCAAATTCACTTTTCAGATAGTTTAATTGAGGAGTCTGAAGTTCAGGGACACCCCAGAACAGAGCCGGGAACAGCAGTTAGGAGGTGACTGCAAATAAGCCCTAATCTAACCGAAGCATGTGTCTTTAAAAAATAGAGCGAAGGCCCCACTCACTATTACAAATTTGTGGAGCAGCCAACAAGAGCCCATGAAAGGGTGCTTCCCCAGCTGCCGTGGGGCAGTGCCGGCATCCTGGAGCCAGAATAAATATTGCCTCTAGGAAGCTTGGGTTTAAAGAGTGATCCCCATCTTACCCCACAAAAGAAAAATCTACCTGATTCTCAGGGAACTCAGGCTGGACGCCTAATGGTGCCTCTCTCGGTGCTGATAGGAAGAGAGACATCCTAACAGGTGCCATTAAATAGCCACTTCCCTCTCCTATTGTTCCCCATCCCTCCCCAGGCTCCCCTCCCTCCCTCTCCCAAGCCACTGCTGGCCTAAATTAAGTTTTCAAAAGGCAGAGAGGCTCTGTGCTCATTTTCACTGAAGAGCACTGAATTCAATAAAACATAATTATTGATTTAATTAAAATAGTTGCTCTGTGAGGAGTGAAGTTTTTTAATGGCCAGCAGAGATGGAAGAGCTCTCATTCATTTCCAGTGTCCCTCCTGAAACAAATTGGACTGCTTTTTCTTTAACAGGCCAGTTCTAAGTGCGGCTTTGAAATGGATCCTCCAGCCATTCATATGCAGTAATTCAACCAGTGAATAAGATGCCTTTCTCATTGGCTGCCTTTCAGGACGGAAAGAGGAGGCCCTGTGAGCCCCGAGCCCAGACGAGGAGATGAATAATTCATGGCCTTTCTTTCTCCCGCGCCCCTCCGTGTGCCTCTCTGCTCCCTTGTACTTACATTTGAAAGGCAACGTGAGGCTGGGGGCTATGGGGTGGTGGGGCTCACATCCTCCCTTGATCCAGCTGGAGAGGAGGCGCCCTAGAGAACCAGCAGCCTGTGAGGCCGCGCGACCCTGGTTCCCCGCCATGGGCAAGGTCAGACCCCTGGACGGCTGAGCTCAGGAAAGAAACACCCAGAAGAGCGGAGGGACAGGCGTGTTCCTCGGCACCTCAAGCAAGACCTGTCCGGGCTAGACTGAGACAGCCCCTCTCGCCTGCACCCCCTCCTTCCACAGCTGCCACCACAGGCAGGCCTGCAGCCCTCGAGGGCACACAGGCACGTCGCTTCCATTAATGAAAGAGAATAATGGCTCATGGCATCCTTGGAGAAGACATTAATGAGGTGATGACACATTTTTAATTAAATGCCTTATGTAAATTATTAATCTATGCCTGCTGGAAAGATACAGTGCCATATTATAAACGTGAGACAAAGCAGTGTATATCTGAATGTGTGTGTGTACGTACACACAAACACACACACTCTCTCTCTCTCTCTCTCTCTCCCTCCCCCTTTCTTCAGACCCTCCTAAGGCTCCAGGTGTGGGAGCTAGAGCTGCCTTTCCTGACAGTCTGAGTGCTTGTCTCTGCATCTGTGTTGACGCTGGCCTCAAGCTTGCCCCTGGGGCCAGTGGGACTTGCGACCATTCCCCCGATACCTACTTAGCCACGTTTCAACATGGAACGATGGCGTGGAGGTTTTAAAATGTTTAAGCTGATGATTTTGAGAAGTCACTGGCTAGAGGCGGTGCACCCGAGGTGGCTTATGTGCAGACAGTCGGAGACACTGTCCAGCAGATGGCTCACCTCAGGAGCCACTGCCCGCCCCTTCCCTGCACCCTGCCTTGTCCCTTTCCCCCAGGGGCCTGTGGCAGCTCCTGTACTTGACTCAGATGCCTGGTGCCTCTCGCACTGGGCTCCCAGGGTCTTATAACAACCTTCTGGTATCGACATTGGATGCCGCCAACATGGTCTTAGACTTTTAAATTAAACGAAAACAATCATATTAATCATTAGATAAAACTAGTAGTTATTGAGTACTTATATGCCAAGTGCTATCGTAAGTACAGAGCATATATTATCTTTATCAATCCTCACCCCAACTCTTATGGAATATTTGATGATGATGATGAGGATGATGATGATGATGATGATGATGATGATGATGATGATGACTGCATCCATTTACAGATTGAACAGTCTGTGCCAGATCAAAAAATAGAAAGTAGCAAAGACAAAATTCAAGTTCTGGTCTGTTTGATTCCACCATGTTGCTTGCTTAAGACTTTAACCCTAAACCTATTATTATTATTCTGCACATAAGAAAATGACAGCACAGATAGGTTCGCCTGCCCAGCATGCCACAACAAGGAAGCAGACGATGCGTTATCAACCCCAAACGCCAGGATCCACAGTCCATGTACATACCCACCGCACTAAGCTGAGGGCAGGAAATTAAACATTTACATCCCATCCCCACCTGTGGAAGGCAAACCAGAAGGCCGTACGCGCCCACTCATTCTTGCCGTAGAAACAAGCACTGGACAGAGCAGGAAAAGTCAGGCTCTTGGTAGAGAAACAGGGTGTCCTGCTTTTCCTACAGTCGTGTGAGACCCCATCGGTATTTCAGGAAAAGCTTCCATCTCTCTTCGT
This sequence comes from Pteropus medius, assembly GCF_902729225.1. Classification (NCBI taxonomy): domain Eukaryota; kingdom Metazoa; phylum Chordata; class Mammalia; order Chiroptera; family Pteropodidae; genus Pteropus; species Pteropus medius. The sequence continues at coordinate 997,281 of NW_024355206.1, read as the reverse complement.
CACCTAAACTTCATCCTCTCATCCCAAATCTCCGTGGGAATCAAGGACGTATTCTGTTTCCTTATAAGGAGTCGCCAATTATCACAGAGCACGACACACCAATAACCCAAAGGCAAACATGCTTTTCTGCTCCACGATGGCAAACTCTCGCCCACCTACACACACTTCACAGGAGAAGTGACAGCTCTCCAAACATTCTGAGGACGGAACTGGGGCCAAAGGAAGTCTGGCCAGGCCAGGAGAAGGAGGCGCTGTGGGGACTTTCACCCCAAGTCACACCAACCGTACTAAGTGTGTAATTACCACACATAGGAAACCACATGCTACGACATCTCAAGAGCAAGTGTTATTTTTTTCCATAAACAGAACTATGTCAACAACTTTAAATGGCATCTGGCCCTTCCTCCTTGAGTCCTATGTGGGAAAGACACCCTCGAAATGACTCTCCATCGGGGCCACCGACAGTAAAAAGGGATGGCAAGTGTCTGGCCCACGGAAGCCATGGCAGGCGTTCCTGAAAGTGCATGTCACCAAGAATCATTCCACGTGTCCCTGTCTGCCCAGCCACATCCTCCAAGGCAGCAGACAAAACAGGCCATTGCCTTATCGTGGTAATAATATATGGGATATTAAACGTCAACAGCCTGCCATTTTCCTTATCAAAGTATGTGGCCGGCAGGGGACAGAATTAAACCCCTGAGTCAGCGCTCTCCTCCAGGGTCTTCTGCTGAGAGTGTGAGTCTGCGGGGGACGTCCCAGTTATAAAATAAACAAGTCTCAGGAATGTCACATACGGCATAGGGAACACAGTCAACATTAACGTAATAACTCGGTACAGAGTCAGATGGTTGGCCTTGTCACTTTGTTGGGTATATAAATGTTAAATAACTATGTTGCATACCTGAAATGAACATAATATTATATATTAACAACACTTTAATACATTTTTTTAAATAAATAAATAGGATATCTTTATTCCTTGCTCAAGTTCAGAACCAACTGGGTGACAGGCTCAGCCAACAGGCAGAGAAAGTGCAGACGAGCACATTATGTTGGAGGAAGGCCATTGCCAGGACTCACATCTTGGCAGCCCCCTCCTAAGAGCTATGGATGTGACCTTGAGCAAGGTTCTTCATGACTGTAACTTCCTCCTCAGAGGTGAGGAGGACAGAAGAGATGTGGTGAGGATCAAATGAGAAAATGTCCGTCACGTGCTTTGCACACGTTGCTGGCACGCGGTGAGTCCCGAACACTGGTTAGTTCCCGTTACCACCGTCTTGCAAACGGAATCAGCACCAACAGTGCAGTGGGACCTAAATCATGGGCGGATTCTGCACACACCCCATCCCAGACGTAACACAGACCTTGAAAGCGCTGACATTTTAATTTAGGAATGCAGAGATGACCACACCCCTTGCCAAGGCAAAAAAGTAAATAACAAAGCACGAATCCATAATGGTGTTATGATGCTAGTTTAACTTTTTATAGACGTGTTGTACGCTCGCCTTTTCAGGGTCTGGTAGTGACTGTTCTTGGATGGTTAACTCACAACTTGGATTGTGGTCACTGAACTTCAGTTAAACTACTCTGCCATCGTCAGATTACATCCGGACCATCTAAGCAAGTTCAAAGGCCGTTTCGAGAGCATTATCGCCCAAATGGAGTCTATTCAGTGGACCCGACGTAATACACAGTCGCATAACCATGATGTGATTCTGACTTCAGTGCAAATGTGTGGTGGTTTGTCCCACACGACCAAGCAATTCTCTGACACTGGCCGGGTGTCCCATAATTCGACTGAATTCTGACACTCTCTACTCCAAGAGATCTCACAGGTTAGGGGCCCAGTCCCACAACAGCGCCCCCCTTCACATGTCGATCACAGGTCCAGGCTGTTGCCTGTGCTTCTGACTGTCTGTCGATAAACCAGAGGTTCCAATAACCCCCTCCTTGGGTTCGACTGATTTGCTGAAGTGGCTCACGGAGCTCGGAGAAACGATGTGCTCAACAGATCACGGGCGTATTATCAAAGGGTATAACTCAGGAAGAGTAAGATGGAAGACACGCATGGGGCAACGCATAGGATGTGGGAATGGAGACGCCATGCCCTCCGAGGGTGCCGGTCTCCCCACACCTCCAGGCGTTCACCAACCCAGCAGCTCTCCAAACCCCGTCCCCTGGGGGGGTTACGGAGGCTTCATTACATAGGCGTGATCGATGAAATCGTTAGCCACCCGTGACTGATTCCATCGCCAGCCCATCTCCCTGCTTTGGGGATCGGGGGGTGGGACTAAAGGGACAACCCTCTAATCACATGGCCAGTTGTCCTGGCAACCAGCCCTGACCCTTAAATGGGGTCCAAAAGTCACCTCGAGAAAATAAAAGACAGTTTTATGGTTCTTATCACTTAAGAAATTCCAAGGGTTTTAGAAGCTCTGCCAGAAATGGGTCCGAAAACTAAATAAATATTTATTATTACCAGTCACGATGTCACGTAAAACCCATAAGGAAAGAGGTAGGGCAAGAAAGGTACAGGGGTAGGTGGCCTGGAATAGCTAAAAGGCTGTCACATGCAAGACAGATTTTCTACTTTTGTGGTTTGACCCAGAAATAGGACATAGACTGGAATTAAAACAAAACAAAACAAAAACAGATTGTCTGCTGTACCAAAACATCCAGGGGCTGCAAAGTTGGGATGCCAGAGGTTGAACCCTGTTTCCCAGACCTATGAGTGAGACGCCCTAAATTCAAATGATCTCCTTACCTGAGGATTCCTTACCTGCTACATTACAGGCAAGGAATTTGACACATAGGAGACTTAAATGTGTCAAGTGATCCATTAAAAGGATCAGGAGTGGGGACCGTAGTGGTATAATGAAGAAGATTAAAGTCACGCGTTAGCTAAATAAATTATCAGTGGGGCTAGGCGGGTATATGTCTCTAAATGCACTCTCTTAAGTAATCTTGGGTAAATTGCTTGATTTCTTTGATTTTCCTGGAATTGTTGTTCTATGATATGGGGATATCATTAAGATTTGCCTTAGCAAGTTACTGCTACACTACAGGTAAGGAATTTGAGAGTCAGCGAGGTTAAGACACTTATTCGAGCTAACGCAGGTGGACAAAAACAGCTTCAGAATTTGACATAGGTCCATCTGACCTCAGAGCCTGGGCTTCTAGTGTTCCAGAAACGATCATATTGGCCAAGGGCCCACCCTGCTGCTCTAAATGTTATGCACGTGACACCTGATGTCACAACTCTGCTGGGCAGGACTCGTGCCCTCCGCTTCCCAGACGAAGACCCCGACACTCAGAAATCTCAGGTCATTGTAAAACATCACCTCGACCGGATTCAACACCAGATCCATCTAATTCCCAAATCCATGTGCTTCCCCACGAGACACACTGCCTCTTCTAGAAGACGCCCATCACTCTACAAGGACCACGTTTCGCATCTAGGGAGTTGCCTATGGGATAGGCCAGGGTTGATCCTAAAGGCCCAGAGAGGGTTGAGGGAATAGCAATAACGATCTCCTAGGGTTACATGAGTTCCCGTGGACGAGGGCTGTCGGAACCTCTGGTCCAGAGGTTTGGAGGAACTGACCATGAGAACAGAAAGGGACTCTCCAGTCATCTGGGGAGCTAAAGCCAGAGGCTGCACCCAACTAGAACGTGCCTTCCGTATGTCACCACCATCCCCTGTGAGCAACTGCCCGAGAAAGAGAGGACTCTGTCTCCGCCTCTCCTCATCACGACAGCATTACACCCTCCTGGGTCTAAGGAAAGCACGCGCCTCTTGCGACCCAGGTCTCTACGTGCGAGCGAACCGAACACCAGGTCAATTCCTTAGCTATGGGATCGCAGCTCCCCTTGGGAACTGAAAAAGCTCAAGCCCACCCTCGCCTTCCACCACACGACCTTACGTGTGAATGGCCGAGGCCGCCGGGCAGAGAGGTAAGAGCTCGTTCGGGACAGCACCAAAGCGTTCCCAAAGCTCCCGAGGCCGGGTGGCATGCAAGATCTGAGCAGCCGGGCCCCATTTAGCCCACAATTCCCACCGTCCCCACCTTGCCCTATTATGGATTTTGTGAAAAAAGCATCAATTTCAGAGAGAAGTAACCACGGACTCAATACTGCCTCAGCTGCATGAACTTGACGTGTTTCTTAACCTCTGTGGGTTTAGCTTTTCACACCTATAGCTGAGAATAATGAGAGCAGTGTTTGTAAAAGGCTGCTTTACCGTAGGCACCAAAACCAAAAGAAAACGTGGGTTTCTGCCTCCTTTCCCCTAGGGACAACTGGCACCAAAAGGAGAGATTTCAATACAAACCAAGACAGAGCAGAGAAAATATATCTAACGTGTTATCCGCCCATATTCTTTTATATCGGGAAGACCTTTCCAATCTTACGTAAAGCCCTGGGAATTTCTCATTTAAGTTCAACGAGTATCGATTAGGCATCTCCTATGCAATGATAGGCCCTGTGATGTAAAGGCAAAGAAGCCATCACCTTCGAGATGCCCATCCGAGAAGCAATACGGATGCCTGTGTCCCTTTCGGTCCTTTGATGGAATTCAGAAAGCATCGAAGCCTTCAGGTCATTCCCCAGAGGGCTGTACATGATCATCGTTTCATAATTCGTCAAAACCAAGCTAAGTAGATTCAAACGCCTAGTCCTTCGGTCCACATAGTATTTGAGTTTCCAAGAGTGCCACACGGTCATGGATGCCTAACTAATAGCAAATGCTGATGATTCTCCGGGGACTGGCTTCAGCACCTCAGCAGGCCTGGGGGAGCCCCCTGTGCGCTCCTCGACTTGTGGGAAAGAACAGAGATCTGCGTTCGTCCTGGAAGGACCTCTCATATACACTCTGGCTGAAGCAGAATTCCATGGTTTAAACATGGGTCCTACTGAGAATTTGAGGAAACGGTGTCCCCATGGCCCCCAAAGGAGAGAAAACCAATTAAAGCAAAAGTTATTATGATATTCCAAATATGGGTCACGTCGGGTCCCCTGAAACCGACTAACCTATTAACTACACGTGCTCGAAATCTGCCATCTCTCAGGAAAGTGAGTCTGTTCTGGAAGTTCAGTGGACGGGGGTCTCAACAGGGCCATGGACAGACTCCTTAAATGGGGAAGGGTCTGTGAGTTCCAGTGGGTGGGGAGAGAGAGCAAAGGACCACAGCTTATCAGATATTTACGCGAGACCCTCGCCGTTAAAAAAAAAAAAGCAAGAGGAAGAAAAAGAATAAAATAGAAGAAAAAGGAGGAAGGAGAAGAGAAGGTGGAAGGAGGGTCTGTGCCGCGCTCCTGCGACACGTGAGGCATCGTCCCACGGCTTCCTCCAGGTGATCTCACCTGTGTCGTGATGCCCATTTGACAGGAAACTGCCTCCACGGGAAGTACCTGCCCGAGGTCACGCACACTGGAAAGCAGCGGCTCTCCAAAATCGCCCGAGTTTCTAATGTGACCGTTCAGGGACAGAGGTGGTTCTTACAGAATGCGCAGTGTCTCCCGTAGGTGCGTGGGATGGGGTGGATGCTTCGACATCTCAACTGCTTCATCGACACCCCAAGTGTTCTTTAAACCTAGTAGAAGGTGGGAGAATCTTCTTTGGGATTCGTCACTGTGAAGGACAATGGGGTCATCAGGTTGCCCAGCAGAGAGAGGCGCCTGAGCTTCTGGCCCCCGGGATTGAGCCTCGGGCTGTGACCTAGAACAGACACTAGTCATCGCAAGAAGCGGCAGCACCTTCATGGAACTTACAACCTCATGGAGGTGAATACACTGTAACTTCAGTGAGTACCGGGTGCTCCAAAGGCAACGAGCCAGGTAACAGACTACAGAGTAACTGGTGAGGAGGAGTGTAGCTCCTTGAAATAGATCAAGGGATACCTGGGTGGGGTCGGTAGGTGGGGAATGGGGCAGAGGAAACAGCAAATGTAAAGAGGGAAAATCAAGAAAACCGGTGTGTCTGGGCGTCACGGGTAAGTGGGAGAGTGAGCGTCTGGACAGGAATTTGAGGCCCAGCCTATCTGCAAACTGGCTCCATGAGCATGGAAATTACTTCTCTGGGGCAACAGCGAAACTATGTTTCTCAGCCTCTCTAGCAACTGGGTGTGGCCGGGTGACTCAGCTGTAGACAATGGATGGTGAGCTACAGCGCTGTGCACCTCTTCCTCCCACCACCACCTAGCAGCCCCCCAGGATCTCCCCCACCTGCCAGCTAGCGGAAGGCAAGCCCAGTGAGCGTGGAAGCCAGCGGTAAAGGTGATGGAGTTTGGCTGACGGAGGTCTACCTGTACTACACTCTGCGTAACAAGGACATTTAAAGGTGCTTAACTGAGCAGCACTTCACACGGGATCACCCACACCTTTCCTCCTAATTCCGCAGCGCCATCGGCAGCCACGTTGACACTGCCTTGTATTGGTTATCAAATCCATTTGAAAAAATACAGATTAGTCGCACACCTTCCACATGCTTGGTAAAGTGAGAGACACTGAAGACGCAAAACTCTGCTTATCAGATTCCTGCCCTCCGAAGTGCTCACAGTGGAAGTCACAGAAGCAAAGACAAGGAATTGCACCACAGGATTGCACCGCTGAAATTGGAAAATGGAAAAACAGTATGGGAGGAAAGAGGACACGGGGCTCGAAGAAGTCTTCGTAGAGACGGTAACAGTTGGTTTGGGTCTTGAAGGATGGGTAGGAGTTTTCTTAAAGGAGAGGCAAGGCAATTCAGTAGAGGAAATAACACATACAACAAATTACGGATTCCCGTCCTCGAAATGCGAGGGAGCCAGTGAACGACTCGATCCGACACGTCGTTAATGTTTAATATCCACGGTGATCCTTTGAGCGCCTAGAAAGTAATAAGAGATGCCTTCGATTTGTTTTGCATTCCTCAAATGCTACGCACGTGGTAAGAAGGAAGATGGGACGGAGGGAAGAAAAGAGAGAGACATGGAGGGAGGAAGGGTGAACAATTTAGTGCAAATATCTGCAGGCCGGGGCTGGTCTCAGGGCTGAAAGACAATGTTCGGGGTTCGCCTGAGTTTTATTTAGCCTGTGTCTATGTTCCTTTCACACCATCTGACAGCTGGTTGAGGCCATTTTACTCCCCATTGGAAGCATGATTAGGCCTGAAACGCACACTATAAATCGTTCCCATTGCTTAGTAACGTTGGATTTAATGCATAGCACATTTTATTCGTGTTGCAACATTATGTATTTAGAGTTGTCACTGATTTTTATTAAAAGGGGCACTTTTATTACAAGTACATGATGCCAGCAAAATAAAGCCCTCCCCCTGCCAAAGCACATTCAGGTTAATTTGCTGTAAGTGCTCGTGAACAGCCCAGCTTGATTTGGATGGCTTAGGCTGCATCCCTCTCCAGTGATGCCACATCCACGCACCTCCGCGTGAAGGGTTGGGAGGAGAAACGGAAAGCATCACCCACCCACCCCACCCCCCCGGACCAGGACGGATGCCCAGAACACAGAGAGCATTTCTGGTCCTTGAGATGATTTTTTGATCATGAAACTCATGAATAAATGACTCCAGCTGCAAGTTGGCCAGATAGGTCAGGAGAGGAAAGACGGTCTCTCGGACACTATGGTTTTCGTTCTCCTCCATGAAGCATGCGCCTGCGAGAGCAGACCAAACCTGGGATTTCACGGCACGATTCCCTGCTACGACAGTCGTCTTCAGAACCACCGCTTGGCATAGCTAATATCTTTTCCTCCCATTTCTCTCCCGTTTTTCCTGGACCCACAAAACCTTCCCTTCTAGTTTTGAGATGATGGAGTATCCATCCAATATGGCAGCTACTAGACACATGTGCCTATTTACATTTGATCGCAATTTTTTTAGATTAAAAATTCAAGTCCTCGGTCACTTTAGCCACATTTCTAGTGCTCGAAAGCCACGCACGGCCCCCCTCGAGACCGCGGAAGCACGTGCCCACCTTGCTTGCACGACATGTCCTGCGCCCACCCGTTCTCCTCCCTTCCCACAGCCCATTTCTATAATTCACGCCCACACCTCCACAGTCTTTGAGGTCCTCAGGCCTCTTCCCCTGATGCTCACCCCTTCTAGCTTCCAAATTACAGCCTCTGACTCCAGCCCCACTCCTGCGTGCCCTCGCAGACTTGCCTTCACGTTCACTGCTTCGTTCACTCATTATTGATCCCTTCACCCGAGATTTGTTGAGTACCAAGTAAGCAAGCAGTACTTGCTTGCTAGGTGTCAGGGATGCAAAAGCAAAGAAGGCTCCATCCTGTCCCCTCGAAGGCATCACAATCAAGCCAAGAGCACTAATGATAACACTAAGTCTTATGGCACAAGAATTCACAAATCAAATCATGTCATTTCCCTGCTTCGATACCTTCGGTAGGCCACCATGTTAAAATGTTAAAAGTGAATGTTAAAAATATTCTCTGTGAATTATTCAATCTGTGTACACACCTTCAGGCTCTAATCTTCTGCATACTTCATGCACTTGGAGTAGAAAAATATCACTGACTTCTGTCCATTAGAAATACCGTTTCTTTCAAACTTTTATACGTTGACACAACTAGATGCTGAAAGCTACAACTTGGAAGAGAGAAAGCTTTCGAAACCCAGCACGCCCTCTGGGCTCAACTTATTCAAACCACCTCTGCGAGCAGCCTCTGCATTGGCCTTTCTCGTGCCCCTAGGCCTCCTGGGAAGAATTGCATGCTTCCCTCTTCCAGACAGAACCCTGATGCAAAGAGACAGTTAGTGTCCAAGGACTTGACTTGACATCAAAGCCTTGACATCAAACTCCTCAGCCTGCATCCAAGGACATCCCCAGAAAGGGGGCCCCAGCCTGCCTTCCCAGGTATATTTTCCTCACTGTCCTCTGCTCCAGCCTGCTTTCTTTCTGGTCCACAGGTAAGTCATGCTTTCACAGAACTGTGAACTTGTGCACATAAGACCCCGCTGCTAGAATCCCCTCCTTTGCCTCCTGGACAAGTCATTCTCCACTCAAGACCAAGTGACATTTCCTCGGTGAAGACCACCCTGATCCTGCATCAGAATTAATTCTTCTGTCGCCTTTCTCATATAGTTTCAATGCAACTTCGGGCTGGATTTTTAAAATTATTTTTGGATTATGAATCCTTAAAACTTTGATGAAGGGAGTAGATCCTTCTCAGAAAAATGCTGGTAACCACGCATAATTTTCCAAGCATTTTTAGAGTACTCAGGGATCTGCTGAGTTCATCTGTGGACCAAATACAAATTCCTCCTCTTGACATTTTTTTTTCCATCACTTGCCATCCCTAACATCTATGCTGGCAGAATATGCTGGATGCTTGGATCTAACGTACCTTGCAAAAGCTGTCACTACAAAAAAGTGGTGGGCGAGGACATTCTGTGACTTTGGCTCGGAGTGAGACGAAAAGTGTCTCCTGGACCAAGAGACACTAACTGTCTCTTTGCATCAGGGTTCTGTCTGGAAGAGGGAAGCGTGCAATTCTTCCCAGGAGGCCTAGGGGCACGAGAAAGGCCAATGCAGAGGCTGCTCGCAGAGGTGGTTTGAATAAGTTGAGCCCAATAGATCTCCCCTAACACTCAGAAACTCTTCGGGGCTCTATTTACTCGCGACACATCTGAAACCTAGAGTGTGGAGTTTTCCCTCACACCAACCGACTCTCCAGCTCTCCGGACACCAACTGGGCATCCTACAATTCGACCGTGACACGAGGTACCTGGAGCTAGTGTAGACGCCACAGGTTTTCGGGCTCCGTCCCACAGGACTGTGCTCGTTTCGGACGTGAGTCACGAGGCTCAGTCCCCAGGCTGCCCACACTTCTTTCTGACTTGGCGACAGAGCTGGGGCATTCCCACAAACCTCCTTTTCAGGTTCGAGGATTTGCTCGAACGGTTCACGAAACTCTGTTTAACGCTTTCCTTCCTGTGAGCTGTTTCTTATCAAGGATATGAATGAACCGCCACATGAAGAGGCACATATTGCAAGGTCTTAGAAGGGTCCTGAGCACAGGAGTTTCTGTCCCCACAGAGCTGGGGTACATTACCACCCCAGCACATAGATGTGTCCTCCAAAGCTCCCCAAACCCGCCAACTAGGAGTTTTATGCTGGTTTCATTACGTAGACACAAGCGATTAAATTACTGGCCATTGGTGACTAACTCGTTCTCTAGCTTCTCTCCCCTTCTAGGACGGTGGGAGGTGGGGCTGCACGTCCCAGCTTCTAATCAAGGAGAGCCACCCATGGGCTCGTGGAAAGTTTCGAAAGCTGCAGAGGGCTGTATAAACGTTCAGTGACTCTGCTGATGGAGACTGAGGATGAATTTGGTACTGACTGCATCACCGGATTCCATCAAGGCCCAGCTGGTCAACCGGCTAACCAGGCTCACTAGACCAAACACCCGATGCGTCCTGTGCCTTCTCGCCACGTCCAGGAAAGTGTCCTCCCCACTGGGGTGTAAGTTCCATCTCTTCCTGGCTCAAAGCCAGCGCGTCTGACTCGTACTCTATCCATCTTCTACGTTCTTACCCAGACTATTGTGCTAGAAAGAGGGAAGGGGCGGATGGAGGCTGAGGAGCCGCCCTCCCTCCCATCTGGACCCATCTGGACGGTGGCTCTTCCAGCCGGACGCGGCTCCCGCCCACATCGCAGACGAGTGCGGGAACTCACGCTGGGAGAGAAGGGATCTGCTCTCTCGTTTCCAATGCTTTGCGGGTCGTGTTTACTGGCCCGTTAATTATGTGTCTGTGTCTTTTAACAGTCTCAGTCCTGGAAAAGAAGCTGCAGACAACGACTCCTCCGGAGCGACTCTTCAGGGTGATGGAAATTACAAAGCTGTCCAGCTCCAGAGAGCGGTAGGCGGAGTGGCAAGGCTCGGAGGTAAAGCACAGAGCAATTAGCAGGGAGATTTACCTCCCTGTCTTAAAAGCATTTTTATTACTTAATCAATCACGGGCAGCTTCGAAACAAGGCGGGGCTATTACAAGGGGCCATAAATCTTTCCCATTTGCTTCTAGGAGAAAGAACGGGAACAACAGACGTGACATTCCAGAAGGGAAGGGATATCGATTAAAACAAAAATGGAACCCAAGGCATTTGGGAAACAGGAAGCGGGCAGGAGGTAGCCACAGGGTCCCAGAGGGCCCAGCGAAGGAAGGGGTCGGTCGGGGGCAAGGGTTTGGTCCTGACCACAGGTCCACGGTCACTTCCACCTCTCCCCACACACGCGGAGAAAGGAGTGGGGAACACAAAATGAAACAAGTGGCCAGAGGGAGCCACGCAGACCTTCCGCGTCGCACTTCGCGGCAGGTGGCTTCCTGGCCGGAAGTTTCCTCATCTGTGAGTTGAGAGAACTCAGACTGGATCGCATCCCAGTGCATCCCAGTCCGGACAGCATTTCAGAACCAGCAGGGGAGTGTTTTACAAATGCCAGTTAAATCGGACTGTCTGAGGCTGAGCCGAATGATCTTTAACCTCGTCTCGTTCCAGCTTGAAACACACGTGCCGAGAAGCTTTTAAAAATGAAACGCTTCAACACTGTGCAACAGGGAGCTGGCTCAGCGTGTACCCCCATAGTCACTCTTGCCTAAATCCGGCAGACGCTTCCTAAGCCCTTCTATGTTCTACATCCTGGGCTAGGCCCATGGAAATGCGTCTCGCTGTCCCTTCGTGGTGCTCCAACGAGAAACGTCCCATTGGCTCTTGGCGACCAGAGAAGCATTTCCTGGAGGCCATGGTCAGTGGGCGTGGCCGCTGGGAACTGCTGTCCACACACAAATTGCCAGCGCCTATTGGTGCCGTTGGTTTATTAGTCCTCGGTTCTCCAAACCTCTCTGAAGAGAACCGCGGAAGAACAATCCTTCCCTCACAGGACTGTACCGGGCAGAGGGGGCTCCCAGAACCTATGTGATTGGCTCCTTCATCGGCGCATGCAACGGACGCCAGGCGATTTCGAGAGCCAAGAGAAAGAACCCGATTCAAGGGATGATGGATCTGTCGTAAACATTTCCTGGGGCCCATCATGGACCTGTCCCTAAAGTCACCACTTAACACAGTAACATCCGGGTCCCTCCAGAGAGGTGGCCTGAAGCAAAAGCTGTACTTGGCCTACCCCTCGTCTAGTCCAACATCGGCTTCTTCTCTTAAGAAAAGAGGGTCACTCACCTCCCAAATTTGACCCAACATATTCTGGTTTGATGTCTCCCCCCTCCCCACCCCTAATTTTACCTAAGACCTCAGACTTAGAGGAAAAACATATTTTCTTCCCTCAACCCAATGGAATTAAGGTCAAGTTCAAATGTGCCCATCTATATGAGGTTTTCCTTTTTCTTTTGAACTCTTCCAGCATTTATCTGTCTCTTACGTGGAACAGTTCATCTTGACTTTAAATACAATGTTTGTACCATGGCATTTTTTCTGCTAGACTACTGATTCTCTATTACAGTAGAAAGAAGAAGCTTTTGGAGTCACATAGATCAAATCCCAGCTCCTGTCCTTACTGTCTATAGAATCATCCATGAAGATAATAAGACCCACTTCACAGCATTGGTGTAAGAATGACACGGGACGGCACACTCTGAGCCTCTGAGCTCAGAAGCCCTGCTACAGTCCGTGGACTGGCGAGCACATGATGGGGCTCTGGTCACCGAAACGAAGGGGAGGAGATAGAGAGAGGCAGAGATAGAGAGACAGAAATATATGTGGTGTGTGTGTGTGTGTGTGTGTGGCAGGCACAGTGCAGTCAGACTGTGTGAGGGTGAGGACGGAAGCCAGGGCCAGCATCAGGGGCGGGAGGGGGCAGGGCAAGCCGGCAGGGCCGAGCCCACGGTGGCTGGGTGAGCAGGCACACTGAAAAGGCTTCTGCTCCTGGCGGCCTTCCTCACACATTCCCCACGGCCAGGCTTTCGCACTGCTTCCTCTGGCAGCTTGCAGCATCGGTCAGCAACAGCCATGGCAACTCTGCCACTTTACAGCACAGGCAACTTTGTAAAGTGCTCAGGGAGAGTGACCGCTCCCTGATCTGGCTACACGCATACACCCATATGAGTACATACATGTACGCATGCGCGCGCGCACACACACACACACACACGTGCATGTGCACATGTACAGCATGCCGACCCATGCATATACACATACACCCATGTGCATAACACACGTACAACACACCTATGTATGTATGTATACCTGCACACATGCATGTGTGATACACATGTGCATGTGCCCGTGTACAGTGTGCCTGCATATGTGCATACAAATACACATGCATGTGTGATATGCATGTGCACTTGCATGTGAGCATGCATGTGTGTGCACATGTACAAGAGTACACACATGCACCCCATACATGCATGTATACATGTACATGTGCATATGTCAATGTGCATGCTCGCATGTGCAGTATGCCTATGTGTGCATATATGCATGTACACATGCACATATACATGTGTGACACACACATAGATATGTGTGCATAGATGCATATGCATGCATGCATGTGCATACACGCATCCACATACACATACTTATGCATGCACATGTACATACATATGCATACACACTGATACGCATACACACAGACAGACATGTACACTCGGGCACACACATTCTCACATACATACACACATCGCACATAAAAGCTTGTATTTAAGCAGCCGCAGCTCTGTGGAACGCTCTCATTTGGTGTAAACTCGTTTTGATTGGCTCCTTGCCCTCCCAAGGTAATTGAACATTAAAATCAGAGTGTCATCTTTCACTAAGCACTGTGCCACCAGCACAGAGCACGCATGGAAGGGTCCAGATTCGTGCTCAGGCCTTTCTAATTCCAAACCAGAGGTTGGAAAACTTTCCATAAAGGGTCAGATGGTAAATATGTTCAGTTTTGTGGGCCATTTGGTCTCTGCCACAACTCCTCACCTCTGCCGTCACAGCGCGAAAGCAGAGCCAGACGACGGGAACAGAAGGGCACAGTCGTCAGCCTGCCATGTGATCAAGATTAGCATGCTTTGTTGAATACACACACACACACACACAC
>NW_024355206.1:952059-983008 GCF_902729225.1 Pteropus medius | reverse complement strand
TGCATGTGTACACACACACACACACACACACACATTTTAAAAGGGGCCTAGTTGTGTTGCGGTAAAATATTATTTACAAAAACAATCCACAGAACAGGAGTCAATAGTTTGTTGACTCCTGGTCTAAAGTCTTGGTTTTTAACCACTAGACTATAAAACTTGAACTTGTTTCCTTTTTCTAAAACATGGTTCCTTGAATGTATTAATATATAGTAAACACCTAAATATCTCTATAATTCTCGACCTAAGAATATCACTTCCAGGAATTTATCTTAAAAATGATCAATAATACAGAGAAAACACTATCGGTGGGCAAACAGAAAAGGCAAACAGGGCGGGTATATTAGTCAAGAGTGTTCTCCAGAGAAATAGAAGCAATACGACACATATAGATACAGATACATAAAGATGTACAGATAGAGATAGAGAAAGAGAGAGAGATAAATAGAGAGAGAGAGGCAGAGATAGAGAGGTAGAGAAACAGAAATGTGTGTGTGTCTATATCTATGTCTGTCTATCTATCTAGATAGAGAGAGAGAGAGAGGGAGAGGGAGAGGGAGAGAGGGAAGGAGATGGAAAGAGAGAGACAGAGAGACAGAGAGAGAGATAGAGACAGAGAGGTAGAGAGATAGAGATATTCTAAAGAACTGGCTTGGGAGACTGGGCTGAGCGCTGGCAAGTCTGGAGTCTGCAGCCATAAAGCGAGAGCTGGTGCTGGTGCTGGTGCAGCCTTGAGACTGAGTCCCACAGGGCAGCAGGCTGGGAACTGAGACCAGGTTTCTGTACCACAGTTTCAAGAATCCCCTCCTTTTGGGGGAATTTCGGTCTTTGCTCTTAAGACCTTCAAGTGATCAGATGAAGCCCACTCGCCTTACGGAAGACAGTCTGCTTTATCCAAAGTCTACTGAGATGCATGTCCACTGTATCTTAAAAAATACCCTCACAGCAACACGTGGACTAGTGTTGGACCACACAACTGGGAACCATTAGCCAAACTGACATAAAATTAACCGTCACAACTGGAATCGCAGCTCCAGCCCGCCACCGCCCTCCTGTCCGGTGGAGAGGAGAATTTAGAAACGAGGAAGTCTCTCGTGACGAACAAGGGTGCCAGCTCCCATGGCCACCTCTCTCCATGAAACAACGGTGTCGAATCCACTGCCTGGAAGACGGTGCCTTCATCCAAAGACAAAGACACTTAACCAGGAGGCCACATCTCGATACACACCCCTCAGCGTCAAGAGGGCCAAGCCATGCTGTCTTCTTTAAGGAAACATTGCCGAGTGTTTTTCCACCCTGATGAGTTTGGACCCACTGGGTGGATAAAATGACCATCACCGGTTTCTGCCATTTCAATGCTTAATAAGAACAAATGTGCCCGTGCATTGTTCACGGATTTAACCACGCTGGGGATTTTGAGAAATGGCTCCTTTATATTTTCATTTCATAGACTTTTATGTCACACAGTGAAAGATGGAAATGTGCTGCTTCGTGGTACGAAACTTGCCAGCCAAGGAGAAGCCCTCCCCCAGGTAAGTCGCATCCTGGACAAAGCTGCCTGCTGCAGCCCCACCTGTCCCCCCGAGCCTCACTTGTCCCCCAAGCCTCAGCTCTGCCATGGATGAAACTGCTTCCAGTTTCCCGAAGCAAGAAGAAAGCACATTGGGATTTTTTTTTATTAGACTGATTCAAATCAGTGACTCTAAATCTTATCTTATTCCACTCATTTGATGGCAAAAAATAAAAACAAAACAAAAAAATAAATACTATATAAACACTGAGGGACTGCATTGCTTCAAAGGATGTTTAAACCAGAAGAGACTTTTAAGACCTACTCATAATACGGTGAATTCTCTGGAGATCAGGAATGGGAAACAACTTGTCCAGTCATCGCTCGGTCCTAAAACCAGAACTGCCAGATTCCCGATCCACTGGTCAGCCTTTTCTTCCTTCCTTCCTTCCCTCCTTCCTTCCTTTTTTGCCCATATTTTTAGCACAAAGAATTTTAAACACACGGGGCGCTAGTCATGGTTTCTAGTTGCGAACAATAGAGTCCACCTCAGCTAATTTAAGTGGAAAAGGGAATTATTAAAGGGTTAGCTTGGAGGGAGATGAAGAAGCAGACTAGATGCTAAGTGTGCAGAAGTGTCACTCAAAACGTAGGCTGCAGGTCTGGCCAGATGTGAAAACAGCCTCCACTGCTGCTGACTGAGCACTGAGATCAATGAAGTACTAAGAACTTGACCTCATTTCTCATCGTCCAGGCCCTGAGCATCCAAGCCCCCTGCAAGTCAGGAGTCCAAACCCTGCAGGCTCCAAACACATGGCAACCACCAACAGCCAGTCTTATTTTCCACACATTTCTCCCATTAACGCTGAAGTGTCACAGGCCTAGCTGCAAGAGATGCCAGGAACGTGAGCTGTGAATTCCACACACAGACCGTGGGACATTGCAGATTTAGTCACTGAGTCAGGGGCTGGGTGCAGACCCAGGCGAGAGGCTGTGCTGGTCCTCTGTGCCCTTGTGTCTTATGTGACTCTCTGTCTTTCTGGTTGTGAGGTTATTATGGGCATTCAGAATGAGATTTACACAAATAGGGGACAGCTTTGGGGCCCGCTTTTGAATTCTTCCCTGTTTCTTCCTGGAAGAAACCTAAGCTTCAAGACACACAGACACTGTTGCTCTCAGATCTAGGCTGTCTCCAAGTTCTGCCTTGCCGGTTTGTCTAACTCAGACCCTCAGCTCTCTTTCTTGCCACGTCCAAAGGTCCACACCCACCAGAAAGAGTTGATGACACAACAGAGGGCAAATGATACAGTATTTTCTAGCTAAGGATTTACATTTTGGGAGCCTTAGAATTGCTGAGGAGAACTCATTTTTCTTTTCCCTCAAGCTATCTGGAAAGAAGTTCATGGTAAAGTTAATTGCAGACAACACCTTAACAGGAGATGTCGAAGGAACAGGATGAATCTCACAGCAACATGGAGCTCTGGACGTGGTCTGAGAAGACGGCCGGAAGCCTTGGGAAACTCTCCGTGTGGCCAGCTGGATGCCCAAACGCCACAGTCAACCTTTTCCCCTCCGTCGTCCTTGTTCTCTCTCCTCCCACGGGCCCTTGGTGCTGAGAAGGTGTTTTGAGTTTGTGTCCCTCCAGGTTATGTGGGCATCCTCTCCCCCAGAACCCTCAGAAGTGACCCTACTTGGAAATAAGATGTAATCAGTTAAGATAAAGTCATTAGCTTGGTTCTTAGCCAACATCACCGGTGTCCTTATAAAAGGAGACATTTGAAAACAGACAGACACAGAAAGACCACTTGAGGATGAAAGAGACAAGAGGTTAAGTGTCTGTGAGCCAGTGAAGACCAAAGGTTGCCACAGAACCAGCAGAAACTAGGAGAGAAACTAGAAGAGAGTCTCTCTCACACCCCACCGACACACTGACCTCAGACTTCTAGTTTCCAGAACTGAGAGACAACAAGAAAGCCACCAAGGTTGTGGCACTTTGTTATGGCAGCCGTGGCAGACTACGACAGAAGCCTACCGCTTTGACAGTAATGGAGACAGCAAACCCCACAGGCACTCGGGCAGGGCGGGAGCAGGAACATGGGCAGACGGTGAGACCGTCGGTTGAACTAGCGTAACCGTCAGGATCAATCCAGACGCCCCGGCTTGGCCTCCCGAGGCCTCCACACCGCCTCCCCAGACTCTGCGCCCGGCCCTCCCACGCCTGCACCTCCAAACTTCTGATGGGCCCCGACATGCCAGCCCCAGAGACGAGGCTCTGCCTTTCCACGTGCTGTTGCTTCCACTGGAGTCACCTTTCCTCCCCATTACACCTGAACAGCACCTACTTGTCCACGAAAACACAGTTTGGGTGCCACCTCCTCCATGCAAACATCCCAATGCCCTCAGCCACAGCAAACGAGTCCCTGCCGAGCACTCTCCTCGTGGGCAATTCCTGTCACTCCCGTCACCCCGGACACACCTTCCCACCCGCCGCGGGAGCCATCCACTTGCTTATCTGTCTCGCCCTCCAGACTAGCAACACCTGGAGGACGGAGAGCGCACTTCGGTCATCTTCGATGTCCCCACAGTGCTGGAGCACGTGGCCAGGAAGTCAGCGCCTCTGTAACTTCAGACCTTGGTGTCACCCATTCCCAAAGTTTTAAAATATCTCGCCCAGAAATTGATGCTGAACGTCACAATATTTGATTCTCCGGGGCAAACGCTATGACTTCTCTCAAGGCTTCCCCCGTTCTGCTCCCCTGCACAAATGCTGTAAGCTGTCGTGACCCTAAACATTTTGTGGGATAAACATGGTGTTCTCTCTGAAATACGTGTCATCAGTATTCTTTCCAAATATCCTTTCTAAGGTTTGGCTCCCGGCCCCGAAGTCCTCCAGCTTCTCTCCTGGTGGGGGCGGGGGGCATTTCAGTCCCATCTCCCCTGCCCAAGGGTCTCCAGACTCCTTTTTGCCAAGGATCACAAGGCAAATCTTACAAGGGGTCCTGGTTGTCCTCGGGTGAAAATGAAAGCCTGACCTTTCGATGTGTGGGGGGCTGGCTGGTGGGCATGTTCGCCCCCTTACCGGCAATGCAGTTCTTACACATGGCAATGCCTCATTTCTGAATTCTATGTCTGTGGGCCTTTTTCCTACAACCTGTGGGCTGTGCACCATGAAAGTCTAGGGAGAAAAAGATGCATGAGTGAGTGAGTGAACTAAGGCCAGCTAAAAGAAGAATGAGTTTGAAATCAGAAAGTTTTATAATATATTTAACAACACAGTGGATGGATCGCTTGCTTTTTCTTTCCTTCTAAATCATTGCTTTTTCCCAAGTACCCACAGTTTTTTTTCTCCAAGCCTAGCTATTTTGTCCCCATTTCCCCCTGTTCTGCCCACTCGGTGTCACGGAAGGTTAACTGTTGTCACAGTTCTTCTTTCTACCCAGGTGGAGAAATTCAACTCAATGGGGCTGACAGGAGGAAGTGCGAATTCTGCTTGAGCAGCTATCAAACCCCATGACATGCTGGAGGAATCCGAACAAGGTAATTATCCTGTGAAGAGAAATTTGCCTGGGGGTAGAATGACAGAGGCAACACAACTGGAAACACATGTTCACCATGAGCTACTACAAAAGCCAAGACCTCAGAAGCTGACCTGCCTGGGGACCAAGGGATCTCACTCTGGGGAAGAGTCAGCTCCACCGGGGCCAGTGTCTTCAGTTCCCCACATGCCATCCGTCCTCGGGGAGCCACAGGTACGGCGAAGCCATCCGAGCTCCTGTTACAAAGGCTGAACGATCATTTTTATCTCTACGGCTCCTTCTCCTTCCGTCTGGTCTACCCTGACCCCTTCGTTCAAGAGCTAAGACTGCCTTCCCCAGTCCTTGCTCCTGTGTGACAGGTGTTCCGCCGGACGTGGGATATCGAGACGAAAGACACAGACACACCTATGCACACATACACACACGAGACATACACATAGAAACACACGACCACACAATCACATAGGAACACGCACACACGAGTCGACACGGGCATGCGTCTGCACACAGACACACACGTGCACACGATCGCACCCACATGCCCGACTCTCGAGGAGTTCAGAGTCTAACGGAACTGTCAGAATTCACCGAAATAATCGCGAAAGTGGAGTTCCGCCCAGAGTAAGGCGAGGGTGCAGGCTAGGGGCCAGTTTGCCGGGGAAAGTCAGGAGCGCGCCACAGAAAAGTCAGGTGCCGAGCTGAAATGTGCAAGGTGAGAAAGCGGGAAGGCAGCAGAGGACAGAGGCTTTAGTGAAAGGGAGGAGCACAGGTAAGAGGGCTGGAGTGGGGAGGTCTCAGGATAAAGCCATCTTGCTTCTGTCGGCCTGGGCCACAGCTAAAGGCTCTAATGCAGCCCAAGCGCCTTCCCCAGATCACTGGGGCTGGAGGAAAAGCAAATAAAAATGACTTCCCTATACAGCCAGAGACCCAGAATCCTGGGAGAGAAGGATCAGATACAACATGAGTATTTTTACCCAAGCCCTTCTTGGTGAAGATGTGTGCGTCTCTCTCTCTCTGTGGCATAAGGTCATCCCCATGGTTGCATGGATGAATAAGCCAAGAGCATCATCAAATTAGCCCCTTAAAATAAACAGGTAGGTAGATAGACAGGCATGTCTCTGGAACATCCGACGGTAAGATAAATGAGAGCAGAGACTAAATCGCTTTCTCTTACATCTAAGTCATGCTCGATTCCTCTCTGTCACCAGACGCATCCAATCCATCTGAAGTCCCGACACCAAAAACACACCCCAAATCTCTGTGTGTGTCATTTCTCCAAGGCCACTGCCCTGAACCAAGCCAGCTCCGGCCTGTGTGGTGCCGCGACCTCCTAACGGTCCCTGTTGTTTTCAGTGTTGCTCTCCATAAGCTACCCCAGCCAGGGAGACCTTTGAAAAATGTAAGGCAGATATGTCAGCCTTCTCTAAACCACCTCATAGCTTCTGTTTTACTGATATGGCCGAGGGTACGGCTCTGAAGCCCGGCCCTGGGTTCAGATCTGAGTTCCGATTTTAACTCCCTTGTGCCTCTGTTTTCTGCTCCATGAAATCGATTCATAATTGTACCTGTCTCACACGATTTTCATGAGGATTAAATGAGTTACTGCATGTCAAGTGGCACAGAGTAAGCAGTCACCGATATCGCATTTCATTAAAATAAAATCCAGTCTCTACTGTGGCCCTTGACTGTTTCTGTGATCTTATTCTGATCTACTTTGGTCCTCGCTCACTAGGTAATGGCCACACTGACCTTGACCTTTAAACGAACCAAGTTCACTTCAAGCTCGGGGCTTCTGCTCTTCTCTCCTCCAGGCACCCTTCTCTCCAGATCTCCACATGGCCAGCTCCCTCTCGTCACTCAGACATAAGCGGAAATGTCCCTATCTTGTCACCATGAGCTTCCAACACACTGACTTTGTTTACTGATTGCCTTCATAGTGTTTATCATTCTCTGCATTTATATCATGTATTTATTGGTCTACTTACTTATGATTCACCATCCCCCAGCTTCCTCGTGTGAGAACACGTAGAACAGTGTCTGGCATACAGAAGAAACTGAGAACCCACGTACAGGGTGGGTGAATGAGTGAATGAATGAATGAGTGAACTGATGTAGATAGCACCCTGCGAGTGTTTACTGAACACACCGAAGTGAGCTCTCGCCACTCCTGGAAATAGAAACAAACCAAAGTTTAAGGAAGCGGTCTCCGCCATGTGTGATCACTTGTGTGACAGATGTGAAACACGCCATGTGATCCAATTAGCACGGCTCTTGAAAGGGCATTATTCTTGGATATGGTGACACCATCTGTCCCAAAAGCTTTCACAATTCATGATCGGATCAGCACCAAACCCCATTTGGCAGGTCTTACAAAATGACTCCATCCTCTCGGCTGGGTTCTGGCCATGTGTGGGCAGTATTTTGACATTTTACATGAAATATGAGCTTGACTGAAAAACACATACAGTGGTGAGATGACAGGGACGGGGAAGAATCCTGGATTCTGTAAATCCTCAGACCCGAACCAGGATGGGGAATGGGGAAACGTAAGTCTAGGAAAATATGAAGAAACTCTGTCCAAAGGGAAATTTCATTATCTAGTTTCTTCTCCCCGAAGGACTTGCTAGAGGCTCTAATGCAGAGGGCCTTAAAATAACCACAGGACAAGCTCAAAATGGCCCTAGCGTGTTTGACGAGGTGCTGAGCTGTTTTTCAGAGACGAGACCAAAACCACAACAGCCAAAGCACATGCAGAGGAGAGAGCTTCAACCTCCAGCTGCACCCAGACCCAAAGTCCAGCCTCTCCGACCCCAACCCCCGCCCCAACACACACACACAGGGCACCGAAGGACCAGAATGTAACCAGAACTTGAACATCAGAACCCTTTCAGGAGCCACCGGTCTGTTGTCCAGAAAGATCCGGTGTTGACACAACTTTACCACAAACGACCGAGTCCCAAGGTCCTCCAGTCACGCTGTGTCCCAGCGGCATTTCCCCAGACCCCCTGAAAAACCCTCGGCTTGGTCACAAGCAGGATGGATTTCTGAGGCACCACTAGCTCACCCATCTTCTCCGCTGGTACCTTCTTCACGTCAAACCCTGACATTTTGAGTGTTGGCCTTTTGAAACATCGGGCACATGGACTTCGGTCTGGTGGCAATCTGTCACCGTGCACTGTCACCGTAGCCCACGACACGCAGGGCCACGCTATTTCCTGAACAAAACCCAACAGCGGGCTCGAGGAAGACTCTCTCTGTAGCTCGGAGTCGAGCCTGTGAAAGGGAACTTAAACGAACTGTCCAAAATGTTGGCCGTGTGCTCTCTTTTCCTTTTAATTTATAATTTCCTCTTATCTCTAAGATCTTTCTGGCAAGAACCACGTCTTCAACATTTCCGTGTCTCCCTCCACCTCCGACACGACGCCTTTTGCACAGCGAATGGCGCACTCATCGGGACCTTTTTCTCGTCCTGGTTTGAGTCCCTTCTCGCTGCTTCCTTCCAGATCCAGTGCTTCCAACCCTGATATTGGAAAGTCTTTTTCAGAGCCGCACCTCGCTCTCCTCAGATGCTCGTTGGCACAGATGTCTGTCACGGGTGTTGTGCTGACTGACTGTGAAATTAACCTTGTTTAGTATCAGTTCACCCTTCGCTTAAAATAAAATGGCAGCTGGGAAGAAGAACTAAGAATAGGGGAGAGGATGGCAAAAAGAGCTAGAAAGTGGGGGTGTCTGGAGACGGTACTGGAGAGGGACAAAGTCCTGGCCTGGGGAGGTCAGAATTCAATGAAGAAGGTGAATTCAATGAAGAACTGAGGTGAGGGCGAAGCCTTTCTGCGGCTTTCAAGCTTCCGGTGTCACCCCGTGCGATGACCCAGCGAGCCTGTGCACATACCCACCCCAAGCATCACATGGAAGAGCAAGCTGTCACCACTCTCTACCCGGGATCAGGGCAGAGGGGACACAAGGCGCAGTGGCCACTGCTGAGAAAGGAAAACTCCTCCCGCGGGCGCACGGGCCACCCGGCAGCTGGGAAATCTGGTGTGGGTCACCCCGGCCTCCCCTAGCAGCCCACAGTCCTGCCCTGTGGGTTCCTCACTGGTGGGAACAAGGACAACTCCATGCTCCCACGTGCTTCCTGTTTCCAGCTTTGACGACGGGAACGGAACGGGAGGAATTATTAACTCGGTGCTCATTCCTCCTCCCCCCCCACCCCCGCCCCGCGACCGTACCCCCACTCTGTCCTGCCCACCGTAATGACATTCCGGTCCCCTGTTCTGCCTGTCTCTCCTCCCACCCCTCCGCCCCCACCCCCCCCACGCACAGGTGGACATTAAAAGCCAGGTTTGGCAATGCCGGAACTCGTATCATGAAGCTGGAAATAAACTGGAAAAGCAAGCGGCAGCAACATGACAGGGCCCTGTGCCCAAGACCTGACAAGCCACCCACACCGGCTCTCTCTGCTCCCGACAATGTGTTATGATTGCAGAGCTGAGTCACCGACGCCAAATGACAGTAATTCAGCCCAATCACGGCAAAATTCAAAAATGAACAGCCGTTTGGCCACAGGCTGACTCATCTGCGAGGGCCACTCGCTGACATACTGTGGGCAGAAAAGGTCCCGGAGGGTGGGTGGGCTGGAAGGGAGGATGGCACGGAACGGCTTTAGGCCGCGGCTCCGTGGCTTTGCCTCCGTCCCATCTTTTTGATTGAAGCCTGGAAGTCGAAGGGAGAGGCTCAGGCGAAATCTCCATTTCTTCTCTCTGTTCATTCCCGTAAATCTCTAAATGGTGAAGCAAACTTACTCTGCCTCATACTGTTCGCCAATGCACTTGGGAAAGATAAAAATAAAATAAAGGGCACTATTCGTTGATAACGACTTTGCAGTGAAACCCGCACTTCTACTTACTGCTCGGGGGATAAATGAGCACAATTTGGGGGGAAGCGTTTTGGCGTAAATATATCGAGATTTTTCAACTATTCAAACGCTTTAACTCTCTTCTAAGTAATTCCTATTCTAAGTTTGTATCATAAGGAAATAATCAGAGATAAGCACAAAAAGTAGTGTTCCGAGGATGTTGACGCCGGTACTACTTATCACAGCAATGAAAAGGGGGCGTGGCAAAGAAGGGAAATTTTCAAATATCCTACAGTGAAATAAATCCCGAAATGAATTATAACCACACATTCCATTTACCAGATGCCAGCCAATGAAAACCATTACCTCAAAGACAATTTAATGACACGAGGAAATGTCTATGATATAAGTGGATATGCAGAGTAAGTCTTAAAACTTTATATATAACGTAAAACGTATTATCTTGAATCATATATAAAATTTCCTTTGTTGTCGGTCAAAACAGTTGAATGTCACCAATTCCATAGGATGCAAGCCCAGCATGCTTACAATTCTGTCCCATCCTCCCTATCAGAAAGGCAGCCCTCGGCAGGCAGAGATCTGCTTCACACCAAACCCAGGGCCATGTGTATAACAGGCACTTGAGAAATACCACTAAATAAGCTAATGGATACGCTAGCGGTCAGCTTGCCCTAATTAGCAACCTGATCTGTATAAGTCATTCTTTTAATACTGGTAGCTCTGCCCCATTTTTCTAGTAATGTGGCTGTTTAAGATGGAACATTAGTGAGATCTTTGTCCCTCTACTCAGTGTGGCAATTCCGTGGGAAGCCGGCTACCATGCACACAGGCTTGGCGATCTCAATAGCTCTCTCCAATCAGAGAAGTCCTGGAAACCCCGCACTGCCTATGGCAGGGTCCATGGCGGGGTCAGCTCAGACCACGCCAGGGCCCGCTGACCCAGCTCCACCGCCCGCCTGCACACGGCCCCTCTCTCCCCACCAGTATACAGCAGAATGTGATCCTGCTCTCTTTGCTTCCCCAGAAGTACACTGCAAGGTCATGTGTCTTGTGTCATGTGACCTGCTCTGCCGTCACCCCACCCCCAGCTCTCACTTCTTTCTGAATCATCGCAGCCTTCTATCTCCTCTCACGCTGACCCCCACCCCACCCACGCCCAGACGCACAGACATGCGCAGAAGTCAGAATCTCCAACCCTCACCCACAATCCTCTCCTCCAACTATGGCTGGCCCGTGACAGTCCTAGCCAATGAGATACAGTCACAAGTCTGCTGAGAAGGACTTCTCTTCCTGAATTTTTTTAAAAAAAATTTTTTTTTTAATGCTCTTTAAGAAAAAGCCTTCTTCTTCATCCCTCCCACTTGCTTTTTCCTGCCTAGAATGCAGACAGGAAGCCGGGAGATAAAGCTGCCACTTTGCAGCCATGAGGCAACAAGCATAGCGCTAAGGCCTTTTTCACACTAAGGATGGTAAAGCGGAAAAGGCAGGAAGAGCCTGGGTGCCTGGAGCCCTGGTCAACTTCTGTACTTGCTTTCTACCATCTACCCCAGACTCCTCACGGCATGAACCGACCGCAGCCCGTCTGCTTAAGTCACAGACACAGGGCTCGCCGGGTTTTGGAGTAAATCAATTCCCTATGCAACAAAACCCCTTTTCAGGTGCTCCCACAATGAGCCGTGAAATGTAGTAATGTGTGCCCCGTTCTTATTCAAGCTTCTAAGAGCTTCAAGTTTTCTGGGGGCAGAACCAAGCTCCCCCACCTCGATCTGCCCCAGCACTTAGCGAGGTCAGTCAGCAAAGAAGGAACTCTCTACAGATCTGCTGATTTAAGGTTACGTTGTGTCTTTCTTTCCGGCGCAGTCTCTGGGCCAATGTCCCACCACAAAAGGGACGAGCCACCATTCCCCTCTGTCCTTGTACAGAAGGAAGCCACTTCTTCCGAGCAATCACCAAAATATCACGTATACTTTCCCCTGCTGCAAATCACTTATTTACATATTAAAGCGGTTATTCCAGGAGAGAATTCGCTGATGCAAATTTGACATTCAGATGTCAGCCACTCCATAAATAAGGTCGACTGTGATGAGGATGCATGTTAGTCCCCAATTAGACCCTCTTCACGTCTAAATAACACTATGACGTGGGGCATCTGGCAGCCCCAGCCACACGCGTAAACAAGGATGCTGACGAGAGCCCACAAACGCAGTGTTCCCCCCCATTGCCAGTTCACGGTTCTCAACTCCCAGGACATGAGCCAGCCCTCTCCACCTGGGAACAGTTCTGGTCAGTGAGTGGACACAGTGGCTGAGTTCCGGTGACACAGAAGCCCCCAGCCCCAGGGAGCCCCAGAGCCAACGGCCGCTTAGAATCGCTCTACTTGCTGACTCATCCCATGGGACATGGAGTCAGATGAGCCTCGGTGTATGTGAAACATGTTTTCTTGGGGGAAAAAAATCCATCTTATCCAGCCATTTAGAGGAGGAAAAAGATAATTCTAATATTTTTTACTTGATCATTTCAAGCGTTATGTGGTATTAAAGCAGACATGAATATAAAATGCAAAATTCACAGTTTTCAAATAAACGTAAAAGTATTTTGAAAAATGCCATGCGTGGGACAAGCTGCGTCGGGTTCTTCCCAGTTGGTGGCACCTTTGACAGAAATGTCTTAGAAACACTGACTTAGGGGAACCATGTCCAAGGGCAAGGGCGCCAAGAACTGCGTGCGGATCCCAGTGGGTCCGGCCGGCTTTGCTCACAGGAAAGGCCCCTCCCCTCGCAGAGAGTCGGGGTGCCTTCCTTCTGCGTAACTGGCGTGAGCCCCAAGGTCAACGCGATTTCTCTCTCATCCCGCAACCCTCAGGAGTAAGCCTGGTCTCTTCCTCATGGCGCGTCTTGACTTCACTTTCCACTAATTAAAGTCCTGATCTCCCTTCGTGACTCAGATGATGAGGCCAGACTCAGGCACCGTCTTTAAAGTATGGCCGTCCATACTTGGACTCCCGCCCAGGCACCGAGGGTGAGCAGCATGTCCTCCCATCACACACACTCTGTTCTGTGTGACCAGGGAGGCCTGGCCTTGCCTTCGCCCTGCCTCTTCCATCGAGAGAAAAGAATCGTGCATGACCCATGAAAACATCTCAAAGAGCAAAGCAGTCTTCCTCATCAAGATTCATCCATTTAAAACACTGGTAGCAATTACCCACATGCCAAAATTATATAAACTTTACACTCACGGACTTAATTCCGTTGCCAAAACTGCACTTTAGCAAATCGAGTTCACACTCTCTAGCCTGACCTTTGGGGCTAAAGCTCAGAGACCAGCAGAGATGACCCCGACTGCAAATGCACCTTTCAAGCTGTGCTGCTGCGTCCGACAGCCCCATCCCGTACTCCGGTCATATTTGACCTTCTCCACAAATTCATTCATTCTCTCTCTCTGTCTCTCTGTCTCTCTCTGTCTCTGTCTCTCTGTCTCTCTCTCTCTCTCTGTCTCTCTCTCTCTGTCCTCTCTCTGTCTCTGTCTCTCTCTCTCTCTCTCTCCCCTCCTCCCCTCCCTCTCCTCCCCCCCTCATGCTTTCTGCTCTAACAATCCCCCAACATCCAATACTACCCAACATCCAATCCTAGGACCTAATATGTATTCTTTTACTCAGTTGCCATCTCTCCGTCAGGAGCCAACCATGAGCTACAACTGTTCTCAGTACGGTGTGAGAGGCAGGCTAGGTGCTGCTGCCGTGGCGCAGTCGCCCTTCAAGGCGGCAGAGACAGAGAACACCCGGAGATGCTGTGCACGAGGAAGAAAAGAAAGAGAACACGGTCTAGACGATGCCGTGGAACTGGGGACGTCGGGTGGTCCGGAAAGGGCAATCTGAGAAGGGGGCTTTGAGCTGAGAACACCTCGGGCTATTCTGAAGGAAAAACATTTCATGGAAAGCAAAGGCTCAGAGTACAGACGAGCTGGGGGGTTTGGGGAGTCTGAGAAACTCTAAGAATGTGAAGGGCGGAGCAGGTCGGGATATAAGGGGAGATGGTGCGGACGAGGTGTGAGAGGGGCCTGGCTGTGTAGCGTCTTGTAGACCAGGGTAAGAACTCCCATTCTCTCTGGAGTGTGGACGGGCACTAGTAGAGGGTTTTTAAGGAGAAAAGTGAAATGACTCTGTGGGGGTCACTGCACGCCGGTCCCTTACAAACCCTACGTTCCTGGGCAAGTTACTTAACCTCATGAGGCCTTAATTTTAGGACCTGCCTCCTTGGACGACTATGAGAAGTAAAGAGATAAGATATCCAAAAGCCATAGCCAGATCTCTGGCCCAACAAGCATAAGGCAGGTGTTGTCACAGACAGCCGGAAAGGACTGACTCTGCCTTAGGCATCCCTTAGCAACTTACCTGTACATCTCAAAGCCCTTCTGGCTGGCTGTTTATCTACCTGTGTAACTATATATCAATGCCACTCGCTCTCTTTCTGTAGATTTTTTATCTTCCCCCAATAATCAGGGAATATCTGGAGAGCAGAGATCATATCTTACTTAACTTGGGGTCTCCCACAAAACTAACTCCAGTGTATTTCGTCGGGCAAAAACTCAGCATTTATTAAATGAATATGTGGATGAAAAAAGAAAGAAAAGAAAGGAAAAAAAAAGAGAAAAGAAGAGAGAAAAGAGAAAAGGAAAGGAAAGAGAAGAAAACTAATCATGGTGCCCGGTGTCCTTAATGCTCTGCCTGGGGAAAAGATGCACATTCTTTTCTTGAAAAGGAGAGACGATGAGAGAATTGTCTGCAAAGGCCTTCGAGGCAATAAACGTTAGAGAAAATGATGACCGGTGTCATGACTTCAGAATAAAGAGCCACAGAAGATTAGTGGCGATTTCAACTTTTCTATCTGCTCTGTGTGCAGCCAGATGAGAGAGTCTTCAAAGCAACACCCCGATTGTCAGACCCTGCTGACGCCCCCTCCATCCCGCACAATGGGAACCACTGAGGTCCAGCCACTCACCAAGTCCCGAGTCAGCCCGACCTGGACGGAGGATGCAGGAGCCAGCAGATGTGAGATCTAGAAAGAGGCTTGTCGCTATAAATGAATGAATGGATGGATGGATGCATGGATGGATGGATGGATGGATGGATGGATAGATACATAGATAGATAGATAGATGATAGATAGATAGATAGATAGATACATACATACATACATAGATACATAGATACATAGATACATAGATAGATACATAGATACACAGATACATAGATAGATACATAGATACATAGATAGATAGATAGATACATAGATAGATAGATACATAGATAGATAGATAGATAGATAGATAGATAGATAGATAGATAGATAGATAGAAGTGAATAACCACTAATGAATCGGGACATTTACTGAGTCCTTGCCATGTACCTATAACTATACCAGCGCTTGAATTTCTCTTTATATTTCATTAATTTAAGAGTCTTTAAATAAATATTTCATTTATTTAAGAGTCTTTTCACAGTTCCCAGAGCATGTAAACACCTGCCCGGTACTGCACAGCTGGCAGGGAGAGCAGCTGCGGGTCAAGCGCGGGCATGGCTGACTCCCCAGGCCCCGACGTAAAACTAGGGTATGCTTGGGTACCGGCTTTGCCAACTGAACTGCAACCTTTCCAGACACGTGATGGGGAAAGCAGGTCGATCTCCCTGACCCGGCTCTGCTCCACGAGACTTTCTTCTCTCTGCCACCATTCTAACCCTAAGATTCTAAAGCTGGCACTCCGCCAAGGCCGTCACACATGTGCAAGGCCACCAGCCCCATCTGCAGTAGACCTGAATGCAGCCTACGTGCCTTTTACACTTTGTAAATTGCATTTTAGGGTATGCTGGTTCTTCTGCCTTGTGCATCGATTATTTGGATGGCCCGATGTTAAGACAGAACTATGAGTAAAATGTCATTGCTACTATTAAGAACTTGCAAACTTGCCGGGGAAACGTGAAAAGCTAAATAACAACAAATGACTTACACTCATCAATAGGAAAATAGGAAATAGTCCTTGGACTGATGCTCGTGTCTGTTAGTTTGTGAGATTTTCTTTATTCTTTAAGTTTACCAGGAATGTTCCCAGATTATGCATAAGTCTCAGTCCCATAATCTCGTCTAGAGCTCAGTGAGATCTCTCAAGGTGAAGATTCAAAGACTTTGCTTCTCCTTAAGAAATGTCTTATTTTTCTATTATTTGTTTCATTTCTAACTCTGTTCTCACTGCTCCTTTTTTGCTTTGTGGAAATAATGTCAGGGCCCTGGATCCATCCCTTCAAGTCTTGTGTCTTGTCCAACGAAAATTCTTTCTCTTTGCATTTTGCTCATTTTGAGTTATTTCTTCCTTTGGGTCTTGCTGCACACTAATTCAGATCACATCCTCTCATTCAATCTATTTAACTTTTTAGTTAGAAAACTGATTTTTTTAGCACCAAAAATCTTTTCCTGGTATACCTTAACCGTCTTTCATAATGTAGCAGTTTAAGCACTGTTCTGTCCAAACTTTTCGTCCACCCAGAATCTCGGCACATGACCTGATTTGGAAATAGGTCTTTGCAAATATGATTCATTTAGATGAGGGCATATTGGATTGAAAAGGGCCCCAATCCAATGGCAAGTGTCCTCATTTTTTTAAGAAAAAGAAAGGACACACAGAGACGCACAGAAAAGAAGGCCATGTGACAACACAGGCAAACACAGCCGAGGCAAAAACTTGCAAAAACTGCAAAAACTTGCATCCACAAGCCAAGGAATGCCCAGGATTGCTAGGGGCCACCGGGAGCTGAAGAGGCAAAGTGGGTTCTCCCCCTAGACCCTTTGGCCTCTTGGGATGTCATCACCTTAGGGAGCCTAAGGCATCACTAACACAGAGCAAAACCTTCATGAGGACCATAGCCAAGAATACGGCTTATTCCAAGGCGAGGGACAGTAAACCTCCAAATGCACTACTTACCAGCTCCAAAGAGGTCCTCGAGCTGAGCATGTTCCTACCCTGTAACCTGGCAATCTAGATCTGTATCTCACAGAGAGAATCACACAGACCTTACGGGGTGTGTCCGACCCTTAAGAGTCTTACGAACCCCTACGAATGCATGCAGGACGAGGAAACTGAGCTCGGCGTCATAGAAGCGAGGCATTAGAAGCGAAGTATGTGTCCGTCGCCAGAGGGTGCGACACGTGACACGTGGCCCATGCATATTAAGCGACTGTCTGTAGCGTTTAGAAACATACAGCGATGTGGACGCAGCGTACAAACAGTTTTGTAAGGGAAAAAAGCCGTAAGAAAGAAAATAAGACATTTTGGCGTGATATCATTTCATGTAAATTAATATTAACGCAAATCATGTAAGTTAACACAAATAATTTTACAAGGATAAAAGCATGATTAAGGAAACCCCAAACACATAAAAGTGCATACCTGGGAGACATGATGGGTGTCGGGAAGAGGGACAAAGGGCCCTGTAAGAGAAGTCTGTGGTAAGGGCTGAAGGGAATAGTGGGCTGCTGACTGGGCAGTAGGATTAATTCAGACTTCCACACCTGAGACCCATTGTCAAGCCCATAAACCAGGTACTGGATAGGGCCGGTCCCCAGCCTGGTGGGCGACGGTGCAAACACTTGCAAATGTGACTAACAACATAAAGCGACATGCGAGTAAGTGTCGAGTTAGTTCTACACACAGAACCCAAACCCAAAGGCGAAACTTCAGGTTAGGTTTCAGTGGACAGAGAACTCTGTGTGAAAGATGGGGGGAGGCCCCCAAATGTCTACTCTGGTGGCTTGTTCTTCTAAAATAATGTTCCCAGATTTCTTCGATCGTATACC
The DNA here is from genome assembly GCF_902729225.1 of Pteropus medius. Taxonomy (NCBI): domain Eukaryota; kingdom Metazoa; phylum Chordata; class Mammalia; order Chiroptera; family Pteropodidae; genus Pteropus; species Pteropus medius. The sequence continues at coordinate 965,242 of NW_024355206.1, read as the reverse complement.
TTTATCAGGTTTCCAGAACCGAGTGCGCCCTCCAAGATATCACTTGTTTTCCACACGTGAGTTTATTCACATGTCATACATTTTGTAAAGCAGACGCAAAGAGTGCCAGTTCTAAAGGAAGATGTAAGACAGAAATCTAATTCATTTCTGTTATTTCCCTCCAATGGCCTGTCTTTCGAACAATGCTCTAGACGCATCCACCCAGGTCCTGTCCTCTGAGACTTGCTGTTTTTCTCTTCCTTCAAAAGCTGGGGGCCATCTCTGATATCCCACGAAGCTCCATGCCCACTGAAACCAGGAGCCAGGGCTTCGGAAGCCCGCTTTTTTGGCCTTCCGGGCCTGGTCTTGCCCTCCCCTTCTCTGAGGCCCTTCCTGCTCTGAGCTGCACCTCTGCCCAGCAGATGCCCTGCCCTGGTCCCGCAGCCTGGGGATGCATGCTGGCTGGCAGCAACTTCCTCCGAAGTCGGACCACGTCCTCCCGTTGCCATGGAAACGAGAAAACTCAATGGCTGTTTTCTTCCACTGCAACCCTGTAAACAGTAACAGAGCAGCTACCTCCCCCGGCCCGAGGCCTGTCTGTCAAGGACACTGCCTGCCCTGATGGACAGGCCGTGGGAATCAGTGCCCATTCGTTCCCCTCACGGCACGTTAGCGACGCCTGAATTAGATTCGATAATCCTGACGCCGTCACGTAGCAGGTGGGTTTATTTATTGAGAGTCCCGACCACGAGGGCATTTGAAACACAGGAGCTTCCCACAGTGCTGGAGCCACAGGAAACACGCCTGCCGTGAGGCTGAGGGGGCTCCGAAGGGCCGGAACCCGAACTCGGACTCCAGTCACTTCGCCCACTTCTGAGTCATGGAGGCCGGAAGGGCCCAGCCGGAAGGAAGGCCTTGACCTCCACGTCCCCGGAAGTTCTCAGGGCAGGAATCACTGAGTGACAGATTCAAGTGTCTTAGGCTTTAATTTCAGACTGCCTCAGGCTGGACATTTGGCTTTGCCACTTACGAGTTCTATTAGCTACATGGGGCTCACATGACAAAGTCCCACGAACGACAGAAATCTATTCCCTTCTCTTTCTGGAGGCTGGGGGTGTAAATCGAGACGCTGGCAGAGCCGTGCCCCCTCCAAAGACTCCGGGGAGGACCCGCTGTGCCTCTTCAAGCTGCTGGTGCCCGTGGGTCCTTTGGCCTGTGGGGCACGATGCCAGTGTCTGTCTCTGTCATCTCACGGCCACCTTCCCTCTGCGTCTCTGTCCCCAGCTGCCTCTTCTGATGAGGACAGCCGTCACATTGGGTTCAGAGCCAGCTCTACTCCAGTCTAGCCTCACCCCAACGAATTATATCTGCGGTGACCCTATTTCCAAACAGAATCACATTTACGGCTTCCACGTGTTTTCGAGGAGACACAATTCGACCCGTATCACCAGCTGAGCAACTTTGGTAAACTTAAATAACCTCTCTGAGCCTTGATTTCCTCGGCTGAAGAAAACAGTGCTCTGACCCGCTTCCCGTGGCTGCCGTGAACTGCAGAGGAGAATTATCGGCAAGCTCCCGGGGGATGTCCGGTGCCCACGAGTCCCCCTCTTCCTCCCTTCAGGCCTTCCCCCCTCCCTGCCCGACCTGTTTCCCACTTTGGGCAAACGTGTGCCCCCCATGCAGATACCAGCTGTCTGTCTTCTGAGCTGCGGATCCGGCCACAGGCATAATGCGGTCACAGCCCAAAAGGACAAGAGGCAGGGAACGGGTGGCGGAAATGACCTGGCCGGGAATCTGGTCTGGGTATGGAAGAGCCCGCTGTGCCCAGCATGAAAAACTCATAAGGTTCAGAGGGAAATGTGGCAATGTTCCAAAAAGTGTAAATGCCTGTGCTCTTTGGACAACGATTCTCTTTTGAGGTATTTATGCTAAACATTTGGTCTATGTGCCTAATGACGCATGAAAAAGATATTCGCAACATTGTTTATCAAAGCAACAGACTGAAAACAGCCTAGACCTTAAGAGACATCCCTGTAACGAAATACTATGCAGCCGTTAAAAATAACGAGGCCTCTCTCTGTCTGCTGCTAGGGAGTGGTCTTTGTATAATACGATAATGGTGGGTACATGTCACTATACACTTGTCCAAACCCACAGAAGGTACAGCACCAAGAGTGAATTCCAATGTGAACTATGGACTTCGGGTGCTAATGATGTGTCAATCAATATAAGTTCGTCGGTTGTAACAAATGCATCACCCTAAGAGGGGGTGTTGAGAATGAGGAAGGCTATGCATGTGGGAAGCGAGAATTGCTGTACCTTCTCGATTTTGCAGTGAACCTAAAACTATGCTAAAAAAAAAATAAAGTCTATTTGAAGATGAATAAATAGAGCAAGATCAAAATAATGTTCTTTTATGGTGGGGAGGAGACAAAGTTCATCCACGCACATATACGCATGTATTATTTCCAGAAGGATGTATTAAAAAGTAATAATAGTGGTTGCCTCAAAAAAAGAAATTGAGCAACTAAGGTAGAAGACAAAGGGAGATGTACTTTATTACTATATTCCTCTCTGTGCCGTATAAACAGATAACCTAGTCGATAAATAAATGATATTTTTTAAATAGAAATAACAGGTTTCAAAGGCTTAGTGACCAGTCTGGCTCCAGCTAGACGAACGGACGTCCAGGGAGGTTCCGATCTGGAGCAGAGAAGGAAGCGTGTCTCTCTGGGGCTCAGATGCTAACCGTAGCCGAAGGCACAGGGGGCAGGGGCTGACTCCCAGAAAGAGAGCATGGTAGGAGGTGCTTAGGTGGTGGGTGGTGTAGCTAACAACCTGAGAGCAGACGTAAGGCTCCAGCTGCGGATGGCGGACAGACAGGAGGATGGGCCACGGGCCCAGCTCACACCGGGGATGCATGGGAGCGGGGCGGGGCCCAGGGCAGGCAGCCAAGGCTCCTGGCCACGGAGGCACAGCCAGGCGCCACAGGGACACGCACCTTAGCCCCTGACTCAGAGGACAAGGCTGCAGAGAGAGCACATCCCCGCCAGCGAGGCCAGGAAGAAAGGAAGGAAACGAGAGGCCGACCACCAAGCACGGTCTAGACCACGCACAGGGACTGTCCCATCATCCCCTCATGTTCCTGCGAGGTGACTGGCTAATCTGATAAACGAATCAAGACACACTATCAGGCGTTATTTCATAAACACCTCATGGGGGCTCACAGGATGTTTCCTCTTGAATCAATTTGACATTGCAGTATTAATAGCTACTAATTGTTTAATTTCTTCATCCATCCCAAGGGCAATTGCATTTTAACTGGCACTTCAGACTCTCGAAGGAATACGTGTCTCTGAGAAGTTATTTCAAGACTGTGACAGGATGATTAAGGAGAGCTATCTGGGACTGGAGGCCTTCTCTGTGCCCTTCAAATCTCATGACAAAGAGGATTATCCACCTTTCACCCCAGGTAGGCCCTGGAATAAGACTAGGGACCCTTTAAAGGAACAAAAGCAACTTGGAGTGGAGTCTGCCAGAGCCCGTCGTGTGCTCCAGGGCTCAACAAAGGGCCAGTGTCACCTGAATGGCTCCACGGAGCACAACTGAGTTGGGGTCTGTCAACCAGGCATATTCCACTGGCATAATTGAGCTGGCATAGTATGTCAGGTCTGTAAAGAAATAATTGCTGGGTCCCGAGAGAGAGAGGTCCTGAGAAATAATTGCTCAACACCAGGCATTGCAAGAGGCGGGCACGTCCCATTCTTTCCCGACTATGAAACCGCAAGAACTTCTCCAACCCGACACACACAAAGAACTATTAACTACTTGTCCAGGACAAAGACCCTTCCTTTGTGTTTGCCATAGACAAGAAAGAAGTCAGCCTGTCTAGTCCATCCTCAAAGAAAAAGCCGGTGGATGCAATTTACCGTGTTCCTAGGGCTCACCAACCCTTCCCGCGAACAGCTTCTTTCAGTATGCAAGGCACAGAACCTCCGAGCACCTCTCAACTGCCCCGGTGCAATTATTGTATTGATTTGATGTGGCATTAGCTCCACGTTGAAGGTGGTTTATGTTTTTTAATTTGCAATTAAATCAAATGATGCCTCTCTGCCAAGATGGCTGACGCTAGTTTATATTCCGCAGCAAGCAATGGAGGCAACTTTTATTTAGCATCGTAAAGCACACGCAGGGTGGGGAGCCTGACATTCCAAGTAACTCAATTTCTTGCCTGACTCTTCAGCCTGGTGAAAAAAAAAAAAATCAAACTACATTGCCATGCACTGTAAAAAATGGTACAAGTAATAGTTGGCGCTTTACAGTGACCAGCTAATTAAGTCACCAAGCAAGCAGCACTTGAAGGATGTCATGGCACAAATGTCTGTGCCCCCTCCCCCAAATTCATGTGTTGACGCTCGAACGAGAATGAGGGTTATGGGAGCCAATGACCCAAGCGATGGTATGTGAAGGTGGGGAGGTGATCAGGCCTTGAGGAGGTGATCAGGATTAGACAAGGACATGGAAACGGGACCCTCATGATGAAATTCATGTCCACACAAGAGGAAAACCACCAGGTTTTAACCCCTGCCCACCCCCTCCACACACACACACGTACGAGAAAGGCCACGTGAGCTCACAGACAGAAGGCAACTGTCTACAAACCAGGAAGAGAGCCCTCTCCGAGGACTGAATCTGCCAGCACATCAACCTTGGACTTCCCAGCCTCCAGGACCTTGCAAAATAAATGTCTGTTCTTTAAGCCACCCAGTCTGAGGCGTGTTTTATAGTAGCCCGAGCGGTCTGAGACAGCTAATAACTGGGAGCCCAGTGAGAGCGATTGACTTTGTCACCTCTTCCTTTCCGGATGGTCTCTAAGCATTTGACCCGCTCATTTTTTTTTTCCTGACCTCTGATATGGCTGCACTATCTCCTTTTGCCTGTTGCATTCTGTTTCGACATCAACCTTAGGATGCTTCTTCCTCCAAGAACAGGCAAGAAGGTAATTGACAAGAGTTTGAGCCTCCGGAGTGCATTCTATAACCCCGGGATCAGAGAAGCATCAGCAGCCACTGCGTGTATTATCCGGGGACTCAGAAATGTCCTCAAACGCCGTCCCATCCCTAGGTCTTTAAATAGGGTGCTCGCCAACTCACCGCACGACAAGGGATGCATAAATACCAGCTATGGAAAATAATGCCTGTTTTTTGGACCATTTCAACACTGACTCTGTGAAGGAGGCTGAGTCTGCAAGTGACTGGTGGTGACTGCTCTGGGAGGGTGACGGGGGTGGAAGCCAGCTCTGCACACACCAGGGCCCAGAGTGGTGTTTACAACAGGAGGAACCCTTGATTCAAGGACCTCCTGTTAGAAGTATTCCAAGGCTGCTTCTAACAGCACAAGGCTCATCTCTTTGGGATGAACAATGTACCATTGGCTAAACTACTAACTTACACACGGATTTACACAAAAGTGTACAAAACAGCAAAGAGCCGACCACGTGGGTGTGGGTTTGCTTTTTGGTGGCCCTCGCCAACTCTGAGATACTGAGCAGCTTCGGGAGCATCTCTGTGCTGGTCCCTGTCTGGCGCTACTCCTCCCTTTTGTATGTAGCCTGTCGGCTTCATCATCTTTGCTCCATCTGCACGTCTTAGCTACTCTGAGGTCACTGCTGATCGCAACGATCTGCGTTGGACCAGCCGCTGGCTCACACCAGCCCTCACCCGGCATTTACTGGGCATTCTGTCTCTCTGACTACCCCCGCACTGCTCCGGAGATTTCAGTAACGGGAGGGTTTCGCTCTGTCTTGTCCGATGCAAATTCTGAAGGAGCTACAGGTGGAGGCTGTCTGCTAACGCGCTCCAGAAAAAGCGTACGAACGAGCCCTACAGATACCGTCTCTAGCTGTGGTGAGTGGGTAGTGAAGACGTCCCTAATTTTAGTGGGGAGAAGAAGTCTTAGTACTATTGTCACCTGGAAGCTCCTCCGTCCATCACTCCGCTAGCCCTTAGCAAGGGCATCTTCCACGCGGACCGGGGGGAGATGGAGGGGCGGAGTGTAACCAAGCAGAGTGAGGGCTATGGGAGCAGATGACTCAAAACCTATAAAAATAAACCCGACCTCACTTGCTGCACTTAAAAGCAATGAGGACTCAGGAGGCCTCCTGGAGAGTGGGTCGTGTTATTTTTATGTAGTGAGGGTCTTTTCGGTCCTTTATCAGTTAATCCTCCTACTGGCTGGACAGCTGGACCCTAAAGCTACGTGCAACCTCATACAGGGTCTCTGGAGCCTTGTTCTCTGCCTCCAAGCACTCGTTTGTCTAAACCTGAGTGCCCAAGCTATCCAAGGTATTTATGCCGGGGAGCTGACTTCTGCGCCTTCCAAAGCCGTGAGCTCACGGCAGGGCGTGGGCAAAGAAGGTCTCAGAGGGAGAGAAGCCGGCAGTCACTGAAGCTCAGAGGTGGGGTGGGGGAGGACTGTGCCATTGGCAGCAAGCAAATCTGGGAGGCAATGCAGCTGCCCACGTCAGTTTTGTCTCTGCCACATCTGTCTGCCGGTCTACGATGAAGCCATCTGCAAACGCCTATGGGAAATTCATAATAACACAGGAAATGCTTATTCCACACTGCCCTGTACGTTCAGGAACGAGAGCTATCCTTGACTGAGCACCAACTCCTCGCTCCTTATTTTATAAATATTATCTCATTAAACCAACACCCTACAGCATTAAGTTTTATCATCCGGCCTAAAAGATGGGGTACCTGAGACTCGGAGAAATCACGTCACTTGCCCAGTGACTACGTGGTAGAACCAGGTTTTAAAGCCCTGCCCAGGTGACCACGAAGCCCAGACTTTTATTCCTTCCATGATGCAGAACAACCAGCTACGGCCGACACAGAAGGGGAGAAGGAAATCCACCCATGCGATTAAAACTCAATTCTGGGAGTTTGGGCGTTTTTCTTTTCTTTTTTTTTAACTTTGTCTGGAAGCATTGCCAGTCTCTCTCATAAGGAAGAGCATTAACACTCTTCTTGTAGATTCTCTTTCCACGTGACATCCAGCAAACAGAGGGGCCTTCAGACGGACCTGGTGGCAGGCCCTGATCTCTGCTGGGGACGTGTGGCTGAGGGCTGTGGGGTCCCCGCGCTGTGTCTACGGAGGGCTGCTGGTTCACCACACAAGATGAGGTCTGAGTTGTTCAGACTTCTTTTCTTTCCTCTCCGGCTGCTCTCCAGCCCCAGGAGGAAGGGGCTCTTGCTGCCCCGTAGCCCCTTAGAAACTGGATCACCTTCTTGGGGCTGCTGTACCCAATGACCACAAACCACGAGTCTTAAAACAACCAAAATGTATTCTCTCCCAGACTTCTGGAGGCCAGAAGTCTGAATTCAGAGGGTCAGCGGGGCCACGTTCCCTCCAGCCTCTAGCAGAGATTCAGTTCTTTCTTCTTCCGGCCTCTGGTGGCCCCAGGCATGGCTCCTGGCTGCATTGCTCTGATCTCTGCCTCCATCTTAATATGGCCTTGTCCTCTCTGATCTACGTCTCCTCTTCCATCTCTGGAAAGGACACTTGTCAGTGGATTTAGGGACCACCTGGATCATCCAGGACGATCTTATCTTAAGATCTTTAACTTAATGGCATCTACAGATGCCCTTTTCCCAAATAAGGTCACATTCACGGGTTCCAGGGACTAAAACGTGGACATGTCTCTGGCAGGCGTCACCATGTAGCCCACAAAGGAGACCATCCTTCTTTCTAGCTCAGGGCCCATGACAAGAGGCAATGGAAGCAGAGACTGGACTCACATCTTGCGATGTCACTGGTCGTGAGTTTCAGCACCAAGTGTTCAAGAGCCCACAATAAATAAAAACACCCTGCTGCCGACCGGAAAAGGGGGGATCGTGGGCTCCTCTCTCTCCATCCTCTCCCTAACCAAGCCGCATCTCCTGCACCACAGGTAATGACTGATTACAAATGAAGCAGTGTCCCTTTAAGTTCCTGAGGCCCCAGATCTTGAAATCTCTCTCTAATTGTATGGGAACGATTTATTGGGGAGGATGACAGGGGTAATCAGCCGAGAACAGATTTCTAGGTAATTTATACTTAGTCAATCCAAACCTAATTCCTGAGTGACCGACACTGTGCCTAAGGAGCCTGAAATAATCATGTATTTACCCTTTCCCCTGAAATTAGATGGTACTTGCTAGGTAATTACCCAGCCACTACGTGACAATTACCGTGTAATTAAATGGTCAGTGGTTACCATATTATTAAATAGCATTGACGTGATATTCGTTCCACAGAATCCTGCATTGTCACCACAGAATTAAACTCCCCACCAGGAAATCACAGGCGTTCCCGGAAAGTTCTGCTCTTTGCTTGGCAGAAACTTTGAGCTGGCAGAAACTTCCAGCATCGCATGCCTTCGACGGAGATGGGAAACAGCCAGACCTAGGCACAGGTGTAACATGGCCCCCTGGGCATAAGCCTCTCACCAGACTAAGGTACCACCTCCGCGGCTCAGCTCCAGGCCAGGGCTAGGACCCCTGGGCCTCTTCCTCCCCCGTCTCTAAAAACATGCTCCAGAGCAGTAGACATCTTTCTCTCCTGTGTATGGTACCTACCTGGGGCACACAGCACGCTGGAAGAGCTTGAAGCCCTAGGTAGAGGCAGAGCTCTATTTCAGCCTGTGAGAAACAGACACTACATCATCAGTATGAGCAGAAGCTGCCTCATGAGTTCCCCGAGGACAGCATGTCTCTCTGCCTCATTCATGGCCTTATCACCGTAGCACTCTTGGCTCATAGTAGATGCTCAATAAATATTAGTCGGATTCATTCATTCATTCATTCATTCATTCATTGGTATGCATCTACTGCACAGCAGCCGCCATGACCGAAACCTCTGAAGGTCACTGTGAGGTCCGATGGAGCCTCAGACAGGCCTGAGTCACTTGCCCAAGGTCGTTACACAACTAGTCAGCGGCAGAAGCAAGACCGAATACAGGTCTGACTCCAAAAGCTGTGCTCTTCCGCCAGCGTCCCAGCCTCCCAGCACCCCGGGGTGCGAGGGAGGACTTGAGAATGCTAACGGCCACCCAGGCTTGAGTGGCTTTGGAGTCTCGCGCCCACGTATGCAGAGCAACCGTAATAGTTTATGGAAACTGTTATTCACACCTAGCAGATGAAGGGAGTTAGGCTCTGAGAGAGGAAGCGATTCGGCCAGAATCACACCGCTAGTAAGTTGCTGAGGGTTGAACTTGGACTCAGAGTTGCCATTTGTAACTCAAGAGAGACAGACTGCCTGCCTCGGGTCCTCCCATTTTCACCGTTAAAATGTTATGTCTTAGGGTCATCGTTGTTTCTAGATGTTACTACTAAAATCTAATATCTTGCCAGCACCGCCTCATACCCTAGATCAAATTACCTAGCTTCCAAAGACAGATTCGAGGGGAAAAATGAGACCAGACAGGAATAGACCAGAGCTTGAGGTCACAGAGAAGAAGAGATGCAGGCAATAACTAACAAATAGGTCTCATGTTCAAGTCAACTCTGATCAATCGGTCATAGCTGCCTGGAGCACTATATTGCAAAGCCTTCGGAGGATAAAATATCATGATCGATTAGCAATGTCTGCCAAGGACACTGCTTAGGGAGCGGCTGGACACAGGCCAGATATTTATCCCTTCTGATCTATTTTGTGCGATTCTACAAAATAAGGTCAGGCTGGGAAATTTCCGGGGCTGGAGAGAAACCAATGAAGGCGGTCGAGAGACCAAGTGATAAAGTGAGCAGACGAGGACGAGCTTGTGCTCGGATGCAGGTGCCCAAAGGGGAGAGGAAAATGTCTCCGTGACATGAAAACCTCCAGTCGGGAAGCCTCGCCTCTGGTCTCAGTTCTGCTGTGGACTGTAAGGTTCGGACCCCGTCACTGCTGCTCTCTGGGCCTCAGCGTCCTCGTCTGTAAAATGAAGGTATCTGAGTAGCAGATCTCCAAACCGCTTCCAACTCCAGGATTCTAAATTCTACAGGGGCTGGTACCGAACTAGTGAAAAAAAAAAGGGGGCGGAGAAGTGAGCAAAAGCCGATGAAACACTCCTCTTATTCTGCGTCGGAGGGGTATCAGCTACAAAGTGGAATTCGATACCTCACTTGGGCTAGGCTGAGTTTCACCGCGAATTCAACATCCGAGGAGAAATGTCAAGTCGGCAATTGAATGTCTAAGTCTAGAGCTCCGGGGAGATACCTAGGTAGAAGAAATAAACCCGGGCGTCATCAATAAAGAGATGGGGCTGATCTCGACCCCCTGGGGAGAGACGGTAGGTAGGGAAGAGAGGAGGGTCGAGAGGTGCTACAACGCCGGCTGAGAAGCAGAGTCGGCACGGTAGGGAGAGGACCACGTTCCTGCCCCAGAAGCGAAGGAAGAAAGGGTTGCAAGAAGGAAGTTGTCGGCTGGGTCCAACGCTGCTGAGAAACGGAGTTACGCAAGGAGGGGGAATTCGCCTGGCAAGGTGCATCCCCGATGCCCTTGATAAAAACCTGTTTTAGGGGGCGATGGGGACCAAAGCTGATCAGAATAAGAAGAGGAGGAAGCGGGATGTGAGGGAGCAGGGACGGCGAACGTAGACAAAGGGCCTGGCCTCGAGGTCGCATGGCTCACGACTCACTGTTGGCGTATGACGCTTTTGTGAGGATGTGTGTCATAGCACAGGCTACCATACGTTTTCAAAAGTACCAGTTCCTGTCCCTTTCACCCACCCGCATCTAACCGGTCTGCCATTTTCCACAGAGAGGCTTTTCTGACAACGTGCTGGGGGCCCCTGTCAGACTCCAGAATCCAAGGTCTTTTATCTTGACCTTGCCACGGGGGAACCTCATAGACCCATGAGCCTGGCCTGCTCCCTTCCCCTCCCAACATCCTGTCAGATGGATGTCTCCTCAGGCAGGCCACGGTGAAGGCCAGGTGACGCCTTATTCAAGGAGAGGAAACCGATCATGTACAAACGACTTGTAAAGAAGCCCCGCCAGGGAGAAACTATGAGAGGCCCATAAATACTGCAGTGAGGACTGTTGCCCCAGCCACAGGAGCTTCCTGGTCAAACCCTAGTGCCACCAAACAGGTGTGGTTACCGATCGGTTACCCATTCTGCTTTCTTAGAGCAGAGACAGTGAACCATCCATGATAACTGATGATGTTTATACTGACCGAGCCATCCATCCATCCATCCATCCATCCATCCATCTATCCATCCATCAATTTGTTCGACAAATATTTTCTGAGCACCCATGTGCAGAGCACTATGCTCCATACTGTGGGATACGCAACGAGATATATGACATTAATGCAGAATTTCTAAACAGATGTTCATTGAGCATCTGCTATGTGCCAGTGTTCTAGGCTCTGAGTTTCAAGAGTGAACGAGATAAATCAAAATCCCAGTCCTTATTGGGATTCTATTCCGGTAGCTCCAGGGCCTGGGACCAGCAGCCTTATAAATCAGGTCGGGGGAAAGGCCAACAACAATCAGTGTCAAGAATGAAATCCTTGTAGACGAGAGCCAACAGTTAAACATCTGTCGAAAGGTCCCGGTGATAAGGGCCTGCGGGCCCATCCAAGGTTCGATCATCCGGGTCTAAAACGCTTCCCGATGACAGCGGAACTGGAAAAGAGCCTCAGAGGGTGGCGGCTTTTCTGCCCAAGGGGGACGTGTGAGAGGGCTTTCCAGAAAGGCAGAGCAAAAGAAGCAGTAGCAGCGAGGTAGAGAGGACCCAGGATGTCCAAGACGCATGGGGCAGAAAAGACTAGAAGAAGAGATTGAGAAAAGATAGTGGACAACCCTGAGAGCCAGGGCTGCATTTGCAGGGAGCCGTGGAGGCGTCTGAGCAAGAAGGGAGAGCCGGGCACAGAGCACGCGGTGGACAGAGTCCCACGTCCAGGAGACCGAGGAGGGCGAAGGCAAAGGAGCATCTGTGTTCTCAGCCCCGACTCTGTGCCAAATGCCTCATGCACAGGACCTTGTTTTGTTTCCTGTTTTAAATATATATATATATTTTTTATTTGGAAACAAGCATGAACTTACACAAAAGTTGCAAGTACAGATTTGTTCTTGAACCATTTGAGGATAAGCTGCTAATCCGAAGCCCCGTCATCTCCATATGCTTTTGTGATGAATTCCCTATACGGAAAGACATGCTCTCATCTAGCCATTAAACAATGACCGAAATCAAAAAGTTAAGGTCGATCGCTACCATCATTTGGTCTTCGACTCAAATTCAACCTCCATCAGTGGACCTAACAATATCCTTCAGCGTAAAACAGTCCAGTTCAGAACCTCACACTGGATTTAGCTGCCACGTCTCTTTCGTTTCCTTTACCCTGGAGCAGACCCTCTGTCAGTACAGAACCTCGCTTATGTCAAAAAACCTCGCTCTGTAGACACTATTAGCATTCCTACTGTGCAGGAGAAGAAACTGAGGCTCGAGAGGTTAAATAATGAGCCTGAGATGCTTCGGCAGCATGTGTGCTTCTGAAGACCAGCATCTGCTGTGCACAAGTGAGCAGTTCAGACTCATTCCGGTGATAACAGTCTAAGACTGATAAGGGACCAGCCCAAGGTCACGGCCATCGAAATGGAGAGAAGAAAGTGGATGTGAAGGACCACACCAAAGAAGAGTCAACTAGTGCCTGTTTCTTTGTTGTTTTTGTTTGTTTGTTTTTGTTTTTTTGATTGGCTGAAGATCTGCAACTATCTCAAGAGCTAGGAAAAAGGAGCTTTTCTTTTATGGGGTGGAGGGAACCAGGGTAGGAAAACAAGGCATGGGGGAGCAGGATGGATGGCTGAAGGCGTCCTGACCTGAAGTAAATCAGAGGCAACAAGGCAGGGGGTGTTTCTTGAACCTTCAGCATTTTCCAGCATCACAGGGCTCAGGTAAAAGTCAACACTGTCACGACAACAAACACATGTTCAACCTCTGTTTCCCCTCTGTATAGTGACAGTTACTTCCCAGGGATACTGTGCAGATTAAACAAGACCAGGGATGCCAAGTGCCAACCGCAGGTCACGGTGCCTGGTGAGCACGCAGTATTGTTCATTTCTTTTAACGTGGTGTAGCCACTGTGTAACAGTGTGCTCAGCACCATGAGGAATGAAAACTAGCTTGCAGATTCTGCCGCGCTGAGGCCAATAAAGGGTCAGAAGTAGTTGAGCACC
>NW_024355206.1:937926-952048 GCF_902729225.1 Pteropus medius | reverse complement strand
TATGGCCTTGTCCTCTCTGATCTACGTCTCCTCTTCCATCTCTTGAAAGGACACTTGTCAGTGGATTTAAGGACTACCTGGATCATCCAGGATGATCTTATCTTAAGATCTTTAACTTAATGGCATCTACAGATGCCCTTTTCCCAAATAAGGTCACATTCACGGGTTCCAGGGACTAAAACGTGGACATGTCTCTGGCAGGCGTCACCATGTAGCCCACAAAGGAGACCATCCTTCTTTCTAGCTCAGGGCCCATGACAAGAGGCAATGGAAGCAGAGACTGGACTCACATCTTGCGATGTCACTGGTCGTGAGTTTCAGCACCAAGTGTTCAAGAGCCCACAATAAATAAAAACACCCTGCTGCCGACTGGAAAAGGGGGGATCGTGGGCTCCTCTCTCTCCATCCTCTCCCTAACCAAGCCGCATCTCCTGCACCACCGCAGGTAATGACTGATTACAAATGAAGCAGTGTCCCTTTAAGTTCCTGAGGCCCCAGATCTTGCAATCTCTCTCTAATTGTATGGGAACGATTTATTGGGGAGGATGACAGGGGTAATCAGCCGAGAACAGATTTCTAGGTAATTTATACTTAGTCAATCCAAACCTAATTCCTGAGTGACCGACACTGTGCCTAAGGAGCCTGAAATAATCATGTATTTACCCTTTCCCCTGAAATTAGATGGTACTTGCTAGGTAATTACCCAGCCACTACGTGACAATTACCGTGTAATTAAATGGTCAGTGGTTACCATATTATTAAATAGCATTGACGTGATATTCGTTCCACAGAATCCTGCATTGTCACCACAGAATTAAACTCCCCACCAGGAAATCACAGGCGTTCCCGGAAAGTTCTGCTCTTTGCTTGGCAGAAACTTTGAGCTGGCAGAAACTTCCAGCATCGCATGCCTTCGACGGAGATGGGAAACAGCCAGACCTAGGCACAGGTGTAACATGGCCCCCTGGGCATAAGCCTCTCACCAGACTAAGGTACCACCTCCGCAGCTCAGCTCCAGGCCAGGGCTAGGACCCCTGGGCCTCTTCCTCCCCCGTCTCTAAAAACATGCTCCAGAGCAGTAGCCATCTTTCTCTCCTGTGTATGGTACCTACCTGGGGCACACAGCACGCTGGAAGAGCTTGAAGCCCTGGGTAGAGGCAGAGCTCTATTTCGGCCTGTGAGAAACAGTCACTACATCATCAGTATGAGCAGAAGCTGCCTCATGAGTTCCCCGAGGACAGCATGTCTCTCTGCCTCATTCATGGCCTTATCACCGTAGCACTCTTGGCTCATAGTAGATGCTCAATAAATATTAGTCGGATTCATTCATTCATTCATTCATTCATTCATTGGTACGCATCTACTACACAGCAGCCGCCATGACCGAAACCTCTGAAGGTCACTGTGAGGTCCGATGGAGCCTCAGACAGGCCTGAGTCACTTGCCCAAGGTCGTTACACAACTAGTCAGCGGCAGAAGCAAGACCAAATGCAGGTCTGACTCCAAAAGCTGTGCTCTCCCGCCAGCGTCCCAGCCTCCCAGCACCCCGGGGTGCGAAGGAGGACTTGAGAATGCTAACGGCCACCCAGGCTTGAGTGGCTTTGGAGTCTCGCGCCCACGTATGCAGAGCAGCCGTAATAGTTTATGGAAACTGTTATTCACACCTAGCAGATGAAGGGAGTTAGGCTCTGAGAGAGTAAGCGATTCGGCCAGAATCACACCGCTAGTAAGTTGCTGAGGGTTGAACTTGGACTCAGAGTTGCCATTTGTAACTCAAGAGAGACAGACTGCCTGCCTCGGGTCCTCCCATTTTCACCGTTAAAATGTTATGTCTTAGGGTCATCGTTGTTTCTAGATGTTACTACTAAAATCTAATATCTTGCCAGCACCGCCTCATACCCTAGATCAAATTACCTAGCTTCCAAAGACAGATTCGAGGGGAAAAATGAGACCAGACAGGAATAGACCAGAGCTTGAGGTCACAGAGAAGAAGAGATGCAGGCAATAACTAACAAATAGGTCTCATGTTCAAGTCAACTCTGATCAATCGGTCATAGCTGCCTGGAGCACTATATTGCAAAGCCTTCGGAGGATAAAATATCATGATCGATTAGCAATGTCTGCCAAGGACACTGCTTAGGGAGCGGCTGGACACAGGCCAGATATTTATCCCTTCTGATCTATTTTGTGCGATTCTACAAAATAAGGTCAGGCTGGGAAATTTCCGGGGCTGGAGAGAAACCAATGAAGGCGGTCGAGAGACCAAGTGATAAAGTGAGCAGACGAGGACGAGCTTGTGCTCGGATGCAGGTGCCCAAAGGGGAGAGGGAAACGTCTCCGTGACATGAAAACCTCCAGTCGGGAAGCCTCGCCTCTGGTCTCAGTTCTGCTGTGGACTGTAAGGTTCGGACCCCATCACTACTGCTCTCTGGACCTCAGCGTCCTCGTCTGGAAAATGAAGGTATCTGAGTAGCAGATCTCCAAACCGCTTCCAACTCCAGGATTCTAAATTCTACAGGGGCTGGTACCGAACTAGTGAAAAAAAAAAAGGGGGCGGAGAAGTGAGCAAAAGCCGATGAAACACTCCTCTTATTCTGCGTCGGAGGGGTATCAGCTACAAAGTGGAATTCGATACCTCACTTGGGCTAGGCTGAGTTTCACCGCGAATTCAACATCCGAGGAGAAATGTCAAGTCGGCAATTGAATGTCTAAGTCTAGAGCTCCGGGGAGATACCTAGGTAGAAGAAATAAACCCGGGCGTCATCAATAAAGAGATGGGGCTGATCTCGACCCCCTGGGGAGAGACGGTAGGTAGGGAAGAGAGGAGGGTCGAGAGGTGCTACAACGCCGGCTGAGAAGCAGAGTCGGCACGGTAGGGAGAGGACCACGTTCCTGCCCCAGAAGCGAAGGAAGAAAGGGTTGCAAGAAGGAAGTTGTCGGCTGGGTCCAACGCTGCTGAGAAACGGAGTTACGCAAGGAGGGGGAATTCGCCTGGCAAGGTGCATCCCCGATGCCCTTGATAAAAACCTGTTTTAGGGGGCGATGGGGACCAAAGCTGATCAGAATAAGAAGAGGAGGAAGCGGGATGTGAGGGAGCAGGGACGGCGAACGTAGACAAAGGGCCTGGCCTCGAGGTCGCATGGCTCACGACTCACTGTTGGCGTATGACGCTTTTGTGAGGATGTGTGTCATAGCACAGGCTACCGTAGGTTTTCAAAAGTACCAGTTCCTGTCCCTTTCACCCACCCGCATCGAACCGGTCTGCCATTTTCCACAGAGAGGCTTTTCTGACAACGTGCTGGGGGCCCCTGTCAGACTCCAGAATCCAAGGTCTTTTATCTTGACCTTGCCACGGGGGAACCTCATAGACCCATGAGCCTGGCCTGCTCCCTTCCCCTCCCAACATCCTGTCAGATGGATGTCTCCTCAGGCAGGCCGCGTTGAAGGCCAGGTGACGCCTTATTCAAGGAGAGGAAACCGATCATGTACAAACGACTTGTAAAGAAGCCCCGCCAGGGAGAAACTGTGAGAGGCCCATAAATACTGCAGTGAGGACTGTTGCCCCAGCCACAGGAGCTTCCTGGTCAAACCCTAGTGCCACCAAACAGGTGTGGTTACCGATCAGTTACCCATTCTGCTTTCTTAGAGCAGAGACAGTGAACCATCCATGATAACTGATGATGTTTATACTGACCGAGCCATCCATCCATCCATCCATCCATCCATCCATCCATCCATCCATCCATTTGTTCGACAAATATTTTCTAAGCACCCATGTGCAGAGCACTACGCTCCATACTGTGGGATACGCAGTCCAGGAGACCGAGAGGGCGAAGGCAAAGGAGCGTCTGTGTTCTCAGCCCCGACTCTGTGCCAAATGCCTCATGCACAGGACCTTGTTTTGTTTCCTATTTTAAATATAAATATATTTTTTTATTTGGAAACAAGCATGAACTTACACAAAAGTTGCAAGTACAGATTTGTTCTTGAACCATTTGAGGATAAGCTGCTAATCAGAAGCCCCGTCATCTCCATATGCTTTTGTGATGAATTCCCTATACAGAAAGACATGCTCTCATCTAGCCATAAAACAATGACCGAAATCAAAAAGTTAAGGTCGATCGTTACCATCATTTGGTCTTCGACTCAAATTCAACCTCCATCAGTGGACCTAACAATATCCTTCAGCGTAAAACAGTCCGGTTCGTAACCTCACACTGGATTTAGCTGTCACGTCTCTTTCGTTTCCTTTACCCTGGAGCAGACCCTCTGTCTTTACAGAACCTCGCTTATCTCAAAAACCTCGCTCTGTAGACACTATTAGCATTCCTACTGTGCAGGAGAAGAAACTGAGGTTCGAGAGGTTAAATAATGAGCCTGAGATGCTTCGGCAGCATGTGTGCTTCTGAAGACCAGCATCTGCTGTGCGCAAGTGAGCAGTTCAGACTCATTCTGGTGATAACAGCCTAAGACTGATAAGGGACCAGCCCAAGGTCACGGCCATCGAAATGGAGAGAAGAAAGTGGATATGAAGGACCACACCAAAGAAGAGTCAACTAGTGACTGTTTTTTTTTGTTGTTTTTGTTTGTTTGTTTGTTTTTGTTTTTTTGATTGGCTGAAGATCTGCAACTATCTCAAGAGCTAGGAAAAAGGAGCTTTTCTTTTATGGGGTGGAGGAAACCAGGGTAGGGAAACAAGGCATGGGGGAGCAGAATGGATAGCTGAAGGCGTCCTGACCTGAAGTAAATCAGAGGCAACAAGGCAGGGGGTGTTTCTTGAACCTTCGGCATTTTCCAGCATCACAGGGCTCAGGTAAAAGTCAACACTGTCACGACAACAAACACATGTTCAACCTGTGTTTCCTCTCCGTATAGTGACAGTTACTTCCCAGGGATACTGTGCAGATTAAACAAGACCAGGGATGCCAAGTGCCAACCGCAGGTCACGGTGCCTGGTGAGCACGCAGTATTGTTCATTTCTTTTAACGTGGTGTAGCCACTGTGTAACAGTGTGCTCAGCACCATGAGGAATGAAAACTAGCTTGCAGATTCTGCCGCGCTGAGGCCAATAAAGGGTCAGAAGTAGTTGAGCACCTAGGATTAGGCCCCCAATAAGTTGTAACACAGATGGGAACCAATGCCGGGTCCTTCCTCCCTGCTGGTGTTGGACCAGCGCTTCGGCTGCAGAGCTCACCATCCTTCCCAAATCCACAGAGGAAACATCCCCAAGGTCCCTTCCTCCATGCAGGTGACCAGATGGCCGGATGCACAGATCTCTGTGGCACCTGCAGAACTACCAGACGCACAGACAGCTTCTACCCCATCCCTGGTGCCTTTCCCTAGGCGGTGAGCAGAGACAATGCGGTCTTCTCCATCGTCCCCAGGCTGGCAATGCCAAGCCACAGGTGGTGACGTGAACACAGCCCCGGGTTCGGACGCGCCCAGCAATTTAATCGGGCTTCCTACACTCAGAATTGGTGCTGCACTAACTTCCGTTCTCACGCCTGCAGGCTGGGCGCACGCTCCGAGTCCAGCCTTCCTGCAGATGGTTGCTGGCTGGGCAGGGCAGTGTGCACAAACGCTCCTTCCTGCGAACCAGCTAAGGACCAGCGGCCTCAGACACCCCCGCCAGCCCGTCACTCAGCCTGTCCCCTGGGGCAGCAGAGCCTGCCTTGTGATGCTGGTATAAATCTCGTTCCCTCTGGGCAGCCAGCCGGAGCTGTGCCAGTCGACGTTCCATCGCCAGCCTACTCATCACATGGTCCTTGGTTTCACTACCTGGAGCTCCTCTGTCACTCAGGTCCGGCGTTCACGGGCTCTGGGAAGCCGGGCCGTGCTGCATTTTGATGCTTTTCTTCCAGCTGTCACGGCCCTGCAGACACCATCTCTAAGGAACGCCTCCTTTCTGAGTGCTACAAAATGCATCTGACACAGGCCTTGCGGTGCGTGTCCTAGGTGTGTGTCATTTTCGGGGTGGGGGGGGAGGGGAGGCAGAGGCAGGCTCAGCTCCCACTAGGCCTGAGACACATAAGTCTGAAGCGGAAACCAGAGGTAAATATGCTTTCTGAATGCTTCTCTGGTGCCTTTAGCTATGGAAAATGGGACTTAAAGTCAAACCCAACAGAAAAAAAAGTAAATAATGTAAAACAATCCATTTTCTTGTGGGTAGTCTCTGTGCTTGACACGGGAGACCAGATCGGAGCTCAGCTTCTCGCAGTCACCAACGGGGCTCCCCCACTCCAGCTCAGGACCTCAGCAAACGCTGCCTGGACCAGTCTGAACCTTAATCTTTTATGGCACTTTAGTTACAGGGATGTCTCTACAGAAACAAACACCACCACCTGCAAGCCACATGTGGCCTGCAGACACGTTTATTTGGCATATCTACTCATAGCTTACATGTCTTAAAATCTTTGTCAAGATTTTTAAACCTGGAGACGTCACCTAAAAAATTAAGATTTCTGGATGTCCTTGTGGAGGGGGGCAGAAGAGCTAATAACACTGAGCCCATATGTCTACCTGGCAAAACTGACTAGAGCTAAGTTACCGCCGGACATGTGCTCTCCAGCTCACCGCCATGCGACACTCATTCATTTCTCGATCAAAGTCACTGAGTGCCTCCGATGGGCCGGCCTGTCCCAGGTCCTGCTGACACAGCAAGGGAACGACAGAGCCGAATTCCCCATGGCTTCAGAAGGTGCGTGCCAGCATCCCCACCGTGTCCTGCCACCGGGGCAGGGTGGCCGTAGGCCTCTGTCCTCACACTTACACGGTTGTTCCTTTTCTAGGGAAGTTAAAAAGACAGCACTGCTGTCCCCATCACTCCTGTAAGTTACTGAAGGTCCCCTGCAGACATCTGAATGGGAACATTTGTCCTAACCCTTCCTCTATCTGCCCAACACACTAGAGTAAGAATATGACACGCATTTTTGTATTTTCAGAGTTTATGTCATCATCTGTCATTAAGTATATTCTTAGCCGGTGAAAATATGGCTAAAAATGTGTACTAAAAGTCGGTGAAATCAAAAGAATTAAAAGGATAACTTGGAGACTGTCGGGGATCTTGGCTCCACCAGGGGAAAAGTGACCCCAAGTGGGCTTGAACAGTAGTTACTTTGACATCCTCTCATGTCTGACCGAATGTAACTTACCAGAGCAGTTAATTCTCGGATGTCTTTCTCAGGTATCAGCCCACCTCCTGGAATGCCACTCAGGATCAGGGCGACCCCAGGACTTAGGTCTGCAAAACAGAATATGAGGATGCACGGGTCAGCAGGGGATTCAGGGTAACAGATGCAGGGACTCTGACGAGCCCCCCAATGCACACCGGGTGATCCCGAGACCCTAGGACAAGGGACAGCCGTGGTGCCAACAGCTTAATTGGTTCAGATCTCTCGAACATTTACTGGACAAAGAGTCTAGCTGTCCTCTACAGCAAAACGTCAATGGGAATGACCGAAAGCTGACGCCTCAGGGCAGAGAAGCACAGAGCGTGCGTGAGGCGGGCCCCTGTCAGCCTGGTTCCAACGAGGAGCAGAGGCTGGACCTCAGGGGCTGCCGTGGGCGTGTCAGCTCTGCACAGCTGAGCAGGTGGGGG
Source organism: Pteropus medius (assembly GCF_902729225.1). Classification (NCBI taxonomy): domain Eukaryota; kingdom Metazoa; phylum Chordata; class Mammalia; order Chiroptera; family Pteropodidae; genus Pteropus; species Pteropus medius. The sequence continues at coordinate 944,451 of NW_024355206.1, read as the reverse complement.
GCAGCAGGCTCGCTCCTCCCGTTCCTCCTGTGTCATGGCCTTCACAGGGCTACGCGCTCCCAGATGTCCTACACAGGACCTCATGTGGCCCCTGATGCACCTGGTTTTCCTTTTTGGTGAGTCATTCAGAGCTGGGTCTGGAACTCTAGGCGGAAAGTATCGTAAAGACCCATGAAACGGGCACCTGTAAAGCCATGTGGTCACCTGCACGAGGCATTGCTCCCCATCTCCTTCCTCCCCGCTTCCTGGCTGACGTCACGTTGACCAGGGGGAAGGGCAAGGCTAGAGGGAAAGGGGAAAATCCAACCTTAGCCGAACACTGGCTGTGCGCGAGACGCTCGGCATGCAGTGCCTCATGAGCTCTCTATCCAAACCGATAGAGAGGGTGCCTTTTCATTCCTCTCTTTCCATTTTAGACTTGAGGAAATCAGGACTTGGAGGAATTTAGCAATTCTTCCCAGGTCGCACAGCCAATAAGAGGGAGGAGCAGGGACTATAATGCAAGGTGATTGAATTTCAGAGGTAAGTTCTTTACCATCAGGCTGGCTCCAAACATGACAATGTCTCAACCCTGGACAGTTCCAGCAAATACTGTGGTGGGTGGACTTTACCAACGTGAATCAAAATCAGGCTTAGAGAGTCTCTGTGAACTTACGCTTTCTTGTGATCCATTTTCCTTCCCACTAACTCCCATCGTAACAGATGGCAGGGGGATAAGATCTCAGGGCTTTTCAAAGAAATTCAAAAGCTGCCTTCTTCTCCTCTGCCTTCCTAATGCCCCCCTAATCCCAGGAGATAATCAGAGAAGCAAAAGACGATGCTGAATTCCAAGGGGCCGTGTGCCAAGCATCCAGAGCAGAGGAAAGCCTGCACAGGCTCTCAGAGTCGGAGGCATTTAGCCAAGGTCCACTCAGCGAGGTCAGAGCACTGAGGGAGGCTGCTGAACTGGGCCTTCCTCTGTCCCCCCAGCTCCAAGCCTTAAAATACCAGCTCCGTGCCAAGAGTCCGTGCTCCGAACTCACACGCCTAGGGTGGGTGTCCCCTGGGCATCTTCAGTGTGATGTGTCCTGAACAGAATTCTTCAATTCCCCACCCAGATCCGCCCCTGCTCTCCCAGTCTTCCCTACAATAAGTACCACTGTTGTCCACTTGGATACTAAACCTAGAGTCCTAGGACTCGATCTTTTTCACCTCGATTTATTGTAGAAAATTCAAATACGTACAAAAGGAGACAGAACCGTCTAATGGACCCCTACATAGCCGTGACCCAACTTCAACAGCTATGAACTCATGGCCACATTTATTTCATCGACACTCCATGCCCTTCCCCCTGCCTGTATTATTTTGAAGCATATCCTAAGTCTCCAAGTGTGGTCCGTGGGCTCCTGCGGGTCCCTAAGACCCTTCCCGGGGAACTGTGAGGACGTATTTGTTTTTCTGATAATACTAAGACATCACTTGCCAGTTTCACTGTATTGACACTTGTACTAATGGTGCAAAGCAGTGGGTGCCTCAGCATGAATCAAGGCAATGTGGCAACACTGTATTCTTTACTGCCATGGCCTCGCATTAAAGTAAACACCAGCTGCACTTGAGACGTCCTTAATTAATAAAGTAGTAATAATTGTTCATTTGAATAAATCTCAACTTTTGAGTTCACATCTCTTCAATGTTGTATTCGGCAGAGTAGAAGTGTGCGTGTCAGCGTTTAGCTGCACACCAGAAGTATAATCGCTGCCTTGAGTAAAAACACTTGCGCAATATCTGAGTGACCAGCTAAACTAGCCACTTTTTTCACAGAACTCCATTTTTGCTTGAAAGTTTGACTAACAGACTCAAGTTATTCGGACACACATTTTCTCCAAAATGAATAACATGAGCTTGTTGTTTCAAGGACAGCTGACGACATTCCTTGCCAAAGATAACATTCAAACTTTAAAGACAAAATTAGAATTTTGGAAAAACTGTATCTGCCACCAATGCGTTTGCCTGACAGCTTTCAGATCAGCGGTAAATTTAACAAATGTGATTTTTTTTTTAATATTTTATAATGCAATGTACCAACATTTGGAAGATCTGCAGATTCAGTAAACCAATATTTGCAAGTGACCAATGAATGATAATACAAAATCTCACATGGGTCAAAAATCCATTTAAAGTTCAAGACAGACCAATGGACTGTAATGTTGCAGAGTACAAAAAGTCCATCAAAATAATTACAAACATGCTACCATTTTTGATGTACATCCACAATTATTTGGAAAAGGCTATTAAAATACTCCTGCCTTTACCAACTACGTAGGTGTATGAGGTCGAATTTTTTTCAAAAGTTCCGGACAGAACATATTGCAACAGACTGAATTCAGAAGCAGATATGAGAATCTGGCCACCTTCTATTAAGTCAGAATATCAAAGACATTTGCAAAAATGTAAAATAATGGCACTCTTCTTGCTAATTTTTTAAACATAGTTATTCATAAAAATCACTTGTGTCATAAATATAAATAAATGGATATTATTTATTAAATATTCTAAAATTTTTAAGTTTTAATTTCCAATATAGTAAATATCAATAGTTACAATTCCCATTCAAAAAAGGTCCTTTGGGGTCCTCAATAATTTTTAAGTAGGTAGATATCATGAGGCCAAAACAACTGCGAACTGCCGATTTGTACTATCGATGGTTCAGTTTGTATCTCTTAAAGATCAGGAGGCCCTTTTTTTTTTTTTAAACATATCACAATCACACTCTTAAAATGAACAGCTGGCAGCAAAGCTGTTGCGGGGAATTTAGAACTGAAACAGAAACCGTAACTTGCAAACTGTACCCTGACTTATGAACAGATCATCTGTGCTAGACCAAGCCACATGCTTGCTAGACTATTTAAAGCACAAACCCCTTTAACACCAGTTCATTCAGACCCCTACGTTGCAGGTAAGAACAGAGAGACTGATCTTAAAGACAAACTAATGCTGTCTAGATTCACGCATTCTAAAGATAAGACCACTCACTGTTGCAGCAGCTTCCAAGATGAAATTCTGGTCAGTTCCTGCCAAGAACCTCTGATAAACTCTAGCCTCCCCACCTTCTAAGTAGCCTTCCCTAAATGGTCTCTTTTCTAACTCCCCAGGGTTTCCCACAGGGTGTAGGCTCCTTTGCTGTAGCAAGCAATAAATCTTTGTTTTATACAGCCGTGTTCCTGCTGTGATCTATAGCTGATGGGAAGTGACAATCTTTCAAGACATCATCTTCTCCTGCCCAAAGCACGGAAACAGCCTGCTACCTATGCCCCTGTTTTGCTTACTGTTGCTACCTAACAACTCATCCTAACACTCAGCAGCGTAAAGCACTTTAATTTGCTCACGATGCTGCGGACCAGGAATTTGGAAGGGGCAAGGACACCTGTCTCTGCTCCCTGATGCCTGGGGCTCAGCTGAGAATTCCCAAGGGCTGATGATGTCTTGACGGCTGGAAGCTAGAATCATCTAAAAGTTTGTTCACTCACAGGTCTGGCAGCTGGGCTGAGAGAATGCGGAAGCCGGGGCTGCCGACGGGAACACCTACACGGAGCCTTTCCATGTGTCATGGCACCTGCACATCATGGCAGCTTCCAGGGGAAGGAGAGTCAGACTTCCTCCACTGCGTTCTGCTGATTACAAGCAGGTCACGGCCTGCCGAAGTTTCCTCTCTTGATGAAAGCTTTGAAAGTTACCAGAAGAACATGTGGGATTGTTTGTGGCCATATTCGGAAAACATATCTACCCTACTTCCCTTTAGTTTTAGTTCTCTATAGACCATCTTCCGTTCAGGAGGCAAAGCTATATTTCTAAAATTACCGAATCATGTCGTATCCTTGCTGGAAATCCTTGGATGGCTTCTCATGACACTGCAGGGTAAATGTAGGCATGCTGCTACAGCCACAGCCCAGAAGGCCCTGCGTGTTCTAGTTCCCGTCTGCTCATCTGCCGTGTGAACGCTCACATCCTCCCTCCAGAGGCTGTGCCCTCTCCCCGCTCTCCAAGAGGCTGGCTCCTTCTCGCCTCCTCGTAGAGCCCGCCCCGCCAAATGCCCTGTAAAGCAGCCCCAGAACTCAGAGTTAAATTAAAGGTTGGATGGATGGATGGATGGAAAGGATGGATGAAAGATGGATGGATGGATGGATGGATGGATGGATGGATGATATTGGATGGATGGATGGATGCCTGGGTAGGTGGATGGATGGATGGATGGATGGATGGATGGATGGATGGATGGAAAGCAACATGAACAGCGGAGACCTCGCTGCTACAGAATTCAGAATTCTCTAAGCAGCTCCCAAACTGTGTTCTGTAGAACATTAGTTCAGCTAGATGTTCAAGAGACATCATCTTAAAGTATGGATCTACAGCACATATCCTTATGAAAACCTGAGTGACACCGAGCTGCAGTGTTTTCTTTAGAGCAGGATTGCTGCAGGTCTGTAATATGCCAACTGTGTGCTCGGTCTCCACGAGACGGGTGGAATAGGCAGCAGTCCACAACTCGTGCAACCACAAAGCCCTTGTTTTGAGGAGTATCTCCTGGCTTCACTGGGCAAAATTCTCCTCCAACAGTTATACCCCTAGGTTTACAATGCCGAAGAGTCTGTAGTCCCCAGCAGGTGGTTCTACCCGAGTCCCTGACCCATGTCCTCTGAGTTACAAATAACAGGAACCATGTGGAAGGTCCAGCTCTTCTGGGAACAGCCTGATTGGTTGGAATTGAGGTCATACTTTTGACTAATGATCTTGATTGGCTGTCAGTAACACTCTGCTCGTTGCAACAGCATCCAGCAAATACATAAGCCTCTCATCTAGATATATGAATTATATTCTTTAGAGCAGTGAGTCATTGAGGCCAGGCTCTGCTGAGGATTGAGGTTTTTTTTTTTTTTATTGGACCAAGAACCTCAAGGCTGGCTGCAGGCCTGCTCCCATATAGTAGAATCATGTCTGCAGCTTCCCAGAAGCAGGCTGGCTCGTCCTGGGGGTGGGGGAATGGGTTCACCAAGTGGCTGTAACTTGTAGAGCTCAAAGGAGGTGATTTGTCTCTGATGTCCCAACACCCAGTTCCCAGAATACATCACTGAAACTATTAGGAGAAAAAAAAAAAGAAGAAGAAGATGGCATTTTTAGTAACTGACTGACTCAGATAATGCTTGCTGGAAACTCTTTGGGGGTTGATTTTATCAGAAAATCAAAACAAAATATCGTTACAGCTCAGCTAAAGTTGATCCCCTCCCTATTCACTCATCACAAATCCTTCAGTCCTAAGGATGAACTCAGAACACCTTCACAGCAGCAAGGACGGCTAACACACAGCCCTTGCCTTGGGCCAGGCACTGTGGTAGGCTCTTCCTGGGTAGTTTCTCTTTACCGCCATCCTGTAAGACAGGGATGCACATCGTCCCCATTTTACGGATGAGAAAACCAAGGCACCAAGAGGACTCTACTTGCCTGCTACCTCACAAATAATAAGCAGAAGAGCACAGGCTTGAAGTCAGGTCTAGCTGAACTCAAATACATGCTTTTAACCACTGGTTGGCTTTTTACGTAGCGTAAGAGCTCAGCTAAGCTGTCATGTAACCAGCATAACAAGCTCAGCAGAGCTGCCTAGGGACACAGGACCGGACCCGGCTTCTCTGTGCACGCAGATCACCCGGGGATCTTATGAAAATGCAGATTCTGATGCAGTCTGGGGTGGGGCCTGAGACTCTGCATTAATACAAGTGCCCAGGTGATGCTGGGTACTGGCTCCCTGGCCACGCCGAGACTCTAAGACAATCGTTCTCAAATTTCGCTGCCCAGCACAGTCCCCTAGGGAACTATCAAAACTCTTGAGGCCCAAAAGCCTCGTCCCGCACCAAATAAATCCGAATGTCCGTGGGGGGGGCCCCAGGCATCGGTAGTTTTTTATGCTCCCAAGTGATTCCATGTGCAGCCAAGGTTGAAAACACTGCTCTGGGGTCATGAGAAGTCCTGAGAATAGTTAAGAGTGGGAGGCCGGGTCTCAGTTTGCTGCTGAGATGGTTACATTTCATAATGATGCCATCCTTATTAGAAGTGTCAAAGAAAAATGATGACCCACCCTAAGAACCCATTCCCGCCTGCAAAATCACGGTGGCCTGACGTCTCTCCAGGTAGCCATCTGGCACAGTCCCAAATATCAAATGATTTCAGTTGTCCACCACGCCCACACCCTCCCCTCCCCACATACACGCACAGTCTCCATTCACCACCCACACCTTCCTAGAGTTCACCATTTGACCTCGACCTTGAACTTGGGAAGGCCGTTCCCATCACAGTCCACCCCCACCTGCAAAGGCTCAGAACACTGAGCTGCTTCTCTGAACACCCACTCCACTCATCAGACGGAAAGTGTGAACATAAACAGCCTGGTGTTACTGAAGCAGTGAAGGCTGCCCAGCTGTCTGTTTCTCTTGCGTCAAACCCAAATACTCACAACTGACAAATGAACAGAAAGGAAGAGACAGGACGTGTGTCAGA
>NW_024355206.1:935164-937381 GCF_902729225.1 Pteropus medius | reverse complement strand
CGTGGCTGCAGGGTCCCCCGTGCACCCTCCTCCAAAGGACCTGCTCTGGCCTTTCTCTCTCTCTCCTACCCCAGTTCCTTTCCTCTCAACAGCCTCTTTTCCTCTGGAAGGGCGAGGAAAACAAATGAAGGAAATCTGTTTATCTCCGAGGCTTAGATAGATGTTCTTCTCAGCAGAGCCGGGAGGTCAGTGGAGATAAAGTCAGAAATACAGCGGCTTAGAGAGAGCTGGGGCTCGACGGGCAACGGTCTGTTCTAACGGGGAACATGATGTCGCGTCTTGGTTAGAGATGCCCAGAGATGCATCTCATCAATGCCGCCAGAGGGAGAAGTCACAGAGGACAAATGGACGCATTCCGGAACATCGATTCCAAAAGCAAACTATTTTAAGGATGAGACATAAATAACTTACTCTAAAAAACTGGGTTGAGTTCACCACATTCTGCGGCAAAGCGCTCCCCACTCCCACAAAATGGAGGCCCCCTCAATTTGGCCAAGTGGATGTCCCCCCACCCTGGAGTTGCCCAAGCAAGCTCTTTGAGTCCCTCAGGGTGACCGACTTGTCCCAGTGTGCCTGGGACTTCCCTGGTTTCAGCCCTGAAAGTCCTGTATACCGAGACGCCCCCTCAGCCCCGGGCGTTGGTCACCCTGGTTCCTTCCTCAGCTGGGCCAAGGTCCTGGCCGACTGTGAGAGGCTCTTCGATCCTCGTTCCCAGATGCAGCCCTCACAAATACGGGAGCGAGAAAGCCAAAATCCCCATTAGCTTTCTTGGTACACAGACTGGCTGTTTTAAAATGAGTGACTTGCATTCTGTGTTCATCGGAGTGAGACAGGGCTGCATTTTCTGGCTGGTGCTGAGGGAAGGGGTACCCTTCAGGCATTTCTCTCTCATCCGCATGTGATCAAGGCTGAACCCTGGCAACATGCAAGGTCAGGGGACGGACTGACCGCCACTCCCAACGTCCAGCGAATGGCCACATGCTCCGTTAGGCTTGAGCAGGGTCCTACCAGGACCCTAGAACTGCCCTTCGAGAGCAGCGGAGGCCGACGTCCCCTGCAGGCAAAAACAAGCAGAAACACACTGCGCGAGCCGCCTGTGCTCACGTTCGGTCACCGCCGTGGCTCCCGCCTCTCTTCTGCACTCGACGTGGCAACCCTGACATAGGTTCCTGCAGGTGCTCTGCCTGTGTGCTGACTGAGGCCGTCACTCAGCGGGCTAGGCCTTCACCCCAGCAGATCCCCCGGGAGCCTGCAGGAGACACTCGAAAGCTTGGGAGAGACTGGACCCCCTTCCATTTGCAGGGGGAAGGGGCAGAGCGAGCCCACGGAAAGAGAGAAACTAGGGCAACACGTTTATTTTACTTTAATTGCATGGAAATCACCGTGAGTTCAACCTTTTTTGGAGAGCATATCAAAAGTCTAAGCACGAAACTCTCGGCGACAATGACAAGGGCCGAGTCGCCCCCGGCCTGCTCCATCCACCACCTCCCTGAACTCTCGGGGGTGTCCCATCAGCCCAGGGGATTCGCTTTAGGCTTTGCTACTCCTGGATAGTGACAGGAGGTGACCCCCCAATACCACCCGCCTCTCCCCAGGGAACGAACGGCCCCGAGAGATCGCAGCTGTACAGAGAAGAGGAGAACCCTGAGCTGTGGGGGGAGCGGGGGGGAGGAAGAGGCTGCAGTGCTCCCGACCGCACCACCCACAAAACTCGTTTGGAACGAAAGACAGGAGGCAGCTGAGACAAAACAGCGGAAGAGCGGCAGAGTGTCCTGCAGGTCACCCCCCGAGTGTGGCCATCACGGCCGGGTTCTGCGAGGCAACGGCGGAACTCCCAGGATGGACCACGCCGGCCCTGTGCCACCCAGAACACAGAGGGAAGGTGGGAGATGTGTTTTTAGGGACACCTCCTCCAAGGCCCGGGAGGCAGCTGCTCCTCAAGTTCACAGCTGCTGGGACCTCAGGGGCTCAAGGCGGCCTTGGTTCTGGGCCCTTAAAAGGGTGCACGTGTCTCCCCAGCATCGTGGCTATGCCAAGAAAACAGTACGGCCAAAAACAGAACGTAAAGCATCGGGAACGTGAAATACTGCACTAGCCGCTCTAGATTTCTCGAGCAACACTTCCGACCCCAACCCTCAGACTGTCCTCTGGCCATACTGAACAGCATTCTCCACGTGCGCCCTGCCCCTCACGCCTGAGCACGCTGTGGCTGACAGA
>NW_024355206.1:906537-934059 GCF_902729225.1 Pteropus medius | reverse complement strand
GAAGCTCCTCCGCTTGACCACCCACTGAAAGAGGAGGATTTTGACAGACAAGGATGGAGGAAGGTGTTCGTTCCACGAGGTAGAGTAATTACAGAGGGAGCAGAGGTGGGGGCTGCGGGACGCTTCTGCAGATACCGTGCGTGCCGTGAGTGTGCAGAAGAGAAGCCTGGAGAGGTGACGTGAGCCAGATAGTGTAGAACTGGAGGTCAGGCTGGGAATAGTTAGGATATTGCACAGGCAGCAGAAAAACACAGCTGGTTGTGCGTACACAGGAGAAAGTATCTTGCTGGTTGTGCGTACACAGGAGAAAGTATCTTGCTTTTTTCCTGTGGTGCATTTAACACAACTAACTCGGTGACACCCTCGAGACAAGACAGGCCCTGTCACCATTTCCCAGGATCGTGCGTGCCCGGTCCAGGGGACCGACAGCATCCGAGACGGGGTGCGTCTCAGCAGTAAGCACCCAGGAAGCAGAGAGTGGCCCTGAAGGGCCTGTGAGGCTCTTAAATTGCCTATAAAAACTCTCCCTTCCTTTCTCCAATTTCCTTACTCCTCTTGGGTGTCTTTCCAACCTGGCACTCGAGCATCGCTCAAGAGGAAGCAGGAAACGCTTAGCATAAAAACGTTCACTGTCGCCAATCTAATGCCAAGAGGAGTCCCCAGTCTGGGATGCAGTAGAAGGAAAAACTTTCTTCAGGTAAAAATCTGCGAAACAGGGAAAGGCAGCCTCAGGAAGAAACCAAACAAGGTAGAATCCCCACTTATAGAGAGAAAGTGCCTTCCCTGGTCCCTGATGGGTCCGTTTTTATCCAAATTTTCACGGTGCCATTGGTTCCAAATAACAATGTTGGTAGGACGGAATCGTTCTGATTGAAATTCGTTATGCGGGCTAACAGTTAGTTGATAAATACAAATCAGGCTACTGGCTTAGGTAGCTCCCAATTCTGGACTAGAGGCAGTGAGGTCTTGGCATGTCCGGTCAAAGAAACCAGTCCTGAGAACTCCCCATAGGGTGGGCTCAGGGGCGGGAGCACCCAAGGCAGGAGGCTTGGCCCACTGTGGCTTTTCCCTAAAGTCTGTGTGTAGCAGGCTACTCTATAGAAATGTCTTCCACTTTTGAATTCTAATATGAACTGATTTTGGTTATTCAGGAGCCCTTTCACAGGTCATTCCATGAGTCCATGCACTGTCAAGGATGCTGTATATTCTCCCTGGGACCAAGCTCTAGAGTGCAAGCCCTGAGGCATAAGCTCGCTAAGGTGGCAACAACCCCTGTCTGCCCACTTGACCGCTGCACTTTATCTCTGCTGAAAACCTAAGCTTTTTGACAGAAAGGATGAAATGGCAAAAAGCAGGGAGGTGAGTGCATTGGGAGAAGCAGAAGCAAGCTGAAACTCCCACTCAGGCTTCAGCAAGAACTTCGAAGGGCTGAGAAATGGTAGGAAACATCTGGGCCTATCAGGGGCCTGAAAAAGGAGCCTTCAGAAGACCCTCAGAGAGCAGGCACAGCAGGCTGTAGAAAGGGACCGAAGGAAGAAGAAATAGTTGAAATATTCTTCAGACTTGTGCACTCAAGGTGCGGAGGCCCTGCCCATCAGAGCATAAGGGACACAGATATATGGCCGCCTGAGCAAGGAGGACACAAAGCAGGGAGAATAGCTTCGCACCATCTCTGAGGAGGGATCAGCAGCAGAGGCCTCTTTTTAGTCGCGGCGAGGGTTCATCTCTTCAACTTCTCTTGGGAAAAGGAGGAAAAGCTAGATGCCCTGAAATCAGAGGATCTTGGGGGCACAGAGACACTCCCAAGGTACTTTTTTGACCACTCAGAAGGAATACGAGAGGGACTGAATTTTCCATTTAGCAAGGAAGACAGATCCAGGTGAATACTGTTTTAAAACATAAGTGCGACCCCATTTTTAACCTCCGGTTAGGGTGCCTGGGAAAATTTCTGTGTCTGATATTTGATCCTGTTTTTTTCAGCAGGCATACCTCTCTCTCCCTACCCTTTTCAGCCACCCCTTCTCCTCTAAAAATGGCACCTCTAAAAATCCAAAAGGAAGCTTAGCTCTCACATGAACTTTAAAGAATGTGCTTAACATCTTGTGTTAGCATGAGAAGCTCCAACAGATATGAGAATATCTGAAGTAAAGGGTTCAATTAAAATCATTTGCTTTTCAGAACTCGAAGTCTTTTTTCCCGTGATTTCTAATTCTCTCAGAGACTTCTGAAGATCATCCCTCCATTTCTCTAAGCTTATGGTATTATTTGGTGTCCTTCTGGCTTTTTCTGTCTCTTGTCCCTAAAACTTTCCATCAGTTTTATGTGCCTTGTGATTAATGGTGATTAAAGAGAAGAGTTTTAACAAATAGGAGCAGCCTGGCCCGTTTGGATTTGTGACCCAGAATCCCGGAAAGGGCTTTCTACTGATTACCACAAGATAATGGAGATAATCACTAATCTTTGGCTTCTGTGGATCCCAGCAGATCACAAAAATCATCACAGTCATTTTCCACAATAGTGAAAGAGGGTTCTCTGTGCACACAGTGGGGACACAATCACAGGGAAATAAAATAAGTTTCATTACCAAAAAGTGCAAAAGGCCGACAAGAAGGTGCTCACCACTCTCTTAGTATTTTTTTTTTTAAGTCCATCAGTCTTTAACATTTTTCAAACTGTCCAGACACTTCTTGAAGGACTCTACTTTTTAAACAAATCAGCCACCTTCCTTGGACCATCACCTTGCCTGAGATCTTCCCATCCCTGGCCCAGAGCTAAATCCAAGGCTGAGGCTTGCCAAGTCAGATAAACCAAAAAGGTTAAACAGAATGCCAGGCAGACTTCAGGAGGGTGCTTAACAGCAGCACAGCAGCCAACAAGAGCTGTGGCTTCCCTTCACCAAACTTCTCCGAGACTTGAGGGGACACTTTTACCAACCTCTCGGTACCTTCACAGTGGAGATTTTCCCAACATCTTTCCGCGGAAAAACGGATGTAAGTTTTGAAAGCCAGGGCCGGAATTTTTTTTTATCTTTGTTGTCTGGACAACTGCAAGCTTTATAGACGTCTCCATGTCACCCCTGAGACCTGAACACGAGGCTAGGGGATTCCCCTTTGCAGATGGAGCGTCCCGGGCAGCAGAGGAAGAGCCTCGCCTGGTTTCCTGCAGCAGGAGGAAAGGAAAACGTTGAGCGCCCTCCAATGTGCCAGGAACAGGGCTACGAATTTTTTGTCATACGATTAAAATAGTTAACATCTATGGAGCACTTCCTATATGTCACTTGTATACACATTACTCATTTAATGCACTCAACAACCCTATTTGATAAGTACCATTACTGCCTCCACTTTATCGATGCTGAAACCGAGGTTGATAACTTTTGAGCAACGTCCTTAAGGTCACAGAGAGGGATTTCAAACTCAGGATGCCACAGCCCCAAAGCCTCGGTTCCTCACATTATGCCACTCACTTCCAGTGCTTGACCTGCCCCCGCCCCGCCACCCCCAGTCCAGTATTTCTGTTTCCAGACTCGGCCGTGAACCCTCTCCAAGGCAGGAGCAGAGGTGGGTGTTTCCAAGGAATTAGCATTTTTCGCTACTCTTCTCCCTAGAAACAACCCTGTGTCTCAACAAATGTTTCAAAAATGTTATCTAAGATGAAGCCTACTGTACTTTCCGGCTGCAGAATTTCATAAGCAGAAATGACAGTGATACAATTACGAGGAATAATGGAATGAAATATTTTGAGCAAAAGTCCTGGGATCAAACCCTTGATCTACTTCTCACTAACTGGACACTAGCGACTAGGCTCGTTGTCTTCCTCCTCCAGAATACAGATGATGATAAGATCTCACCTTTGTCACAGGACTATTAGCCCTGGAATCGCTGGTGAGAGTGAGCAGGAAAAGGCCATAAAACTAGAAGCCCAGAGTAAGGACACTGGCAAGAGACCAGACAGTGAGAGGACACGGAAGACAGGCTTTTGCCTGGAAAGCAGCATACGATTTTCTACAAATCAGTTGCGTTACAGTTGGGGTGTCTTCAGGGTTTTAACGTCCTATGTTACACCACAGGGTTTATTACAGGTCATGGTAGTGGCTTCGTGGGTAAACAGTGTGGCTGAACCATGACCCTAGAGAGCCCAGGGCTGGACGGCATGGCAGAAACGCACAGGCTGAGGGGCCTGGGGGCCAAGGTTGACTCTCCATGCAATCGCACATCAGCTGGGGTAAGTTTTTTAACTTCTCTGAAACTGTTTCATCATCTGAGACATGAAAAAAAATAATAATAATCTACTTCATGGTAAAGATTAAATAAGACAGCTCCAGACCCGCAATGGGTTCTCAGCAAAAGGTATTCATTGGAGGATAAAAGTCACACGGGTAGGTGGGCAGAGATGTCAGTCAAGTGGTAAAGGGATGCTATAAAGAGAGGGTGGCAGTTGTCCATCGTGGTACAAGGAGGAGCTGACAGCAGGCTGTTGATCTCTGATGTAACTCAATGCTGGCCGCTGGCACACAGTAGGTGCACCTGGCACACAGTAGGTGCTCATACGCATTTATGGGGTAGTTGCTTGGTTGGTTGGGTAGTACTTCAGAAGACAACGAAAGGCTTTAAGCAGAGGACGATCACGATCAGATTTAAGCTGTGAGAACACTGCTCTGGACGAGGTGGGGGGCAGGCGTGGGAGCGGGAAGGCGCCTCTGTTCCACTCTTCCAGGGCCGAGACATGTGGATGGGAGGTCCCGACCCGGTGGAAGCATCGTGGCAGCGGGATTCTGAGCGAAGCTGGCAGGGTCAGAGATTGCGATGTTTAGAATTAATATTTCCAATGAGGTGCTTTTTCTGGTGGTGACAAGAGGCAGGGCAGTGGACTAAGAGGCCGGCGAGGGTTAGCAGGTGGAGGGACTGAGAGCCAGGTGCGGATGCGTGACCCCACGCGGCGGTGTCCTGTTTCCTCCTCAAGGCAAAGCTGCAGCGTCGGCATGACTGTCCTCTTTTAACAGATGATGGAGTAGAGACTCCGAGATTAAGTGACAGGCCAAGGGCAGGAAAGTCACAGTGCTGGGCTTCCGCCCAGCGAGGCCTGACTTTACAACGGCTGTGGCCTTCCTCCCGTCTCTCGGCTGCCCGTCGACTTAGCTGTGAGCTGCACCCCGTCAGACTTCACTCTGCCCAGATAACGTCTCACAGTTGGCCTGCCTCTGACTTTTTTCCTACAGTGGCTGCACTAAGGATGCCTCATGAGCTGGGAAGGAAGCAGGGAGCAGAGCTGCGGAATTGCAGAGAGCTGAGGTCACAAGGACAGGTGAGGGCTACAGCCTTGGCTACTTCGAGGAGCCAGTGCAAGGGGGTGCCCCCTCTATCTGTCACCAGCTCCTGCAAAGCAAAGCACTGGGTATCGCGCACGCAGCATTTGCCGATGCCAGCCTAATCATTCTCTGTAATGTAATGGTGTAACTGAGCCATCAAGACTGGATAAGCACTTTGCAAACGGGTTCGTTTCGGTCACCGTTTCCATTCCTTTTCTACATCATTAGCTATTCTGACCATGTAGAGCAAATGGTCTGAGGAATAGGAGCACAGTCCGCGGCTCGCAGAAGCCCCGCTCGCCCTGTCTGTCTCTTGGGAAATTTGGTAAGGTGACAGTGGAAACATCGGCCCACACTCACGCCAGTCCGGCACGCCTGATCGACCCGTGCCCAAGCGGACCTTAACGTGCTTCGAGTCTCAGAGGCCACTGGGCACCGGGATCTAAAGCTTCATGGCGGAAGAGGACGTGATGACTCCCTCGGACAGCCGGCTCTGCCTGGAGAGTGCGCTGTACAGCTCACGCAGTGTTGCTGGGCCAGGGGGCCCCGTCCTAGAGAGGCTGTGGGCGTCGTCCTGCATGTCAGCAGAACGCTGGCCGTCCCGAGCTCCATCACTGAACTGCTGGCGTAAACTTGCCGAAAGGCGGAGAGGTTCCGGAGGAACGGCCTAGTTCGGGAAAGGGCCTCTGGGCGAAGACCGATGTCTCAAGTAACTTGGTCAGCACCGAAATGCCAGGTTTGCTGCCTTGATATCTGAATGTAAGGGATTTCTTCTGCCGGTGCCGGTGGATCGGCGCGAGGCAGACTGCCCTCCCTGTGGAAACAACTAGCGGAATACGAGATACTTAAAGTATCTGTTCAAAGGCATCAGAGAGCAGCCCAGGCAGCAAGGACTTTGGGAACGGAGAGCCCAGGGTGAAGAAAGGCGGGCAAGCCCTCTCTGGAGACTGTTTCTCCCCGTGCGGCATTTGCCAATTCCAGCCCAATGACCAGAGACAGGAAAGCTGGACAAAACGTAGGCACCTTAAGGGCTTTGAAGGAGAAAAACTGGAGCCCAGAGGCCACCACGCTGGCTTGTGTGGGCTCCCAAAGGCGCCTTCTGGTGACGGCTCCGCCACAGCCTTTGCTGTAAAGAGTCCCCTTTATGAGGTAGGGAATGCGCTGTGGCTTTCGAGAACCAGGGGGTGCATGCCGAAATCTTCGAGAATGCCGCTAATGCGTCTGATGTGTGATCAGAAAGAAAATGTCCCCTGCTCCTCCACCATCAAGGGTGTGACTCACTGCACGGCTCCTGCCAAAGGGGTTCTCCAGCTGCTAATCACCCCTCTCCACCTTTCCAACATCTTATATCTCCTTTTAATACCCTCCAGCGGGTAAGGTTTTAAGGTTCCAAAACCAGTTTTCAACCATCTCCCTTGTCACTTTGCAATACGGGAATCGTTGGCCTTGATTATCTTAGAACCTCAACCAAAACAGAGTCGAGTCCCATTTTAATATCCTTTGGGGAGAAGAATCAACGAGCAAAAGGCACCTGTTCAGTATAAATACTTAAAGGATAATAGCCTGGGAACCTCGCTGGGTGGCCATAAGCACTCCCAAGGTTCGGGGCTGAAGGAAGATGGGTATGACTTCCTCAGGATGAGCCCGTCACCTCGCCAGCAGAAACAGGATGCAAGGGGCATCGAAGCTGATGCTTAAGCTGCACGGGGACATTTTCCACCAGCTGCATGCTAACTTCCCTTAGAGGCCAAGTTCATCATCCATTTAAGGCTTGTTTTCTCACGCAGAGGAGCCTGGCAGGCCAGATGGGCTGTGGTTCCTTAGTCACGGCCTGTCGCTTCCCCAGAACTTTCGGCGTCCGTGGACAGACCACCACTCCCAGCCCCTCCGCATGGTGAATAGGGAGCTGTTCTCACATCTGCTGGGCTCCAGGTGCCTTTCCAGAGGGACCCAAATGTCAGACGCCCTAGGTTTCAAATTCTGAGACCTCCAGTGACTTATGTGGCTTCTGCCGACCTCAGCTTCCTGCTCTATAAAATGGGAATTACAGCTCCTTGTTCAAAGATTCTGGTGTTTGTGTGTGATACGATTTGGGGAAGCGTACGGCAGCGTGCACAAAGCAGAGTAGGGCCTCAGACAGACTTTGTTCTCTTCTCTCTGGAAGATGCTGCGATCCATGATTTCCTACCCTGCCCTTCCTGCCACGGGTTTCAACACCATATCAGTGCCAGCAAGGACAAAAGATGAAAATATTGCCCTACGGCAGAAAAACACTCACTGATAGTTGTCATCCTCTGCGTTCACAGGGACACGAAATGTAGGCACCGACAGGGCCATGTGGAGAACCGGATCGGTCCTTTTCATCTCACAAATGGAGACACTAAAGGACAGAGAAGGTACACGGTTCCGACACGGAGCCACTTGATTGAAGACCTGACCCAGAGGTCAGGCTTCATGCCTAACCTGGGACTAGGCATCCGATGACCGTATTTCCAGGACCGACCGGGCACAGCCTGACAAACTACAGTTGGAGGAAAGGGGAGGTGTGGGAACCAGATGAACAAGCTAGAGCAGGAGAGCCGCAGAAGACATAAAGCCGTTACGTGACAGTGGACTGCTGTGTGTCAGCGCTGGGCATTTATTTTCTGCCCACTCCGAGCTCCATGCATTATGTACGTCGTTATAGTGAATGCTGAACAACTCTGTAAGATTATGACCTTTCTTACTTCGACATGGGAAATCTGAGATTCTTAGAGATAAAGTAACTTGACCTATATCCTACAAGGAGAAAATAGCGAAACCAGGATTTGAACCCAGGTCTGTCTGGTTCCCAGCTGTAGACATCAAGAGAGTTCAATCTGGCAGCACTGTATTCAAAGCTTCCAGAAATAATTGGTCCGGGCAGGTTGACAATACGGAGGGTCCCAGATGATGTCACAAGGCTGTCTCCGTTGGATGGCACGTCACAGAACGCGTTCATTCTTTCTCGCATGCTCTTTTCCCCCTTCCTTTCTTCCATTCATTGAACAAGCGCTAATCCACGTCTCAGCTGATATTCAGAAAACCCCTCCAAGATCTTTACTCTTCTGCCCGCGAGAGAACATCCCATCCTCACTCCACCCCACAAAAGTCATGGAAACATCCATGTAAAAGCTTTTGGGAATTGGTATGGCTTGAACCGTGTCCCATAAAAAGAGATTTGTTGAAATACTAACCCCCGGCAACTCAGAATATGACCTTATTTGAAAATAAGGTCTTTGCAGCTTTGACCAAGTTAAGACGAGGTCATTAGAGTGGGTTCTAACCGACAAGATGGTGGTCCTTATAAAGAGGGGAGATTTGGACAGTCACATACGGGGGGGGGGACGATGTGAAGAGTCGCAGGGAGAGCGTCCCGTGAAGACGGAGGGTTACAGCGATGTATTTACAAGCTAAAGCTTGCCAGAAAACCACCAGAAGCTAAGACAAGGCAGAGAAGGGTCCCTCTGTGGGCTTCAGAAGTACCATGGCTCTCTCGACACCTTGATCTTGGGTCCCTAGCCTCCAGAACGGTGAGGCAATACCTTTGTATTATATAAGCGGTCCAGTTTGTGCTACTTTGTTAAGGCAGCCCCAAAGGGAAACAACACACCCCCACCCTCATCCCTCAAGTGCCCCCCCCACCCCCAACTCAAGAATCATCTATGCCTATTGCTCTGAGAAGTCCCAGGTGGCCTTTGGGCAAAGAGATAGCTCAGCCCCCACATCTCACTCATTCACTCATTCCCCGAAATGTCCCAAGGACCAGCTCCATGCCAGATACTCTTCTGGTTGCTGAGGTCACAAAGAGAACGTGCCTCTGCCATCGGGGAGCTCACAACTGAGAAGTAGAAGCATGTTCAGAAATTCTTGCAGGCAGCTCCCAGCATCTCCCACAAAGAGGGTGTCTGGGTGGAGGCCTCAGAGAGAGCGAAGACGTCAACCAAGATGGCGAAATGGTGATAATTGTTGGATCCAGGTACGGGTGTTGGGGGCGGGTCATAAAACTATTCTGTCTACATTTTGTATCGATCAACATTTTCCATGATAAAGGATTTTTTTTTTTTAATTTGTGAAAAACATACAGAGACTTTCTACCTACAGGTAAATTTCTACCCTGTCAGTGCCGGTGAGGATCCCAGTGCCAGTCAGGAAATTGGAGTCCAGCGTGGACGGAGGAAATCTGGGCTGTCACCACCAGAAGAAAGATGGCACCAGGAGAGAATGAACACAGAGCCCCGGGGTTCTCGTTCGAAGCTGACTCTCCCTGGCGTCTAAAAGCTGCAGTTTATCGACCAGCTTTTAGTGGCTGCGTCCAAGACTGTCAGACTCTCAGTACAAGTAAGAGCTGGGAACAAGAATGCATGAAGCTGTTTAAAATTTTGTTTTTATAAATTTACTTTTATTACATCTTGAAATGTGTGTGTGATATCATAAACGTATTTAAAGTGAAAGAGTAGTCAGCGTTCAAGGAAGCAATAAAACATGCCATCAAATTCAAATCGCCCTCAACTGTTAATAAACGTACGGGCAACAAAAACTACTATCCACATTAGAGCCAACTCTTACCATGAAATAGAACCACCATCGGCACTGCCACACGGAAAGCACTTTCCTCTTTCAGATATTATTGTCATGGAAAGAAAAAAAATACCAGCACATTTCGAGTCCTAATGGAGTTTTCAAGGCATCTAAGCAAAAATAATCCTGAAAAATTTCAAGTCATCTTTTTTGATGGATAACTAACCTCGCTTTCTTAGACAGGGCTGGAGACTCTGTGGAGTGGATTGGACACGTGCACTCATCTCTCTTCCTGTGAGATGACATTCCCACGGGGATACGATCCATCCCTCTTGCCCACCAGTCAATGAGCCATTCCATCAACAAATAGGCATCGAATCGGTACAATATTTCAGGCACTAACAGAGGCAAAGAATTTGAGGAAATGGGCTTATTCAGTGACATAGCAGTGAAAGCCATCGTTTGAAGAGCATTTCTGCAGTTTACGAAGTACAAAGAACAGAACTCTTACTGTCCAGGCAAGTCTCTGAATCTGTTTCCTCATTTGAAAAGGAAGGACGATATTACCATCCGACGGAAGAGTTTTTGGGTTCTGGTTTTTGTTTGGGGTTCCTTTCTCCACCCCACCCCACCCCACCCCCCCCACCCCGCCTTTGTTTCTCTTTAATTCAGAAACATCTGTTGAGTGGTCACTTTGCAGCAGAGTCTGTAAACCTATTGCTCTCCCAGACAGTTGTTGTTACGATTCAATGAACTGTGACAGCTCCCATCACCCCGCCTGGCAAAGTGTAAGCTCCTCAAACGTCCATTCCCTTCCCATTCACTTATTTCACTGGATCTTCCCCGAGACCACCTCCTGGTCCACTTTCCCAGCCCGCCTCTTTGGCACGGAAACAGCCTCCCTTCCGCCACTCTGCCTCACATCTCGAAGCCCGGTCCTTTGTGAAAAGCATCCGAAATCAGCCAGCACCCTGATGGGCCGGGGTCCCAGCAGCCCCAGCCCAACCCTGTCAGTGTTACCCAGATGGGGGGGTTGCGAAACGGGGGTTCTGGAAACAGGAGGAACCAGTCACGTCTGCCAGATTGAATTACGTAGACTACAACTCTCCATTGCTTCTGATGCTGCTGAATTCTTGGGAACCACTCGCATAAGCAATGCTTTTGTGTTTTCTCATTCCTGGCAAGCTCACCCACAAAGAGGGCTCCCTCGGGCACGACGTGAGCGGGCTGGGGGGTGTCTGAGGGGCTGGGCAGGCTTTCTCATAGGAAAGCAGGCTTCCCCCTCCTCGGCCATTAGTAACGGCAATCCCTTTTTTCCCTGGCACATTGTCTTAGCTCTCACTTCTGACCGAGGAATCCCATTAATTTTCTGTGCATCCCAAATGACATCATCTCGGTTCTTTGAAATTCAAAGAGCTGGATTAATGAACCACA
The DNA here is from genome assembly GCF_902729225.1 of Pteropus medius. Taxonomy (NCBI): domain Eukaryota; kingdom Metazoa; phylum Chordata; class Mammalia; order Chiroptera; family Pteropodidae; genus Pteropus; species Pteropus medius. Next base: position 922,778 of record NW_024355206.1, on the reverse strand, counting down.
AACTTCAAGCAAACTGGCTGCCCAATACATCACGTCTGACCGCAGCTTCGCCGGCACCCCTAGTTCTGAAGAGCGGCAGAAATTTCTCAGGCTGCTTTTGAAAATGAATGCAGAAGCTTGAAACAGTGGCCTACGCTGCCTTCATCCTTTCTAGAAATGTGATGTCTTCTGTGTACTGGAAATTAAGTGGCTCCATTCTCCCCCTTGGAATTTTATCGATATAAATTTAACCTGTTCAAATGTTATATTAAATTCCAATCTTTTCCAGAATAATCTACATTTAATTCCTCATTCTACCAATCTATTGAAAATATCCCTCTTGGCAGCCTTTCAGAGAAGCCATATGAATTGCGAACTCTTTTAGATTTTGTGAAAGTATTAAGAACAGCACTTATCCTCATATTCAGCTGGGGCCGTTTATTCTATTCCATTTCCCCAAACTCCTTTCATATAATGTCAGAATCACAAAAACCAGGAGCAGCGACTGGGCATGGCCATTCACCTTTCCTTCAGCGGCGAAGATGACATTAGCACTAGCAAATGAAAAAATATATATCAAACTAATTACCTCCTTTTCATCCAAAGTAAAAGACAATCTAACACCATTCTTTTGGACATAATGCCATTTATTTCACATAAGGGGGTTACTGTGTGCTCAAAAAAGATGGTGTTTAAGATGTGTGAATCAAAACCCAGATTAGTTAATTAACTGATGTGTCTGAGAATGAAATGTAGAATCAATATGCTGTGAGAATTGTTGAAAGCACAGACGAAATGTCACGCCAGGTGAGACTCGCTCACGTGGGCCAGAATTTTCTCTGCCAGTGAAACAAAAGATGCTTTTTTCCAAAAGCGCAAGGGAATAAAACTTTGGTTAGCTAGAATGGTTGAGAAGCGAATCATGGCTGAACAGCTAAGTTTTCGAGCGAGCTAAAGGTACGTTCTTTAAGCAGCAAAAAGCTTTTGTTTATCTTAACCATTTCCCCGTTAAACATTGCTTGCTCATTCAGAGCCATCGCTACGAACAAAAGTTATTTACCGAAGGCCTAAGGACTTGATGAATTGTTCAGGGTTATCTGTCCCTTCATTGCCCCAAGGTGTGCTAGATATTCCTGATGGTCCCCTCTAATCTGACCTGTCTATTTCCTGTCTGGGCTCCAGAAGACCGAGTCTCAGACAGGTGACAGGATGCCGGGATGACTTCCAAGGTGTCGTTTCTAATGATAAAGCATTTACCTTCCCCCAGACCTCTAACCCTTGGTAAGAATCAGTTAGGACACATGTTGTGTAGAATTTATCCAATCTAACAAATCCAACCGTGTTCCCTTTTTTTTTTTTTGGAGAAAGAGGCAAATGCAGGGGTCATTTAAAAGTCACTGTCACTTCTAGAATGTAATGGGGAAACCCCGTCGTAACTGATCCAATTTGGACTTATAGAAGAAGAAAGACAGAAAATTAGATTTTTCAGTCGAGCTTGCTGGCTCTGGCTGTCACATGCCTCACTGAAAATTCTAGAAAACCACAGAAAAAGTCCAAGCTGACAGAGAGAATGGAGGCATCAATATCAAGGAAAAGTTACCAGGTAATTCCCCAAGATAAATCGATCCATTAATTTCACTCCTGCTGTAACGTTTCTATGTTTCCGGTTTGTAAAATTTTTCAGAGTCCCGCGTTATGAACGTTTTATACCTTGGCTTCGATGTCTATAAATTTTCCGGAAACTTAAAGCTGTTGAAAGTGATTACAGACTTTTTACCTTTTGTCTCGTTCCATGAGGAAGTCAGTGCATTCCGCACGGACCGTGGGGTTTCTCGCGTGCCGAAGCCAGGGAGGCCGGGCCTCAATGCTTCTTCGCTGGGTCACAGCCCTGCCGAGGCACAATGGGACACAGAGCCATGGGACAACGTCCCCTGGGGTTCCTTCCCAAGCTGCGTGACTTGAGGAACATTTTCCAACGTTTCTTTGTCTGCGAATTACAGAGCATAAGAGTCCCCACCTCTTAAGGCTGATGTGACCATGGAATGAGACGGGGGAGGGACGCAGACTTGCGGGACGTGCTCCCTCTTGGCCTCTCTGTGAACCCGTGCTGGGTTCTGAGTCTCCTCTTGCCCTCGCTGCTGCTTCGCGGTTTTCTTCTGTTCTGGCTGATCACTCCGCTATCATCGACTCCCGTCCGTCGTGCCCGATGGCCTGCGACTTCTCGCCGTCTATTTCATAGTTTCTGTGGGTTCCCCAAACCAAATAAGCCTTGCTCGGATTGTAACAGAAAGTAAGTCCCAGAACCGGGGCCTCTGATGTGTCCTAAACGCCTTCCAGAGAAACCTGGTGACACTTAATGTCCAGCATCTGTAGCCTCCTGTCGTCACCCGGCAACGGTGTCCTGGATGGCTGTGACCTCAGGCCAGCCTCCCATGGGTGGGGACAGACCACGTCTCCATGTCGTTTTCTGAAAACATTCCTCAGTCACATTATCGGATTTGTCCAAGAATTAGGAGCCCTCCAAAAAAATGCATACTGATGAAACAGAAGCTTTTTCAAAATGTCGTAGGTTAAAGAAAGGGCACAGTTTTATCTGTAAAGTATTTTTTTAAGTAACTGATTCTAGCCAAACTTCGAGACTTAAATCTTTTTTACAGAAGTGAGGAGAAACTACCGGAGATGGAAAGCGATTTAATAGCTGCATCAGCCAAATGCAGTGTGAAGACATTGTTTAAAGTCTCATTTGAAGAACCGAAAGAACACTGTTTTGAGACAACCCTGGAACATTAAACATAAAAGAGTATTCTATGACATTAAGGAGCGATTGTTATTTTTATTGTGATGCTGAGATTGTGGTCATACATTTTTTTTAAATCTTTATTTATTGGAGATACAGATAGACAGACATTATTCACAGGTGAATTTCCTTTCTGGCACGCCAGCCAACAAAGTAAGAGTGTGTGTGTGTGCATGCGTGTGCATGCGTGTACAGGAAATAAACAAAAATAACAGAATATGGATAAGTATCAAAGCTGGAAAAGAATGCCGAAGGGGTTATTTATTATGCCATTCTCTTTACCTTTTTATAAGTTTGAAATTTTTCCAAAGGAGTCTTTAAACTTACAGGCTGATACAGTTTTAGAATGTCATGTTAGTAACACATTAAAGTACCCTGCTCCCTGGGATGAAAGGCTAACAGATCGATCTAGACCCAGCCAGCCATCAACACTCATTGTGCACCTACTGTGCACCCCGCTTGGCAGCTCCGAGAGGTCGAGCTCATTAGCAGGCATTCCTAATGCAGCCTTTGACACTCGGATGTATTTATGCTCCTCTAATCAATTTTGCAAAATCATGGTGATAATGAGAGTCTCACTTGGGGTTAGCACGATTTGAGAGACAATTCGATGTGTCATTCTGACCTTTTATCAAATCTCAAGTATTTTTAATTAATATGTAGAAATGTATTAAGGTGGCACCAGTCATTATTAACCAAGTTAATGGAAATTCACACAATGAAACTGCTCAGCTAGCTGTTGCCATGTTCTTGGGCCTCAGTACTTTTGGTCTTTCGAATTCGTTAAGCACTGTCGAGGCTATTTTTAGAATCACCCCATCACTTCCAAACGCAGAGGCTCAGTCCTTTCATACTTTGAGTCTAGCCAAAAAAAAAGGAAAAGTAGCATGTAACTGAGAATTACGAGATAGGATCCCTGGCCCCCGACTCTGCCAGGGATGAAATGTGTGACTTGAGAGAGTCACTTTTCTGCCGAGTGTCGGTCTCCCCACATAGGGAATCATTGGACCTGCCACAGATATTATAAGGATGCCACAAAATTACACCTGCCCCCGCATTACAGGCACTGTGCAAAGATGCTCGAGACATGAGAGACATGATGTCTAAGAGAGGCGGGAACTGAGTAAGTTCGAGACAGCCGTGTCCTTGGTTCACATCTTCCTACTCTTTACGGAGCCCACATCCGTCCTGATGGAAACCCGGGCCTGGGCCGCCTTCGAGTTCACTGGGATGTTGGGGTCCCTTCACGCTCGTACCTCGAAACACACGCCGAGGTGTGGATGCGGCGGCCGGAGTGATGACGCGTGGATGGTCCCGCCCCCCGGTTCACCCCAGAGGTGGCTAACAATGTCCCCCGGCGGTGCCATCCGCCTCATCCACTGGTGACGGTGGCTCTACGGCACAGTCACTCAGGCGGGCGAGCCTCTCGCTCAGCGAGACATGCCCGAAGCACCCAGCGGTAACACCCCCCCAGCATCTTCCTTCGCCAACGCTGCAAACTCACGAGTCAACGAAACCCCTCACGTGGCTCAGGAAGTGCACGGGAGCCGTGCGGTCAAGCGACAGGCAGAGGCATCCACCCCGCGACCACTCTCCATGGACGAGGAAACCCGACGATGCAGATGAGGAGGGGAAAGGTGACGCCCGTCCCATCTAACAGGACCATCGGCACTTTGAAAGGGGCACCTCGGAGGACGGGGGGGACTCAGAGCAAACAGGACGTTGTACGAAGATGGATGGACGGTGGCCGTCCCCGCAGACTCGAGCTGAAGCGGTGACCGGGGGCTGCCTCTGATCACGTGTGCTGGAAACCTCAGCCTCCGACACAAGCCCTAACAGGACCTGGGGGGCAGGTGGCCTCAGAGCCTCCAGTGCTGGGTCTAGAGTTAGTGTCGGAATCCAGAGCCCACACCTGTCAGCCACCACCAGTCTGCATCAGCTCTGGTTTGCCCACCCACAGGCCGCCCCCTCAGGCTAGCACCCCAGGCCACCCCCCCTCACGCTGGCGCCCCATCCAGCTTCCCCATCCCACTTCCCAGCACACCTGGCAAAGCCACAGTGATCTAAGCTCATTCCTTCCACTGGTGCGATTCTGAATTTCCATTCTTTCTAATAAACGGGAGCAAACCTCTGCCCTCTCAGCCTGCCCCTTCCCATTCTCCTCCTGAACGAGACTCAGGACGCCTCAAAGCTGGAGGGGTCTCTAAGAGACCAACTAATCCATCCGCGTGCCTGGGTTCCGTTCTGCTCGGACCCTGAGGAGAGATCTGGCCACCCTCGCCTCAAACGCTCAAAGCCGCATTTGTGTTCTGGCGGCTCTTTAAATGTTTCTGTTCAGCTTCTCTCCCTGCATTTTGGGTACACGCTGAGCAGGGTTGAAAATACCTCGGTGACAGCTGCGATCGGGCATTTGGAGAACTCCAGGTTCTCCACTGCAAGATGGGGCTGGGGACGGGCCCCGAAAATAGAGCCCATCTGATGAGCTGGAACGCGATGCCGGCGCTCACGGCACACGGCGGCCCCCCGAGCAGAACGGAACGAAACTGCAGCGGAGGCAGCCTTCTGCTCTGACGGGCCCTGGGGGCGACTCCTGCCCAGACCCCCAAACGCACGTGCCGTGGAGGGGACCCACGGTGAGAAGCCCACGCCCAGGCAGAGGGCCAGGAGGAGGCCCCGCCGATGCACGGTAAATGCGGACATAGGCAGGCGCTGTGGACCGCAGGTTTGGAGCGGCCCGTCCTGATCCGGCTCACACACCTGAGCACTTGCCTCGCCACCCCCTCCCTCACTTGAGGACGAGAGCAGAGCCGTGGCGGAGTGAATTACGGTGGGAGGTCAGGGACGGGCCGCCGTGCAGCCTCCTCCCCGTCCTTTGCACACACGGGGCCGGGGAGGGCCGGGTAGAGGCTGCTTCCTTCCCGCGTCAGTCCCAGAACAGACACTCTGCACAAGTATCACTTATCATGGCAGAGACGGCCAATGGCACTCTGCCCCCTCACGGCTGCCCCTGGGGAAAGATGTCCCCATAGCGCGCCACGGACCACTGAGGACAGCGAGTGTGAGCACTCGTCATGTCCCCCATGCAGCCGTGGTAAAGATGGACAGCAAATGAACGCTCAGACAGCACTGCGAAGTCCATTCCCTCCTGCTTCTCTGAGGGCAGTGCCTCGGTCCTGAGCCTCTGGGCGGCCATCCAAACTCCTCATGACTGGAAGGGTGCAGATACCCGCTGGCCTGGAGGAAAACACTGTGCCACACACAGTGTGAGCAGCCAGTCGAAGACGTCACCAAATCCCCAAGCCCAGGACGCCTCGGGCGTCAGAGACTGTCTGACAGGGAGGCAGGCACAGAGGTAAGGCCCGGGATGAACAACCGCACCAAGCTTTTGGTGATCTCTAGGAGAAATGCCATAATATCATCGAATCGGTGGAGTTCAAATGTGGCCGGCCAGGAAAAAGAACCCAGGATTCAGTAAAAACCAAATGTTAAGCCATGTGGTAGTTCCTTTAAGGTCACCGGGAGGTCAGTGTGGAGCGGATCAGAAATGGCTGTGTAAAGAAGAGCTTGGCCTGGACCTTGATGCTCAGACTCACATTTATTTAGTGACCACCATGTGCCGAGCCGTATGGTAAACTCCTTACCGGGAGTTGCAGAAGCAGAAGATGGGGAGACGGACCCACAAAGAGGTGCTGTCCTGGCCTCACTCAAAAGCAAGAACTCCTTCCTGACATTCATTTTGTTTTTCCTTGTGCTCATCTACATTTCCAAAATTTCTCTCGGGAACACGTAGGTGTATATGATACACAGCGATCGATACTGTATTAAAATCGTAGGTAGGGCTTCCCAGCAGAGGAATCAGCGTTCGTAACGTTCTGCTGGGGGCATCGCTTCGTATCACCGAGGAGGAGCTGAGGCATCAGAATAGCAGGCAGCGCCTTCAAGGACACGGTGAGATGAGGTGAGAAGCCAGGTCTGCTGAGTTTTCCTACCAGGGAAGCATCATCGAGATGCCGGTGACGGCTTAGGAAGAGCGGGAGCGTGGTAGACTGGACGGCAGAGAGGAGCTGGGAGCAGCGGCCGGGACGGACAGTACCGCAAGGAAGGCCTGGCCTCAGCCAGGTGGCTTCGGAGCAAGGGGCAGCAAAGAGCAGAGGCCGAACCGTTCTGAAGGAACGAAGCCTATAAAACCAGGAGGGCTCGGAGCATGAGAGCATAAAACCAGGGTTTATGGTAGCAATGCAGCCGTCAACCTCCCCGACTGGCCTATGACCCTGGTGTCCACCGACGCTGAGCTCCAAGACCCTGACGCCGAGGAGCAGAAGCACCTGCCCCCCGCCCCTCCGGGCCGGCCTCCCCACCGCAGCTCAGAATGACACGTGGGCATCTCTCAACCCTCGCCCCTCCAGCAACACAGCTGGCATCTGTAACTGACGAATACGACACGCCCCTCAAATTTTGACGAAACGCAAAAAAAAAAAAGTATGCGCATAAAAAGCTGCACCCTGTTTCATCAACAGAGGCTTTTTGCTGCGGGGAGGGACACAGAAGAGAGGGTCTGTGGTTCCCGGAGCCCTGTCTGTACCCCTGACGGCTTTCGCCCTCCTCCAGAATGCAAGCTGATACGCGTTCGCAGAGACACCATCCTGAATCGACTTCGAGGCACTGAAAAGTTCATAAGCATCGATCCTTCCGCCGCTGTCACGACGAATTCCCCGAGCCCCATCGTACGGTGTCAAGGCACCGTGTCTCCGAAGAGCCAGTCCCACCTGTACCCTCGGGGGTCCTCAAGTCCACAGCTTCGCTCTGACCTCCTGACCCCTAGGAGTCCGATGCTAACCTGGACACCACGGTGACCTCAGCCATTTTCTCACCTCCCACCCACTGAAAGACAGACCCTGACCCCGTCCTCCCCACCCGCCCTCCACCGTCCGGCTCCGTGGACCCACCGCCCTCATCGAAATTGCTGGCTTCCTTCAGTTAACTCGCTTGCCCTAGCTGGTTCCCAGCTGCTCCACACTGCCCACCGTGCACAGGGTCTGCATGGCGGGAAATCTCATGATGTGTCCTGTTGATTATTCAGTGTCTCCCATGACATCGTCATTAATAAAAAGGGTAAGGAGGGGTATTGACGTTGAAAGGAAGACGCAGGAGCAGAGAAGCCTGAGCTACTACACGACTAATGGAAGGTGAGAGGAGGTCGATGCTCGTGCCCACAAGGGACACGCAGCCTGCAGGCTCCCGCCTCCTCGTCCGTCCTGCAAGGTCACCCCACAAGTCACGCCGTGCTCTTCCCGGTTATCATCTACCCTCTGCCCGTCGTCCCTTCTCGGCCAGGTGGGCTCCCACGTCACTCCCTGACAGAGATGACTAGGTGAGTGATGCTCAGCTCAACTGCCTGGATCCAAACACACCTTCGCGACGCCCACAAGGCTTGGCCCGGACCAGCTCGTCAGCACTCACGACCCAGTAGGCTTGGCCTCCTCTCAAAGCACCAGAGAAAGGACTGGGATCTGTGTTCCAGAAAATCATGACTCTGGGGCTTGGCATTTCATAGCCTTCAAGCAGAGATATTTTTTTTTTCCCATATGGAAATTGGAACTATACAAATAGAAATTCAAGAAGTCCCAGTCATTTATTGATATCATTTCATTCCTGTGTGTAAGAGCAACCTGGTATAAACTTATTAAAATTTTACAAGACCCATCGATGCAATGACCCTATTATCCCAATTAAACTGACCATTGACTATACTTCTGGGAACAAGAGGAAAGGATGTTTGAATTCAGGAAGGGCCGTGGGGGGGAAGGCGTGTCTGGCCAGCACGTCCGTTGTCTGAGCACATTTTCCCAACCATTAAACAGGGAGAAATTTCAAGGCTTAATTATTATTGTCATTTTCCCTCAACCATTGAATTAAAACTTCAGATTTCTACCTTCCACAGTCTTTAAAGGAGGAAGCGATGTGTATTCGCCCTCTGAATCCTGTAATTTGTAGCTTGAAATCAGTCGTGCTTACTTCTCTCTTATCGATTTTTACGTCTAAGCAGATTTTCCAGATACTCTTTAACTTGAACCTGAGTCATGGAGTCTGAGACCAAGTCAGGTGAGGAAAGAGGAAGAGAGGCTCACGCCAGATCAGAGAGCTTTCCGTTCGCTTCCTGCCCAGTCGGCAACAGCCTGTGTCCATTTTAATAGAAAATGAACATTTGGCTGCCCTAGGGAACAGACGGAAACAAAAAGAAAGACTTTTTTTTTTTTTTTTTTAATGAAGGAAGAGCTTTCTTGCAATGTGCCTCCCCCTCCCCCTCCACACTCGCCCCGGAAAAAATCACTACCACTTAAGGTGTTCAATTAATTAGGAGACAGACGTAAGCAAATGAGGGGGAAGTGGAGTTCACGCGTGGATCTCAGAAATAAGATTATCGATGCCGTTTTACAAATAAGCAAAGTGGGATCAGAAGGGAAGGCAGGATGTTGCTGTGAGTCAAGGACCCAGGATCCTGTAACACCCTGCCAGCCCGGCTGGTGTGCCCGAGCCCACGTCACTTACTCATCCTCTGCTCGCTCGGTGTTTATGAAGCGCCTGCTATGCAGCAGCCCTAGTAACCATGTCGTGGCTGCTCCTGAGAAAGTTGCTGGGCTAATGGGGAAGAGAACATAAAGTTGCCAGCCCTGTGAGGACGATGAATTTGAGCCCAACAGACCACAGCAAGGACCCCGGTTGGAAGGCTGCTGTCATGACCTCTGAGAGCAGTGACAAAGGCCTGGCCGCTGAGCTGATAATTATGAGAGAGGAGAAGAGATGGATTCGAGAAGCATTTAGCAAGTAAAATCAGCAGCACTGCTAACGGATGGGACACGTGAGGTCAGGCACAGGGGACTCCTGAATGCCTCCTGGATATTTTTGTCTTGGGTGACTGGGACCCAAAAATAAGAAGTGTGATAGAGTGAGGGAAATGCACGTGCGAAGGGAAAAGGCAGGAGAGAGCCACGCACAAACGGTCTGAAAGGAGAAAGGATGGGGAGATTGACTCCAACTGGAGAAACCTGGAGGGCTTCCTGACAGAAGCAGCGTCTGAACTGAGCCCTGAGAAATGAGCGGGATTTGAAGAGCTGAAGGGGCATTCGAGAGGCATTCTGGGTGAGGGGCCCAACGTGACCAAAGCCAGAGGCGGAGTGTTTGGGGAACAGAGAGCAGCCCAGTGTGGCTAAAACAGAGCGTGGGGCGGGAATGGGCTGGCGAAGGCATAAGGGGGTAGGAGGCCCGCTTGCCACGCAGAGCCCCCAATGCTGTAAGGAAGGGTCTGGCTTGTCCCCAGGACAGAGGGAGAGAGTGAGGGCTTTTAAGCAGGACAGTGACAACATCAGGGCAGACCTTTAGAAGGTGCTTTCCCAAATTCTTCAGAGTTGCCGAGTCTTGAATCACCTTCCTGAGCCTAACCCAAAAAGAGAGGAGTCAATCCCACCATCTCTGGAGACTTCGAAAAAAATAAGAATGAAATGAAATACAATCCCTTCCACAATCCTCTGGCTGGCCTGCCTCCAGGAAGGGAGGATGGAGAGAGGCAGGCACGGATGACACTTGTCCTTTCACACCCAACAGTGACCAAGCGGCTCCATAGAGATTCCCAGGAGGGTCTTGGATCGACTTACCGGACACCAAAGAGTGATTAATGACCAGAAAAAGTGTCCAGCCCCAGAGGAAAGGAAGAGCTTTCCAGAGAAGCTGGGTTGAGAAGCCAGCGAGCCAGAGTCCTCTCGCAAAGGGGGCGTGCAGATGGGGAAGAGCAGATGGGACTAAGGAATCCATTGCCTTGCTCCCGGCACACCTGGCTCCGTCTCGGGCAGGAGCTGGCTCGCGGACAGGTTCCAGAGGGGGCGAGCAGCCTGTCTCCACGGCCCATAGCACCCTCATGGCCCTGAAACGGACCCAGCCAGGTGATACTAGGCTTGTGCAAGTGAGACACGGGACTCCAACAGAAGGACAGGAAGCCCAGGGGATGGGAAGAGCCACAGGAATCCCACAGAACCAAAGGCAGCAAGGGCCTTGGGCTATTATGCCCGGCTCAGAACAGGCCTGGGGAAGGAGGGCCCAGGGGACACCAGCTGCATTTCCGTCGCTGGACTCAGCTGCGTGTAGCATCGCACGGAAACAATTCTGTCAGCGAACGGAGTTATCTGACCAATGGGGCTATTGTATAGATTACGGGTGGTCATTTGTAGACACACTATACCAAGTAAGGATTTGTTCGTAAAACCCGAGTGCCCTGGGTGGGAAACAACAATAACCCCAGGTGCAATAGGTAACTAAGTCCTGAATACTCAAAAATTAATTTCGAAGGCCACGCCGTGCGCTGGTTTGAATACTGGACATGTGGATCCCTTGAATGTCCTCGTATGTTATTTCTCGGGGGAAAAAAATAGTGAGCTAAAGCAACCGTTGGGCACGGGGGTGATACATAAGCTGGCCCTCGGATGGGACACTATGCTCCCTGTCAGTCCTGGGGTGCGGACGGGTGTCATATGGAGGGGCTGGGCTCGAGCAAACGGCCCCGTCAGAAATTCCGAGCCTGTTTCTTTAAGCCATACGAAACACGAAGAACCGATGAGTCCTTGCAGAAGTGCCTAGGAGTTAAGTCCTGAATCCCTATTGTTTACTTCCCGCTGCACCTGCACCCCAGTTTCTGTGGCGTGCAACCAGACGCCCCACCTTCTAGAGGCCCCGGATGAGAACTAAATAAACGAACCGTCATCCTCAGGATGTGCCACGTCCTCGGGGTGGAGGAGGGACGTCTCTAGCTCGTCCCCGTTCCAGTCGGGAACCACCGCATGCGCCCCCACCACGCCTGGCCTCGCCACGACCATGTCCAGAGAAAGGGAGAAGGAAGATCGTCTTGTCCTGGGCCATCTCGAACATCCCCTCCGGCTCACAGGCCCTCGGAGCTGCTGGCACAGGTAATGTTTCCGTTGGTTTTCCTGCCATGGAGTATTAAATAATCTCCTAAAACTCGCTGCGGGTGGCCACATGCTGTTTGGATCACTGTTTCCCTCTAACTCTAAGATTTCGAAACATCATTTGGAGGCCGAGCTGAGCAAACACAGACTACCTGAGCGGCTCATATGGAAAGTACAGAATTCTTGGAATTCTAGCCAAAAAACAGTAAATAAAAAAAGGAATGCTCTTTTGAGCATTTGTCTTCAATCCAGCTAAACAGAGTCCAGTCAAAGGTGCAGGTTTTCAAATTTTGAACGACTGTCTAAACACAATCATCCGTTTCTTGGGTGTCCACGCACCATGTGCCAACAACTGTTTACTAGATCCTTGTCATTCGTTGCTTTATTTACTCCTGACAGTGGCCGAGACGTTCCCCCTGCCTCCCAGCTGCTGAGTGAGAGAAGACGGATTCCAGCTCAGGTCTGTCGACTGCAAAGCCCGCAGGCTTTCCCTGCTTCCCTTGACAAACCCTCTAATAACAGGTGACTTTTTCCTCGTTTTTCTCTTTATAAGCACCTGGTTTTATCACACAGAAGCAACTGACTGTGGACTCCAGGGGCGAAGGGGCCCTGGCCTGGGTCAGCGGCCGGCGTCTAGCCTCACCTTTCCAGCTCCTCCAGGACAGAAGCTCTGGGCAAGGCTCGCCCACCGCCTCGGGAATCAGGAGGCGTCCGTGCACAGGTGAGGACATGCAGGTGTAATGCGCCTCTCACTGCCCGTTCACACCGTGGTCATGCTCCACCCCCCGAGGACGGAAAGTCAACGCGCTCATTTAGAGAGGGGGGACAGCTTTTACAGTCAAACGTTTCCGTGCGGCGTTTGGCGTACACATCACGTGCGTGAGCTATCGTAATACCTGGGCAGAGCCTGGGTCGCTCGAAGGTGGCTGAACCCCACTGTCTCTTTTCATCAATGAGAACACTGAGGCCCATCAACTGGGGGGTCTTGACCAGAGTCAGAATAAGAACCAGAACGCAGGTCTCCTGAATCCCAAACCATTTCTCTTCCCACTAATTCACCGTACAAGAAACCTCCCCAAGTCCTCCAGGCTGCATATTAGTCGAATCCTGCAAACGGCGAGTCTCAGAGGAGGCGTTATTAACTCCCTCTCTCCTCCCCACTGCTTCCCTTTTCGGCTCCTCATTTGGAGCATTTGGAGCCACCTCCCAGTCCTCCTGACCTTCGCCGGGGCGGCTGCCAGCCCGAGAGGGGCAGGCCCGTTTTGGAGTATGGAGTCATTCGGCAGCGGCCGGGGACAGCAGGGAAGCCAGGGCAGAAGTGAGTGGGGCTGGTTCAAGGGCAAAGGAACGGCTGGTGCTTTGCGGGGCCCCTGCCAGCTTCGCGAGGGCAAAGCGGGCCCTGGAGAACGAGAGGGCAGCCAGCCGGAGCCCGCGAGTGACAAGGCTTAACCGTCCCAGCGGTGCCGGGATTGGGGTGAACAGGTGTTGCCACAGCTGATTGGGCAGCTCGGCTCCTGGCAGGGACGTGGGGCGGGGCAGACTGAGCAGAAACACGGGCTCGAAGAGACAGCCGGGCCCTTGCGAAGCGGGCCGAGAGGAGCAGCCTTCCACGGAGGGACTTCCTCCTAGGGGGACAGAAACACGTAACCTTCGGCCAGTCCGAGACCAAAGGCAGCGCTACGTGAAGGTGGTCCTTATACAAACAGCATCTGCATCAGCTGGGAGCTTGTCGATGTGCAGGCGCCCTCTCAGGCGCCACCCAGACCGACTGAATCAGAACCCGCACGGCGTAAGGTCTCCAGGTGATTCCCACACACATTCACGTTTGGGAAACGCGGGCCCCGCAGCAGCATCTGAGAACTTGTTAGAAACGCAAACTGCCAGGCTTTATTCCCGGACCGCTGGAGATGGGGCTCAGCAAACCGTCTCGCAGCCATCCAGGTGGCTTGGAAGCCCGTGAAAACTTGAGCATGGCTGACTGGGGTGCGGCCTATGCATTTTGGAGCCAGGTGGTTTGGAGGGATCTCGAGGAAGGAGTCTCGACTGGAGCCGGAAGGGGGCCCGGCACGCTGGCTCCAGCCAGCGGTATCTCGGGCCGCCCCGGGCTCCCCACACGCTTACCCCGAGTGACCAGACCCAGAATCCGGGCTTCCCACACGGACCCCACGATTCCCCGAGTTCAGATCTGAGACGCTCGAGGTCAGTGCATTTAGTGATGGGCATTCTAAATTAGTGCGGCGTAGTCAGGCGAGCTGGACCCCAAATGAACACAGAAAAGCCCAGACATGGAAGCCGGCCACCAGCTGGATCTCTCTGCCTTTAGTGACCAGATGTGACCAGCTAGAATTTCACTCCTGCAGAAATCCAGGATCCTCCCCCAAGATTTCTGGGTATTCCTGAAAAGTCTATAACCTCAGGATCCCTTCCAGGTTCAAGTTTCTGTAGCTGAATGAGGTCTGCCGATAGGAAGCCTCACTCACGGTCACATGGAGCCTCCCCAACCCACAGCGCCAGCCTGGGCGAGGGCCCCAGCCCCGTGGCGGCTCCTGTTTGCTAGTTTGTTTGTCTTTTTAAAAATTCCCTTTGGGAGTTTGGAGGTAGCACATTTCCAGAAGGTATTGGGAAAAGGGACCGTGTCCCAGAAATGCAAATCACTTCCAACCGAGTAACTTCATCCCGTTTCTTAAAAGCCCCAGAGCTTCCCATCATGCTCTAGTACTCTCTCTGCCCGTCTTCTCGTCCCTCCCCCCCGCCCCCCGCTCATCTCTTCTCGTTCATCGTCGCTGTCATCAAATTGTTTCCTTATAACGTGGAGAGATTTGTTTTTTGACTCTCACTGAAGTATGCCCTCGATATCTCATCTTCTAGCCCAAGCAGGATGTTTTCCCAAATAAAACATTTTCTATCCTGAGTCAATCCAGTGTCAACTAAGAAAGACAGACTGACAGACAGATAAATAGGATTTTTGCTCCACTGAAACACACGGTCCCTCCTGCTCCCATCCACTCCTTTGAAGAGTCCGATCACGCCCCCGCGCCCCATTTCCTTAATCTCGCTCTGAGATCTCTTCTTTCGTTTACAATAATTCAGGTTTTCTCTCCCTCCTTTGAGACCAAAACCTCCTTCCTGAGACTTCGATTTTGTACAAAGCTCACCATGACTCACATGGCGGCCCAGAATTACACACCTCTTATCTGTGGCTTCCTCTCCAAGGCAGCTGGCGGCTTCACACACAAGGTGAAATCTGGATGCCCTTAAAGGCTGGGGTCTCCCTTGCTAATGTCTGGGGGCTTAGGAATCCCAGAGGGACAGGAACCCCGTAACGGCTCCCAGTTGCTCATAGACCAGCATTAACATTCCCCCAGCTCAAGTCGCCCACTGAAGTAAGAACGGAGCAGTGGAAAGAAGGGCAGAAAACGGCCAGAAGAAGAGGCAGCCCAGAGGCAGAAAGAGGCAGAGCCGGTATCCGCCACTCTGTGGTGCCAGCCACAAAGGCAGCCCACGGGACAAGCGCTAGGAGTGTCTGCGGCCGCGTCGTCACTCGCTCAGGAGTCAGACCTCTGGGTGCACTTACTACGGAAAAAGCTAGAACAAGGGAACAGGCAGGAATAGATGGCAGACACGGGGTATGTAGGGAAACGAGCCAGGCGGAAGGCCGGCTTGCAAGGGGAATAACTGTGTTTTTGCTTGGTCTTGGGTGATTCCCTGCGACACAGAGCTGCACGAGTGCCCGGCTCTGGGCTTTACTTCCAGAATCAAGTCCGTCCAGTGGACTTCTTCGCCTGAACCCCGCGTGCAGGTTTCCCTTCCCAGGGGCGCTCGTGCGGTCTCTCACCTGGTGGCCCACCTGGGCCGGTGCCGCGGGGTCCACGGTGCCCCAGACAGAAAGCTCTAGAGGTCACACTGCCGTGGGCGGCCCCATCGCAGCCGGTGATTTGCACGGTTCCATTTTCATTTTGCTAGTTAAGGGCGGGGACACCCAACGAAACCCTCTGAGGGGCTGGGAAGGCGCTGGCTAGGAACAGCCCATGCCGCCCGCGATGAGAAATCGTGATTTTTTTTTTTTTCTTTCCTGTATTCAGATGCCAAATCTCACCCCAGGGAAGTCTGGGGAGTTGAAAATTAAAAAGCAGAGGCGAGATGGACAGAAAGTCGCAGCCGTGGGTCCCCGTTCGTCCCTCGGCCGTGCGTAGATGTGGCGACGCCGCGGTTGCTTCCACGACGGGAGGGAGAGGCACGTCGCCCGGGGGGGCCGGTGAGGGTGCAGTGTAGGGGGAGCAAGCGTCAGCCACACCGGGGTCCACGAAGACTCGATGTGAGTCCCCCCTCTCGTTAGTTACCAGGTCGCTGGCTCGCTCAACCCACATAATCTAAGTCTCGGTTTCCTCATCGGAGAAATGGGGATCAGAGTACCGCCCCCCGAAATTCCGTTGGAGGGATAAAATAAAATAACAGACCTGAACATGTCAAATATCTGGTCCATGCTCAGAGTGTATTGTTTCCTTTCATCT
>NW_024355206.1:870736-906463 GCF_902729225.1 Pteropus medius | reverse complement strand
TTCCTTCCTTCCTTCCTTCCTTCCTTCCTTTTCTCTCATTCCAATAAACCGGCTCCTAACAGGTACTACACTGGAAATGCAATAAACCGTGTCTGTCCTCCCCGAGGAGGTCGCCCGTGAACTCTGGCAGGGATGTGAGCGCTGGCCAAGAATCCTAGAGGAACCATCCAGGGTAAAAAGAAAGATCCCTAAGAAACGAATGTCGCCCTCGGCTTCGGAGGGATTGATTACAGGAAGAGCGGGGAGTGCGTCGATGAAGATGGCTGACATCACAGCAGCGCGGTTTGTCCATCGACATTTTCAAAGTTGCTCAGAAAATTTTCCAAAACCGTATTTCATTGTTTCACCCTCAAAAAAAAAAAAAATTTGTTCAGCAGTGAAATGATGTCACCACCATCATCCCCACCACCCCCATGAGGAACATGGTGTCTACTTAGCTGCCTCAGAAATACTGCAAGAGAAAAGGACCCCTCATACACTGCTGGGGGGACTGCAAACTGGCACAGCCACCATGGAAAACAGTATGGAGGTTCCTCAAAAAACTAAGAATTGATCTACCATATGATCCAGCCATCCCTCTACTGGGTATTTACCCCAAAGACTTGAAAACTCATATCCGAAAAGATATTTGCACACTGATGTTCATAGCAGCATTATTCACAGTGACCAGGACATGGAAGCAACTGAAGTGTCCTACGATAGATGACTGGATAAAGAAGCTGTGATACATATATACAATGGAATATTACTCAGCCATAAGAAGAGATGAAATACTGCCATTTGCGACAACCTGGATGGACCTCGAGATAATCATGCTAAGCGAAATAAGCCAGACAGAAAAAGTTGAAAAATCACATGATATCACTTAGATGTGGGATATAAACCTAAAGGCAACAAATGAACAGGACAAACAAACAGAGACTCAGGGACATGGACAGTGGACTAGGGGTTCCCAGAGGGGAGGGGGAGAGGGAGGAGGGGGGAGGAGATGGGGTAAAGGGGGTCAAATATGTGCCGACAGAAAAAAATTTAATTGTAGGAGGTGAACACGCAGTGTAAATATATATGTGTCTTACTGGTAAAGTGTAGAGCTGAAACTTATTGGATTTCGTTAACCAATGTCACCATAAAAAAAATAAAAATTAAATTAAAAAAAAAATGCTGCAAGAATCTGGGTCCGCAGGAATGTGAAAAGGGACAATGAAGGAGGACGCGATGATTCGCCTGGGACCCCTCAGGTCAGAGGTTCCCGTTCGAAACTTTGGTAATGACCGCAGAGCTCTGTGCTGGAAGTCCCCAGACAAACAGGGTCCCCTGTGAGGTACAGCCATCCCCCAACTTCCAGAAGCTTCCACGACACGGGTCTCAGTTGGGATGTGAGCCTTAAGAGCTGTCGTACGGAGCATGTGCTTCAGGGCACTTTCCCCCGGGCACCTCCGCTCGGAGCAGACCTCTATCGTCACATGGAGACAGCTTCGCTGACGGGAAAAACATGACGACTGCATCTGGCAAAGCTCGGAGACTCCCCCAGGGCGCTGAGCCGAGCTCCTCAGTGACTCAGAGAGACTGTCACCTCTCAAATCGCCAACGCCGCTCTGACCGGCCGCTGCTCTCCGAAATCTCCTCGGATCCTGACCAGCTCTTCTGTGAGAACACAGCCGGAGGCTGCCAAGAGATCCCCTCAACTCACACTCCACCGTCTACACATGCAGCGAGTCGGTGTCCACGGACACAGAGTAGCAGTGCGTCCCACCGTTCACGTGACCCTCCAAGGTCAGTGAAACAATCTGAGAATTGGGCAGCTAACCTGGAAGGACACGTTCCTTTTTGCTGGGTGTGATTGACTCTGGTTAAGAAATCCATCCGGGGCTGGCTTGAAACGGCCATACCAAAGTCCTCTAGCAAACAGGGTCGTTTTGGCCAAAAAAAAAAAAAAAAAAAAAAAAAGAATGGACGGAGGATCCCTCCTGCATTGGGGACCCCTAATCTTTGTGGTTTCCCATCTGACTGCTTCGGAAAGAGCTAGGTGGGACCAAGGGTCTCATACACAGCACAGCTGATTAAACTGAACAATGTCAGGATGTGAGTTACACAGAACCCGATAAACTGTATCAAGGAAACCAGACAAGCAGGAATTCAGTTCATAGAAGAGATCCTCTGTCGACACGCGACGCCAGAAAGAGACCACGTCTGGAACTGAGGTAAAGCCTCCCTCTACCTCCGTTTCTTACCAGCAGAATGGGGATAACACCATATCCAGCGCCTGGAGTAGGGGTCAGGATTAAACACATGGCTGGGGGTCGCATGATGGGCCTCAACCTTCATTCCGCCCTCGTGCTTTGCCCTGTACCTCTGAGGCTCCCCTCTCCCCAGCCACAACCCCTTCCCCGCTTTCTGACTTTGGGTTTGGCCATGTCATGAGCTTTGGCCAACTGGATGAGGCAGACATGACAGTGTAGAAGTTCCTGGCACAGGCCCTAAGAGGCTCTGCCTGTTTCCACCTGTTCTCATGTGCTTCCTCAATAACCAAGAGAAGATGGTGACTCAGCTGGACCGCTGTCTCCGGGAGGGTGACAGACACATGGAGCAAAGCCTCTACAGTGACCGGAGCCTGACACAGAGCTGTCCTCACTAAGGCACAGACCTACAAGAAAAAGAACCATCCAACCAAGCCGAGCCCTGCTCACCTTGGCTCAGCCAAGCTCCAGGCAGTATGAACGATAATTAATGATTCTTTTTTTTAAGCTACTGAGTTTGGGGATGGTTTGTTACGCAGCATGATTGTCATAGTCGTGAATTAATACACTCCTGTTTATACACACACGTATACACAGTAGATGCTCGACAAATAGTCATGTCATTCTGTCCCCTTGCTGAATTCCGTGTCCCATGCTACATGCTGGGAATACAGACACAAACAAACTTCAGACCTTCAAGAACCTTTTGGGTTGGTGGAGGAGGAGCTGTACAATATCAGTTCAAGTCCTAGGTCCCTCACAGAAAATTCGTGAAAGCTGTGGAAAGGAAAAGCCATGAGCAAATGCCTTTTCTTCCTCAATTTTCTATAACATATGAGAAAAAAGACATTTTCCCAAAGCAGAGATTTCTTTTTTCAATTTCCCGAAACCACGTCCCTCAGATACTTTGATGAGTCTAGAAAGAAACACTCCTTAAAGATGGGGGGAGCTCTGCAAGTTGAGCCTGTTCTGTTCTTTGCCTTGGACTGATTTCCCGATCCAGGGTCTCCAGGGAGCGGCCTGTTTTGGGTGCAATCAGACAATGATGAAAACCAAGCTGACTTCAGCTCAAAGCAGAAAAGGCCTTTTTCTCTTTATCACTGTTGAAGAATGTAGTTCAAATTTCTGAAGCCAAAAGTGTGCTCTCTGCAGCTGCCTACCTCGTGAAAGGAAGCTGTTCTTCACGGACTTTGTCTGCAATGGGAGACTCGAATCCACTAGGAGGCAAAGCATGAAGATATTACGGATTTCAGTCACCTGACGCCTGTCACTGAATGTCCATCCGGTCCTGGTACAGCCCAATGACACCCTTCCACGTTCTGAAATCTCTCCTGTCAGGGGCGCTTAAAGGGTGGTTTCTATTCTTTCCCCTGTGAAATGACCACTCGATGGTTTGCTGTGAGCTGTCTAAGGCCTGACAGGGAATTATTGGTTTTTCACTTGTCGGCTTAGAGGAAACATCTATATGATGCCACTTGCAGCCGAGGCGGCTAGCGGACCAAAGGGCACCGCGTTGTGAAGCTTGGAGCCCAGAGGGAATCGTGGTGTGCAGAATATACTCCTGCCTCACCTCCAGTGTGCGCTGGTCCCCTCCCAGAGAAGGGACCCGGTTTCAGGAAAGGACCAGAAGATGTGTTTGCATGGCCAGACCCCTAGCTGGAACCCTAAGCAGCACATTCTCCCGGTCCGATGAAGGGAATTTTCGTCCGTCCTTGTACTATGCACTGCAAAGCAGTCACCTACGTGAGTTCACTGAAGCCTTACGACTTACGTCCGCCTAGTGTGACTTATCGTGTTATACGTTAGACCCCCTGAAACTGCAGCTGTGTGACTGTTTTTGATCTACGGAAACTGCGATTTCAAGAAAAGCATTAATTTTTTTGAGTCAGATTTATTACACACAGTAAAAGTCAAACTTTTTTTTGTATCTAGTCCTGCGGATTTTGGCAAATGCACACAGTCATGTAACCACCACCATGATCACGACACACATACTGCCATCACCCCAAAAAGTCTCCCCACAACCCTCTCCAGTCAGCCTCTTCCCCCCAACACTCAGCCCCTTGCAACCCCTGGTCTGTTTGCCGTCCCCGTACGCTGGCCTTCTCTACTCAGAGGAGAAGAGTAGCCTTTCGAGTGTGGCTACTTGCACTTAGCGTTACACACTGGAGCTTCATCCATGCTGTTCTACATATCAGTCATTTGTTCCTTTTGTATCGATGAGCAGAACTTCAATGTCTGGATTCACCGTATGATTTTATGACCCGTCCACCAGTGGAGAGACAACTGGGTTGTTTCCAGCGGGGGGCGGTCATTACTAAAGCGGCAGGATTTTTCCATGGGTGTGTAATTTCATTTCACTTGGGTAAATACCCAGGAGCGAGATCTCCAGGTTGTAATGTAAGTGGATTTATCTTTATAAGAAACTGCCAAACTATGTTGCAAGGTGATGATGGTGCCAGTTTGTGTCCTCAACTGTAGCTTATGAGAGCTTCAGCTCCACACCGTTGCCAGCAGGCTGGTGGGGACCTGGGGTGGGTATAGCCACGCTTACAGGTGCAGAGTGGCACCTGACTATGGTTTTAATTTACATTTCCCTAATAACTACTCATGCTGGCCATCTCTTCAGGTGCTTATTTCTGATCCATACATCCTTCTTGGTGAGGTGTCTGCTCAAGTTTTTTGCCCTTTTTTTTTAACTGGGTTATTTGCTTTCCTATTATTGAACTGTGAGAGTTCTTTATTTCAGTTGTTTATTCACAGTTAATATCTAGATACTAATCCTTTATTAGATAATGTGTTTGGCAAACATTTTTCTTCAAGGCTGTGTCTTGTTTTTTCATTTCCTTAAACACCTTCTTTTGAAGAGAATAACTTTGTTTTTTACTTTTGAAAGAGTTTAAATTTATTATTTTTTCTTTTCTACTTCACACTTTCTGCGTCCTACGTAAGAAATCTTTGCCTAACGTAAGGTCACGAAGATTTTCCACCAGGTTTTCTTCAAGAAGTTTTATAGTTTGAGGTTTCAGATTTAGGACTATGATCCATTCTGAGTTAATTTTTACATAGGGTTAAGGTCTGGTTCAAGGTTTTGTTTTAGTGTTGTTTTGTTGTTTTGCCTTTCTGTGTTTTGTTTTTTGGGGGAGTTGCTTTGTTTGGTTTGGTTTTGTTTTGCTTTGTCTGCATGTAGACATCCAATTGTTCCAGCATCATTTCTGGAAAAGACCATCCTTCTTCTATTGAGCTGCCTTGACATCTTTGTCGAAGCCCATTGACCACATATGGGTGGCCTGTTCCTGGACTCCATTCTATTCTATTGATCTACGCGTCTGTTCTTTTTCCGATACCGTATGGTCTTTGTTAACGTGCCTTTGCAGGAAGCCTCAGAATCAGGTAGTAGGAGTCCCTGAACTTCGTGTTTTGGGTTGTCTTCTTTTTTGAAAGATGCTTTGGCTAATCCAGTCCCTTGGCTTTTCCATATACATCTTAGAGTCAGTGTGTCGATTTCTATAAATAAGCCTGACGAGAGAGTGACTCATCCGAGGTCACACAGGGAATGGGCATTGGAGCCAGCTTATCCTCCAATTGTTTTTGACAAATCCAAGTTCACGATCTGACCACACAGAATGACATTACTATGGCAGAAGATATGAGGCAGGGTCTGGCCCAAGATCAGGCATTCTGGATCCCAGTACATCGGGGAGAAAACCGACCCCGTCTTCAGTCACCGAGCCCCTGCCCTGCCTTTTCAGGGCAGGCAAGGTAACCGGATATTTCCTGGAACAAACCACATGGTCTGGGAAGCTCAGGTGAAGCCTAGCATCTCATGGAGCCATGATTCCAGCTTTCATAATAAACCTCTGTCATGCTTACAAGTCTATCTGAGCAAGCTTCTCTCTCGGTTTCCTGATGAGCATCCACAGTCCCCGTGAGGACGGAAGCCCGGCTCTGAACCCCCTGACCTGGCGCCCAGACCACCCCCCTTACCTGTTCCAGTCCTCGCTGCTCTCTCTTCCGCCCGAGGCGGTGACGGCTCGGGACAGAGCCCGCTCCCGGTGCCGGGCTGGGCCTCGTATCTTTACCCTCTTCCCAAACTAATCTCGGCTTCGCTCTCCCCCCACTAGGCTGCCTCTGGAGGTCCCCCTTCCAGCGACCCCCTGCTCTGCAGCCCTCGAGAATTCCAAAGCTGAAATTTGCAACCAAAGGAAACTCTGGTTGAATCCCAGGTCTGTGTTTTGGGCCAAGATACTTAATTTTCTGAGTCTCAGCTTCTTCATCCGTAAAACGCCCCCACAGGGCTGCCAGGAGAACTCAAATAA
The DNA here is from genome assembly GCF_902729225.1 of Pteropus medius. Classification (NCBI taxonomy): domain Eukaryota; kingdom Metazoa; phylum Chordata; class Mammalia; order Chiroptera; family Pteropodidae; genus Pteropus; species Pteropus medius. The sequence continues at coordinate 899,907 of NW_024355206.1, read as the reverse complement.
AACGAGGCATTTGGAGGGTTTGGCACCGCTGCTGGCACATACGTGGTGGTGGTCAGCACTACTGTGGACCCTCTGACCAGACCCCTCCCTGCCCAGGTCTGCTCCTTACCACTGAGAAGGCGACACAATCTACACAGAACGCTGGCGTGTGTCACCGGCTACAGTGCCTTTTCCAGCCAGCAGTGTGGAAAGAACCTTAGAAAGACTCAGCTGCAGAAAATTCAGCAAATCCTCCGCCGTGAGAGCAGCAAGCCCACCCCTGAGGTCCCTTGTGCCGACGTGATTGAAGAGGAAAAGACGTTTATCTTTCACGAGCCAGGAGAAAAAAGAGAAAAACCTTTTGCACTCAGAGAAAGGACTGTGAGTCTAATATCGGACTCTGTAGATAGTCTCACTCACTTTTCGTGGTGAGTGACCAGCCTGTCCTGGTCCCTGGGCGACCTGAATGAGGTCTCAGTTCTCTCGTCCTCTGGTGGGCACCAGAGCCACACAGGACACTGTCCTTCACTCCCGAAGACGCCGACCCTGGCTTGTGAACTCCGCGCTTGACGCTGTTTCTGAGGGTGGCGAGGGACACTCTCTGGGCCCCGCCTTATGACCAGAGGTGGGTGCTGACGAGAAGGTGGCCTGGGCTCCGCACGGAGGCGGAGGCGGCACTGCCCACCACACGGGCAGTGCATTCACACCGGGGCCCGACCGCGGGGTGACAGGCAGGAGTCCCCCTGGCTGCAGGGACCACTGAAAAACCTCAAGCACTGGACACAAAACTGAACCCAGAAGTCACACCAGGGACGAAGCAAGAGTCCCAAACCACATAAACGCCACGCACGAGGACGCAGCCCCTGCCATGCAGGTGGCCCAGAGGCTCGAGAGGAGGCCAGGCGGGCGGGACGCGTCTGCTGACCGAGGTCTGGACTCGCTCCCTCTGTCGCCCGGTGTCCGTCGTCCGTCCACGTCCCCTCATCTCCTCCTCTGACCCTCTAGCTGGGCACAGTGTCCACTGTATTCCTCATCCTACGTTTCCTGCCCGATTCATTTTCCAAATGCTGATCGGCCTCCCGCTCCTTATAATGACCCTCACGCGGCACATCTGAGGGGTCACCCCTGTGTCAGTCACGCCCCTGGGAGCGGCACCGGCTGAGACGGGCCGGCTCCACCACTGGCTCCACCACGGGCAGGATCCCAAATGACAGCTACCTCGCCCGTATGCCTCAGTTCTCCAGACTTCGCCTGCGACAGACATGCGTTCCCCCCTGCCAGGCCGAAGACAGCGGCAATCAGCCTTCGGCCCAGGTCACAGACTGGGCAAAGAGTGTCGTTTGCCTGGGAATGTCCCCATTTCAAAACCGAAAGGCCCCAACACCAGGCACGCCAGGAGATGACACCAAATCTAACGCAAGCGCCTGCATAAAACGCCACTGTGGAGTGGGTCAGAGGTGAAGCGGGGAGGAGCTGGACTCAGGGCCAGAAGCTCTCAGGTAGTTCCAGACGCTGAGCAGCCATATCTTATGTTGGAAAAGCCATTCTAGACAGATAGAAAAACTGGGGAAACAAACAGGCCCCAAACCTCAGCAGCTCAAGGTAATAAAAGTCTATTTCTGGTTCACATAACAAATCAGCGCGGGCCTGCTCCACAAGGCCACTGAAGGATGGGAGCCCTCCTGTGGTGGGGGGGGCTTCACCCCTGAAAGCGGAGTCCCTCTGGGTAACCTCCGTGCCCAGCACAAACACAGGAGGACAGGGGCAGAGGGAGCTGTGCCAGAGGTTGCATGGCCAGGCCCGGAAATAGCGTTTGTCACTGGCCGCAGGAAGTCACGTGTCTGCGTCTAACCTCAGGAGGTGAGAGAGACAGCTGAGTGCCAGAGCGGAGGGGAAGTGGGCTGTTTGTGGAATATCTAACTCTCCTCTGCTTACAGAACTCACTGGTCATAGAAGCAGGACCCTCAGAGGTCAGAGAGTCCTAAGGCCTCCCCACCTTACCCCACATGCCTGCTAGGACCCTGGGCTATGACATGAGGATCCTGTGCAGTGCTGGGGGGGAAAAGGGAGAGAACCCAGCCAGTCCGCTCCTGGATACCCAAGAGAAATGAAAAGACACGTGCACAGAAAACCCTGTACACGAACGTCCACAGCAGCCCAAGTGTGGAAGCAGCTCAGAGAGGGTCTACGCAGACAGCAGAATATTACGCACCCATGAAAAAGACAGGACACACTGAGACGCGCTGCTGTATGCATGATCTCGAAACACTATGCTCAGGAGAAAGAGCCAGACAGGAAAGGTCAAGTGTCATACGACTCCCCTTAGATGACGAGACACCCAGAACGGGCAGACCCGTTTTGGGGGCCGTGGGGGAATTGGATGCAGAGCGACTGCTAAGGCCACAGGGCTTCTACTTGGGGTGACGAAAATGTTCTGGGTTAGATGGTGGTGAATAGACTAAAATCCACTGGACTGTACGCTTTAAGAGAGTGAATTTTATGCCATGTGAATTACTTATATCTCAATAAAAACGAGGGCGGGAAGGTAGAAAGGACCTGGGGGGCGGGAAGGGAAGGAAAGGAAGGCCAAGGCACCACGTCATCCCCCACCCAGACCCGCCCGCACCTCCCCGACCTCCTTGCCGTCCGCGGGGCCCCCTCCACAGGCCCTGGCAGCCCGTTATCCTGCAGCTGGTTAGTGCATCACAAGGAGACACACGCACAGTAATCGTAGTGGTGACGTGTGACAGAGCCGAGCCTCGTTTCTGCCCCTCGTCTCCAAAGCAGCAGGTGGGCAACTGTGCCGGGGACAGGCAGGGGCTGCAGAAGCAGAGAGCACCAGATGCACGGACAGCAAACGGCATTACTGGTCTCCATTTCTGCAGGGCCCTGCTGGGCACCGGGGGGGTCTCACCGAACCCCAGAGCTTTTGCAAACAGGCACCTGAAAGGTTTCTGCACCATCGGGTCTTTTAATGACCTTTCCCCTCAAAAAGGCCAAGTTTTCCACAGAGGCAGCTTTTTCTTGCTGGGGTGGTTCTAGAAAGTTCTGAAAACAGACCACCCAAGAATTCTTCATTTCAGGAGAACCGGCCCCGCGTGAGGACAGGTCAGCATTTCTGGAAAGCGTGTTGAGACGCTGGCCACGGTCAGCCACTTCAGCCATCATGTCGTCCTCACGGCGACCGGAGGAGAGGCACATCACTCGTCCGTTTCACAGATGAGGAAAGGGAGGCACCAGGGGAAGGGCTGGTCCACGGTCACCCGCCCACGAGGAGCAGCACCGAGTCTCAGGCCGCACTGGCGAGGAAGGGCTCCAAACCTCATCGAGGTCAAAACTTTCATCGTACGAACGAGAGACACGAGGCTCGGCGGGGGGCAGGGCTGGGGGCAGGAACTGTCTTTCCTGCCCCACAGTGCTCCGCGGCCGCCACCCCGGCGTTTGACGGGGAAGTCTGTGCCACGAGCCCACACATGAGATGAGCTCTCCGGTCACCTCCCGTCCTCAGCGGGCAGTCGGCGACCCCCTCGTGTGCGTCCGGGGCGCCCGGCGCATCCCCTATTGGACTCCAGCTGTCCTTTTACGTGTGAGTCACCCCACTGAACTAGGAGCCACCTGCGGGCAGGAACCATAACTGCTTTATCTTTCCTTCTCAGAATCTAAAACGATGCCTCAATATAGTGTCGAGTGGACCTCCCTCCTTCATCCATTCATTCATTCACAAACGCTTTCTGAGCACTCGCTACGTGCTGGGTTTTATTGTGGGGTGACAATGCCCTGGGGAACGAGACGACCCAGGTGCTGATGGGCCAGGGGGATGGGACATGCGATAAACTGGACGTGAATAAATAAGGGAACAGATCATTTCAGGCAGTGATCAGTGCTTTCTAGACGAAAAAAGAGCATTTTAGAAAAAAACAGGAGCGGATAGACACGGGGCGCACAGGAAGTGACACCTGGACAATCAGGAGCCAGCCAGGTCGGCGCATTTAGGGCAGAGGGAACCAAGCTGGGCGTCTTGAAGAACTCGGGCCTGACGGCTGGAGGACGCTGAGCAGAGGGACGTCCCGCCGGCCGCTGTCAGGGGAGGACAGACCTGCAGGAGCGCGGTCCACAGTTCAGGACTGCGGGGGGCACCGGAAGAGCTCTCTGCACGAGGCCGGGGACCGGAGCCAGGTCTCCCGACGGGGCGTCACCGGCGTCGGGACTGAAGGGGCACAACCTCAGGGACCCCAGGTGGCCCAGGCAGAAGTCCCGCCAAAATGTTTCACGCCCACCTCATCGTACGGAAAGAATAACGGGGAGGGGCAGCTCCAGAAACAACGTGACCGTAGACACCAGACCGTTAAGTGCAGGGTGTGAGTGATTCCAGGGCAGCGTGGACGGGAGGGGGTGGTTCCACGGGGAACATTACCGGGGCCCCCGGAGCAATTTCAATGTGAATCGCACGTTATGTAATGACGATGCACCGGTGTTAACGTTTTGAGTGCGATCTCGATGTTGCGCTTGCACAGGGAAAAAAAGGAGCTTTATTCTTAGGAGGTGCGAGTTGAATTACTAAGGGGCGACGTGTCGGAATGTCTGCAGCTTACTTTGAACCATTTCATCCGAAAAAGGGGAGCACGCGAGGGAGGGAATAAATGTGGCTGAGTGAACAGGAAGCAGGCGGTACTCTTGCAGCTCGTCTGGAGGTTTGCGATTTTCAGAACGAAAAGTTCAGAGGACGAGAAATGAGCAAATTACTGATTAAATGAACGAGATGCGGGGGTCGGGGGTGGGGTGGCGTTTCTCTAAGAATCTTACGAGCGGTTGGGCCACATTGTCCCCTACGTGGGCGGTTCTGGCAGGACTAGAACGAGAGATCTCTCCTGGTCTCCCCCAGGGCAGATTTTATTTTTTTGATTTGGAGGGTCGCGAAGCAGCGCGGGCGTTGCGGGCGATGCCTGAGTGGATGCTGCCATCTAGTGGCCGCCCGCGGACACGGGGTCCCGGGCGCCACGGCGCTGCCCTCCACCGGGGCCCGCGAGTGAGCTGGGGCGAGAAGGTGTCAGCACCTTCGTGAACGTCCTTCCAGAGCGAGCAACGGACACACGCGGCCTCCGTCCTCCCGGACGCACGGCCTCTTTGGCCTTTAACATCACCAGGCCTGACAGCGCTTTGGCTGACCTTACTCTACAGAATCGGAGCCAGGGAGCCATTTAGGGGCATTTTACTGCCGTGTGCGCACGATACTGAGTCGTGGGCGTTGTTTGCTTATTCACGGAGGCTTCTGATGACGACACTGGGCACTTTTGAAACCACCTTTTCAAACCTCCAACCCGTTCCTAGACGCAACTTAGAAAGCAGGTCTGGGGACGGTCCCCTTGACCAGGAGACAGCGAGGACAAAGGAGTCGACTGCCTTCGCAGGAAAAAGGAGGGTTAGGAGTAGCTGAAAATATCAGTGGAGGGTGCTGGGGTCTGGGGCAGGCGCCCGGATCTCCGACACACGCCAGGCGATGCCGCGGGCAACTGCTCTACGGACCAGACGTCGAGTAACCAAAGCCGGCTGGGAAGCCACAAAATGAAGAAGTGACCCGCCCCTCCTGTGGGTGACAGGGACACAGGGACGGGGCGAGGCACCCCACTCCCTCTGCCCTGAGCCTCCATTTCTAAACAGACAGCGAGGCTGAGAGAGAAGAGCACGGACCGTATCAGGAGAGCCCCCTCGCAGCCCGACCCCTCGCCGATCAGCTCTGTGACTCTGGGCGAGGCTCCCCGTCACACGTCCCACCGGCCACGACCGGCTGTGCAACATCTAACAGAAGCGGATTCGAAAGTGTTTCCAAAATCTCAAGATGGTACATAAATGCCAGGTCACAGAACACACGTGCACACACCACACACACGCGCACACACCACACACACCGGCGCGCACACGGACCATCACCCCATGGATCGGTCTTGGTCGTCTTTTGCGCACCCCCACCACTGCATACCACGCTCACACACGCACACGGATAAATCGCTTCATGGATCGGTGGTCGGCGTTGATGCCTTACTGCAATGCACACACCATACCACGACACACACTGCATACACACACGCTGCAGCGCACACGTACGCACACCGCTGCGGCACACGTACGGATAATCGCCCCATGGGTCCGGATGGTCGTTGTTGCTACTACACCACACACACCGTTAATGCGTTACCTGGACCGTACATCGTCCGGTGTTGTTGCGTGATGCTACACACCTGATGCATACGCCACACGCCACATACACACTGCATACACCACACATGCCTTGCCTGCGCGTACGGACACACCACCTGCGCGCATACCACACCTACACACGTACTGCCTTTTCCCACACATGCACACCACACACACACGTACACACCACACACGTGCACACACCACCACCAGCACGTACACGCTTCCACATACACACATGCACACACACACCATACCTGCACGCTTGTGCACACACATGCATACACCACACACAGTGCACACTGCACATGCACACACACACACCACACACTCGCGCGCACACACGCGCACACACACATGCACACAGAGACCCCACTGTGGACCCACCGTCAAGCTCACTCCTGTTTGGGGGCGTGAGGGGCTAGTGGAGACGATGATGAGTTGAAGAAAAATAAAAACGCGTTGCTTCTCTCCGGAAACTTCACACTAAATGTCCAGATAAGTTAGACTAAGAACAAACAGCGCCAATAAAAGACAGGAGGTGCCGAAAGCCACGGATGCGGAGGGCTAAGATGTCCCCAGAGGGAGAGAAGCCAGGCTCTGACTCAGGAGAGCGCGTCTGACCTGGGACTGCGGTCGAGGGCAAAGGAGCCACTGCGGTGCTCGCGTCTGGGCTCACAGGCCGCCTCGCAGGGCAGGCGTGCTGGGCAGTGGGGCCTGGACCACACGGAGAGGCGGGCGGAAGGACTTGGGCGACGCTGCCCCCTAGCGGTCAGCTGAGAACTGACACAGCACTGGAGAGAAGCCAAGACCCAGCCAAGGCGCAGCGGACATTTGCGCCTGTCTCACGTTCGGGGTTCAGACGTGGACGGGTCTTTTTCTGGGCTGGGGGATCCCCCAAGGTGAGGACTGACCTCGAGGACCAAGGGGAAAATCAGCCCAGGTGACAGCATGTCCGGCGGAGAGCAGGGCCAGGGAGCTGCGGCGGGCGGCCCGGGAACAGCGAGAGGCCGGCCAGGGCGTCGCTGCCCGCACCTGCACCCTCGGTGACAGACGGTCTGGGGAGAGGAGGACTGGGTTCCGAGGGAAACACAAGCTCCTTCTCCACCTGCCGTGAGCACACCTGAGCAGGAAGGAGGGCTGGACAGCGGCCCCAGGTGAGGCCCAGAGGTCGGCGGGCAGAGGACGAGTCACCAGCCCCCTGGGGACTCTGCCGAAGCCCAGCACACACCGTCACATGCGTGTCAACTCACTTATTCCGCAGTGAGGAGGGCACGTCACCTTCGTCCCTACCAGTGAGAAAACGCGATGGTTACGAAGACTGTCCCTTTCTCAGGGTCACTAATTTAATTAGCGGCAGAGCCGAAGCCCATGCCGCCTGCAGCTCCGTTCCTTCCCAGGGCGGAGCAAGCAGCACCAGAACTGGCGTTTAGGAGCGGATGCTCACAGCAAAAATAAACTACACTGTGAGAACCCTAATGAGCAAAAAAGGGAGAGAGCTTAAACACGCCTGAGGTTTGAACGTGTGGCCAACCGGAGTAAATCACCTTCGCACAAATCGGCTCAGGGCCCCCTGAAAAACTGCGCATTCCTTCGGGAAGGTCTGAAGCAAAACCAGCCTGCCGCCGCCCTGTTTCTAGGTTTGTTTCTGCTACGCGCTGCCCCCTCTGGGCGGAGAGGTACACGGCCAGAGGAGAAAGCAGTTACATTCTCATCCCAGAGCCGAGCAGGGGAGAAGCCTTCCTTCCCTGACGGCCAGATATAAAGTGATCTCTCATTTTCCGAACGAGAACATGACACGCAAAAAACGTCTGGGGGGGTCAACTCGAATATGCAAACGTTCTGGGGATGTGGAAGGAAGAGTCAAATGTCCACTTATAAATATTTCATTTAGTCACTTAAGTGCTCAGTGCTCTGCAGTGGCATAACTTGAATGTTTTTGCATCATGTATTATTAATATACGTCTGAAACTGGAGCCACGGTTCCGTCATGGCCCCACGTCCACCTGCCAATCACAGCTTGCTTCGCAGCCACTTAATACTTGGGGCTCAAGGTGTCTTTCTTAGGTCCCCACTCTCTCCCCGAAAGAAGGGCAAAGGTCCTCATGCGAAAAATGCAAAACCTAAGAAAGACTCGTGGAATTTTCCAGCCAATTTTTTCTGGTTCTTGTTTTTCTTACCTTGACGTGATCAGGAATTTTAAAGAAAATGATGCATCAACATTACAGGCTGTCAGAAGTGCCACTGCAGAATATGTCAACAATTTGGGGGAAATTTTAATATTTCAACAGCCTTCTTTCTTGAGAATTGTTTTTCTTTTTAATGACTTCATTACTCGAAAAGAATACAATCTTACAATTCCTGATCTCTAGTTACTGTGAAGTTTTTCAAGAACATGTGTTTTTTTTCCCCCTCGAGCATCGCATTTGCGGTGGAAACACAGATCTGTCTGACTACTTTGTGGGCTGGAGACGTGTGCGTGCCCTGGCGTGCTGCCAACTAAACTGAAGTCACGTAAACTGAGCTCTAGCAAGAAAGCAAGAGAGAGTGTACATCATGCCGTGGAATACTACGCAGCAAGAAACAAGGAACGAGCTCTTTAAACACGCACATGAACCTCCAGAGAATTACACTGAGTGAAAAAAAAGTCAACCCAGAAGGTTCTGTACTCTGTGATTCCATTCATATAACGTTTTTGAAATGACAAAATTACAGAAATAGGGAACCGAGTGATGGTTGTCAGAGGTTCAGGAGTGGACGGAGGAGGGAAGGAAGTTTCTAGGCTTGATACAGTTCTCAGAAGAGGAGAGCAAGAGGGGCCTGTGTGTGACATAAATGTCTGTATTTCTAACGCCTCCTGCCTGTGGTATTGAACTAGTTTTGCAAGATGTTACCAACTGGGAAAGACGCATAGAGGACACACCGAGATCTATGTTACGTTGTATAACTGCATGAGAATCTACCTCAACATTAAAACTTTAATTTAAAACAGCCACAGAGATGTTTTAGATGTTTACAATGGTCAAACGAGGTGAGGTGATGAACAGGCTTTCTAAATTTACTTGAACCGCTTCGGTTCAAATCTAAGAAAATAAAAACACATCCTCAAATATGGTTAACATTCTTACTTTAAAAGAATTCCCTCGGCGGATGGGAGAGATTGCAAGTACAGCCTTGTCAGCCAAGCCCTGTGGTTTATTCAACACTATCTCCCTTATCTTCATACTGACTTTCCGAGGCTAGATTCTGATCTGCATTTCAAGGGGGAAAACACTGCTCAGAGAAAGGAAGCGACACTCGCCAGGGCTCCCGGCGAGGACCTGGCAGCGTTGGGTTTGTGTGGATGTGTGATTTTCCAGCGCAGATCTGCTAGCCACTGAAGAAGCAATCACGATGCCCAGGAAGAGAAAACCTTTCAGCTGCAAGCCGCTGACCCCCAAACGGCAAGAAAGTAAATAAGTAAATAAAGTCGAAGGCTGCTATCAGTTAAAAGCGACTTAAATAATTAGTTAAATATACAAACATGCATGACAACTAAAGGCCATATGTGACCCTGGATATGGGAAAAGATTTTTTTCCTTATTCTATGAAAGACACTAGTGGAACAATTGATAAAATTCAAATAAAGTCTATCGAGTAAATAATAGTATTATATCGACGTCAGTTCCCGCTTTTGTACAATTGCACTGTGGTCATGAGAGAGAATGTCCTTATTTTTAGGAAATATTGAATGAAGGACTTAAAGGGAAAATGATATCATATCTGCAACATTCTTAAAAGTATTAGAAAAATATATATATATATACACATCTATATATCATGATGGAGGGACAAAATTTGAGGACTCTGAGTGAAAGATACATGGCAATTCTCTGCACCACATTTACAGCTTTAACTCTGAAATCATTTCTAACTATTTCGATTTTTAAAAAAGCATTCTAGGAACTATCCAGAACCGCTATCCGGGTAGAACTCCGATGATAAACATTTTCTTGTAAAACTCTGCAAACATATTGTTCAGGTTCGTTCTTCATTCTTTTCTCTTTTTACCTCCTCTCTAGGCAAACTGAAATTAAAGGATGATTTGCCCCCACTAAATAGGCTGGAATTTCCAAAAAGCAAACCACCCAAATTCCACAGCAGACAAGCCCTGCACAGCTGTGACCTGCTCACCCGTGGGGCCCACTTCAGGACCCACACACAGAGAAGGCATTCCCAAAAGCTCCCTCGCAGCTGGAAAATGGGATTCGGAGGGCGTGGCTTCTCTCCAGACAGGCTGTCAGCACAGCCAGCCACCTCTGGATGCCTGCAGGTGTGCGAGCCGCCCCCAAGCTGGGTCCAGAACCCAAGAAGTCACGGCAGCACATCGTGAATACGGAGCACCCAGAGACAGCACTGAGGGAGAGGAAGACCAGGGGGCTGGGCTTTCGACCAAGCAAAAGAGATACAGAACCAGGTTCTGGAAACACGTGGGCACAGATGGCGTGTGATACCCACGTGCGCGAGAGCGATCTGTCTCGACGTGCAGTGGAACGTGCAGAACTGCATATCTGGGCTTAGGGAACATTTTCCAATATCACGTCCCTGGAACACGCACCACCTTAGCCACGCCGGCTCCTCCCAGGCTGAGCCCTGCGCCTGCAGCCCGGCGGGCACGCCTCAGATGCCTGCTTCCGAGCCGCACGTGTCAGAAAGCAGAGGGGGCCGCGCGCCAGGCAAGGGGAGCGGCTGCGTCACAGGGGCGATTTCCCTGCTCTCTCGCTCCTCAGTGCTTTGCACATCGTGCTTCCTTGGTCCTCCGTCTATCTCTGTGGCGGCTGCATATCAACAGTTCTGGCTGCACAGAACTGACTTTCTGAACATTCAGAATCTGCTACGCACGCACGCACGCCAGAGGACAAGGCCAAGTCTCCCTATAAATTTGTAAACTTGTTACCATAGAGACAGGCGCTGGGTTCTCCAAATGTGGGTCGACAGTGCCACCTAGTGGGATAATGGTGATCCTGCATTCCCCAAACCACACAACTTTGGAGGCGAGGGGGTGCTTTTATTTTATTTTTTTTTCTGTCTCATTTCTTAGCTTTCTGGTGTTCTCCTTCAATATTTCTAGAGATCTGGCCACCCATATCTACTTCAAGTAAGTTTTTCTGAGGCTCTTTGCTTTCCACATACGGAAATAGAGTCTGGCGTCGCATTTCGGCACTGGCGTGCCATCTCATTTTCTGGGTGCTCTGTTCTACGGCCCCAGCCCTGGCTCTAAAGAAGTCAGGAAGTGCTGCAGATGTCACACGCAGTGACACAAATAAACCGACGCTTACCCGGAGGAGGATACGGCTCACTGGGGATTTAAAATAAGGCCCTCCTTTATCATTTCGTTCACTTGTTCAGGCAACGTGACTTCTTTTCTACTCCACAAAAATACAGGTGCAAGAAATAGTTTTCCTTGTTTTCTATAAGTCAACTTACCCATTTCATCAGGCAGCAGAAAGGTGACATCAGCAAGTTCAGGGGGCTCCTGCCCTCACTTTATCCGAGTTCCAGAGGACCGTGGCATTGGCTCTGGGGACAGGCTGGGTCTTTGGGGTCCACACTCCCATCTGCCTGCTCATCTGAGGCCATGACAGCCCAGCAGAGTCTGCCACATCCGCCTGGTCCAGCCACCCCTGCTGCTCTGCCCCATCATCCTCCCCTGATGCGTGACAGCCTGGCGGGACAGCAAACGAGGGTGACCCTCAGTGAACATCTCTAAATAATCTGTCAACCAACATTCATGACAGCCACGAGCATGACCTGTTGGAGGGTCATAGTGTGTAAAGATGAAAACAGGACCCCTTGTCCTAAGCTCGCGGGCTCCTCGGAAGGCAGACTCGTGAACAGTACAGGAAGCGCCAGGCAGTCACTGAAAGGCAGCCACAGCTCAACATCCCTTAAGCAAAACGCTTGGGACAGATGGGTTTGGGGATCCTGAATCTGTCGTATTTTAGGAAAGAAACCAATCTACATACTACATATTTCACACTATCTCCATCAGGGTCTGGGATGTCACCCATCCTCGATCGTACCCATGTTTCTGCAGCGAACTCAGGAGGAAAAGAAGTAAGACAAAGACGATTAACCACGTCCTGTCAGTTCAAGCAGGAGCTGCCACCAAGCGAGGTTCAGCACCAAAAAGGGGACATTTTGCTTTTCATAATTTTTATCTGAGGTGAGACTTGGAAGGAAGAGCTGGCCAAGTGGCCACCAAGTGGCCAGCCTCGCAGAGGGAGGGAGACCGAGCACGGTGACCCTGAGGGCCACCTGCAGAGCATATTAGGGGAGCCTCGTGCCGTTCAGACTGACGCAGACTCCACACTCCCTCCAGCATTCTCAACTCTGCCTCCAAACTCCTCCTTTGCCGGGAGCCTCCCCTGGCGGCCCGGCCCGACGACCCCCATACGCACTGCTCTGACACTCCTAAAAAGCGCTGTGTGTTTTCTGGGGAATCACTAGAGATCTGAAATTCCTTAAGTACAGATAATATCTTCCCTTTTGGGTATGATCTGCTAACCTAATGCGAGGTGTTTTTCAATCACAGCCATTCACTCCCCTATAACTACACACACCCCGCAACTGACAGTAATAAAAACGACACGTTCTTAAAGAATTTCTGGGGGCAGTGGAAGGGCTGGTGTGAGCCCTGGCTGTGGAAAGGAGGGGAGAGGGGATGGAGCCCCTCACTGATCTATTGCGTGTGCTTGTGTTTTCTTTCTCTCCACTCAAGGAACCAACTCTGCCCACTACACAGAAACTTTTTCCGTATGTTAAACCTTGAGTCAGTGAAATTTCCAAAGCTGTCGTGTAAATATCCGGGCGATAAGCAAAGGGAGGCAGATGGAGTGGTCCTCACAGTTATTTTTGCTTCTCTATCAAAATATCGAGCACAAATCTTTTAACACACATTAATTTGGCATTGCACACAAACTGTCCCGTAAACATTAATCACTCCTCAATCGCTAAATGTAGCTTCTGTTCTGGCATTTCTTCAGCATTTACCAAGAAAGACTGGACCCAAAACCCAGAGTATAAGATACGGAAGGGCCTTGCCTGGGCTAAGAGACGGGCCTGCCCTCCTCCCAGGCTAGACTGCCCACCCGGAAACTGGCAGGCAAAGCCGCTCCCTGTGCTGTAAGGGATGACCAGGAGGAGGGCAAGCTGAGTGGGATATTTCTGGACTATGCCTGTTCTCTGAGGCTGCATAAATCAACCTGAACTCCTCGGAACTCTGTTTTCTGCAAACCGCGGGAATGTAAAACCATATTACTGGTTCGGAGTTGTTCAACGTGGGCTTTTTTCTCAATTCTGAAGACACGCACCGCATAAAACCAAATATACGTCTTAATACACTGGAAATGTGCAGTGGATTTCACTGAAAATAATTAGAGCTAGGAAAAGGACCTGGGGTGACAACACGGAGGAGGGAGGTCAGGTCAGTCTGTGAATCAGTCTGGCTTGGCCATCATGACAAGATTCGGTCGAAAGGGGGACCCTGAAGCAGCGTAGGCGGACGTGGGCTCCGGGCAGGTAGCTTTGCAGCTTCGCCTCTGCGGCTGGAGAACAATGCGCGGCTGTGGCCGCCAGAGGGCGCGCCCGTAGCGTCCCGCGCCCGAAGGGCTGGTGCGAGCTGCGCGGCGGGGAGCGGGGATCCCTCTCCGGGGACCCCTCTCCCGAGACCAGCCGGGACCCGCGGCTTCCGCAGTTACCTGCAGAAGACAGCTCCTCTGCCAGGACGGTCGAAGAGTCAGCACCTACTGTCTGGCCCCGCGGAAATTCAGAAGAATTGGAGGGAGGGAGGAAAGGAACGCGCACCGAGCGGAGTGCAAAACGCGTTCACATCGCTTTTTTCATTTCAGTTACGAATGAATCGCTCCGAAAATAGAACAGGAGCTAGAGTACAAAGGATGCGTTTCTTTACTGGCAGAGACGGACCTATTAGGAGACCTCCCTGAAGTCCCCACGGCGGGGCCGGCACGGGGTCTGCCCGCCAAACCCCACACCTCAGAGTTGACTCTAATTTGGAGACTTGGACCCCCCAGATCATAAGATCTCTTCAAACTAAATGTGCAAGCAGGACCCTCCCTCTGCGAGCCGGCCAGGTCCCATTCCTTGTCAGTCACCCGCAGGCCCCTACCGCTCAGTGTGCAGAGTGGGCTTTAAGCGGCGTCGACCTGCCCTGACCAGCCTTCAGCCCCCGCCAGCCCAGTCCTCGCGCCCCTGCGCCTCCAACTCCCGACGCGCTCGCATTGTCCTTGCATCTGATGCATGCGTGCACCACGTCTGGCTCCCTCTCGGCCACAGGGCTCCCTCCCCTCCAGTACCACATCCACGCGTGGCCTCAGGCAACACTTTTTTCAGTTCCCAGTAGCCCCGAGTGTCTTCCTCCTTCCCAAGAACCGTTTTCCCGCTGCCACCCCAGCCAGCTGGGCTTCTCCCGCGAGCTCAACCTGGGGCGCAGCGTGTTTTTCCAGCAGTGGCCACAGGAGGGCGCACATCCACCTCCTGTCCAGTTCACCTGTACCCTCCCAAGGCAACGCTTTCTGCTAACTCTTGTGCCCCCAGCCCCTCCTTCAGGGAGCCCCTCAGCCTGCCCTCGCTACAGTAGCGTCCCAGGTCTCCCCTGGCCTTTGTCTTCCATCATATGATTGTCCCTTGTGTCCCATTCCCTCGAGACCTTGTGTGTGCTCCAAATCCATTCATGGGCCGTGTGTGTGACCTGGGTGTGTGACTGCTGTTCTCTGAATCCCGGGCTCCTGGGGACACTGACACCCACAACACTGTCCGCTACGGTGATTCCATGAGATGACAAAGAGAAAAGTCTCCTTTCCTTCCCTGAGAGGCAGGACTCACCAGGATGGGATGAGGCCTGGGCCAAGTTCCCCATCCCTGCCCCTCCCCCAGGTGAGGCCCAGGCCCCAGCCCTGCAGATCACAGAGAACCTGATCTAAGCCCCCTTCCCGCCCCATCCCTCACCCCCAAGGACTGAGTTCTAAGAGAATCACTTCCTGCTGCCTGGGCTCAGTGGCTGCAAGCGGCCAGCAAGGCCTGGGGGACCATCTCGGTGGCTCACTCAGAGCCTTCGGCGGCAGCCGGATGGAGACTGAACACAAAGAACCGATAGATGTGGTGGATCTCCGCACTGAGCAGCTGCTTAACACAGGAGTTTATGGGGTTAAACCAAGTCCGAGTCAGAACCAGCCTCTCCTGTCCTTTTCCCAGTGGAAAAGGTGGCGAGTGAGATTCTTTGCCGTGGGGCCTCTGTGGAGGCATCTGAGGGGCCCTGGCCAAGAAAACCAGCTGTACAGTTCTCCGGTGGTGTCATCTGGGGGCCTGGTCCACGGACGCACAGCAGTGAGACACATCTGTTCTTTTTCAGGTCTCCTAAAACCACCTTTCAAAAAACAGCCACTTTTAGGAGTGTGCAGCCATCAGGAACGCTGACGGAGCCGCTTTTCACCCTCGCTGCTACTGACGTCAGAGGCACAGTGGGCGCCTCAGAACATGGGTGGGATGCTACATCCTGGCACTTCCTGCCAAACCTTGCCCACGGCACATGGATGAGTGTTGGGGAGCGATTGAAAGAGTCTGGGGGAGGGAGCCCCACTGTCGTTTGGGATTTGGGAAACATACGTCTGCCATGTGTCGATGCTGCCGGCTGCCCACTCACCATGCCTTTCTCGCCCACCTGACACAGAACAGGCATCTGCCCCCATCACTCGGTCCTGCGCTTCAGAGGAGGCCATAGGGGCCTCAATCCAATGGTTTCGGAAAGACAGACATAGAGAGAAGGTGATGTGAAGACACACAGGGTGACGACAGAGGCAGAAATGCTGAAGTGACGTGTCTCCAAGCAGGGTCGCCAAGGACTGCTGACAGCCGCCAGACGCTGAGAGAGACCTGCCCACACCTTGGGTTCAGACTTCTCCTCTTTGTCACTGCGAGAGCATAAATTTCTATTCTTCAGCCCCCGAGTCTGTGGTGATTTGTTACGGCGGCCCTCGGGAACAAATGGACCGTCTACTGCCCTTGGCGATGCTGGCTTCTCTTTTCCCTTATACTCTTTAATCCCCGTAGCTGTTCAGAGCTTGCGGATTTGGCGCTTGTCCATCAAGCTTCAAGAAAGACAGGCAGTATTCTCCGCCTCCCCACAGCCAGTTCTCTGAGAAAGAACTCTCATTGGCCCAGCGTAACTTGGGAGATAAATCTGGACCAATCAATTGCGGCCACAGGAGAATGCCGTTGCACCAGGAGGGCGGTTCTCAAAGCAGCATGTGGATAAGCAAAGGGAGATGAGAGAGGAATTTGTAAAGCAGCAAGTGTTTAGTGCAGGTATCCTTAGATCCTTACTCCAAAAATACTGGCTTCCCTGGACTGTGCTGACCCATCCTTTTGTATTTTCGTGTGTATCTATCATTGTTTATTAACAATGGGGTATAAAAAGGAGAAAGAACACGGACTCTTAGAAAGCCAGAAACCTAAGTTAACCAAGGAAAGACTGGTAATTTGCAAAGTCGAAGAGAGAAGAGACACCTGTATCACTGAACACGCAAATGGCGCAATTTTAAGTAAATAATTTGATTGTGCTTACCTCATGCTGCCTGGCAGACTGAGCTGATGGCTCAGCTCTGTGCACAGGGGATATCGAGACGTGGCCAAACAAAACGGCTGGCATCGGCCTTGGCCTTTGCAAACGTTCCCTTCTTCTGAGTTACGGTGGGGACACTGAGGGCCACTTATTGGGGTTTTTCAGCAGCGAATCACCTTTGTCTGATTTCATCGTTCCTGGCAAAGAGAAAACCCACGTGATAAAAACTGAGTAGAGGCAGAGAGACACCCAAAACGTGCCCACGTTTGTCTTAGAAATAATCAGCTACATCTGAACAGAAATGGCCAGGGCAAGTCTTGAGAGGCCGACTGGTTACTATTTCTCCAAGGAGGACTCCTGTGATGTGCTGAAAGGCGAAACACTTGTAGGGACCTCTTGGCCGTTCACCTGGACCACTGGGTAACAAAGGATGCCCGTGATGCTTCGCCGAATTCCTACGTACCAATTTCATAATTTCAGCTACAGAACCTTTACCACAAGTGTTTGTGTCAGGTAGCCCACAGTGCTTATAAATAACGGGTACGAAGCCTTGATTACTGAAGAGGAGGTTTAAGATAGGATGAGAACCACCTCAAGCCATTTTGAAAAGTCAAGTTATTCCCCAGGTATGTCCCTGCACAATCAGTATGGGTTTTTTTTTTATGTTATGTCTATTTTACTACACTTTAAAATGATTAAGTAACTCCCACTAACGGCATTATTCAATTCCTGCTCCAAATAGGGTGCTGAGTGGTTAAGAGCATATATTTACTTTAAAATGGCCCAGAAATAGGTTCACCTCTGAGTTTCGCATAGATCTGAGCATGAACTTGGATAAAGTCGATGCTCAATCTTCAAAAATGTTTTCTTAAACCAAAACATACTTTTTTCTTTCTGGTGACCAAATCTTATTGAGCACCAGGTTCCCCAAAGACTCCTTGGGGCCCGCACCCAGCTTTTTTCACAGCTGCTGAGCAGCTTCTCCAGGTGGCGTTGCAGGTGGTACCCTGAACTGGCCCGTAAACATGTGGGAGGGTGCAGCCTCTCTGCTCCGCAACAGAATCAGAGATGTCCTCACTGGGCCATTGGGTTCACATCAGGAACTAGCAGGAATTTCCCCCATGGGATGTCTGATGTGGAAAGGTCTCTGCAATGGCTTACCCTTTGCCCCTTGCTTTTAAAAATGGGGAAACTGAGGCCGAGCGAGGGTTGAGGGACTTGTTTAATAGAAATAAAAGGAAGAAATGGGGAGGAAACTCAGGACTTTGGGAACCAAGTCCAGATATATTTCCACTACAACAAGCTGCCTCACAAAAACATAAGTGCCTCATGAGTTTCTAAGTCATCTCTGCTCAAGAACCCAGCCAATTTTCTCTCCATGGCTTCAGTGTTAATAGATGCGCTGTCGAAGCGAGCATGTATAAAAACGTGCATTGTTAGCAGTGGTGATGGAGCCCTGGATTCATCTGTACATCCTGCTATAATAGCACACATCACACCGTTTTCTGCCACTGTGTCTTTGCTGGTCCATCTCCCCTTCCCCCTCCACCGGACTGTAAATTCCTTGACAACAGAAGTTGTCTTGCCCCCAGGTCCTAGCACAGCACCTATACAAGTCGGCCCCTGGAGAGATGGCAGTTAGACCACTGATGGTACATGTCCTGTGGGACATGTCCTGTCTATAACGACAAGCATTCATGTCATAGTTTAGTCTCAGAAAAAGTGAGGCATTGAGAGAACGTGTGGGTCCAAGTAAATCGTCAGAGGCATAGTAGAATTCTGCAGAGGCCTTATGTTTTTTTTGTTTTTCATTTTGTTTCTGTTTTACTGCTTTATAATAAAATTAAAGCCTTGTATCTATGTCAGAAAATAGGTGAGGGAACCAAATATTTTAGTATGTCCCAAATTTTAAGCATAAGATCTATTCTTAGAATGAACTCAGTTGTTCATTAATTCTTTATGGATGGAGAACCTGGGTGGCCAAGCCAAAGATATATCCATCTGGCAACCAAAAGCAACTTCGAAATAAGCCAAATCCTGCATTTGTGTTTCTCAAAAAACATGCAGCGGAGCTGAGGACACAGTGCAGAGAAGCCCTTGTTAGAAAGGCCTTGTCTTCCACAACCATTTCCTTCATACTCTGCAGTGGCCTCAGTCAGCGCCCTGTAGACATTCTTGGCACAAAACGGATCAAAACTGTGGAGTAACACAGCAAATGCGTCTCCTCTCCAGCCTCAAACCCATAAAATAGAACTAAATTAATATAAAAGTTATGAGCCTCAATACAAATGAGAATAAGAGGTGGGGCAAAGGAAGACAAGATTTCAGCCAAGTTCTGCACCACGGTGAGGCCCAGCCGCTGGGTGAGCAGAAGGAGTCCCAACCAAGAGTCACATGGACACACGGCACGCAGAAAGGACCTCAGCTGATCCTGCAGACACGTGGAGAAAGTTTAGAATTCAGAGATGTTCGGGGGACGTGAAACGTGAGGCTGACACGGAAAACGGGAGAAGACGTACAAATGGAGTGAGTGGACTCACAGCCTCTATGTCCTGACCACCCCGCCTCTCACACACACGAGGAAACAGACGCCTGGGAGCAATCCACATTCCCTCCAGGAGGACAGTCAGACAACTTTTCCTTAAAGGAACTGAATGTTCCAGGGGGAAAAAAAGCTGTGTTCTGCCATGGACAGGCCCTGGGTGATGGACAGCAGCCCTCATCCCCCGCGGGCAGAGCCTTCCACGCGAAAAGCCTCACCTGCCACATGCGGAAAGATGCAGATCCCTGTGAAGGAGGATCCAGCAATATGGAGCAGAGTCACATACGCATCTGGTCGCTCACCAGCAAGTCCACGTCCACGAATCTACCCAAAGGCTACACTGGCAAAGATACGAAAAAGACGTATGCGTACGGCTACTCACTGCGACTGTGCACGAAACAGCAAAAGACAGGGCCTAAATGCCATCAGCAGGAATGGGGCGAATAAACAGCATGGATCAAAACAAAGGTGAGGTCTGCGGCTCTGGAAACGAACGAGGCCGCCGCCTGTAAATTTCCACGAGTTCACCTCCATGTCGCTATTAACACTGACCACGGATTATACGGAAGTGTGTTCATTCTTAGATGTATCAAGATTTCCTGATTGTTTTTCTGTTATTGATTTCTAGTTTGATTCCATTATGGTTAGAGAACACATTCTATACGATTTTTTTTTTCCTTCCATTTTTGGTTGTTGTTGATGTGTTTTGTTTTTTGTTTGTTTGTTTGTTTTATGGCCCAAGATATAATCCATCTTGGTGAATGTTTCATGGACACTTAAAAAGAATATATATTTGTTTGTTGAGAAAAGTGTGATTCGATTCATGTTTCCAAATATCTTTGAGGCTGTTTTGATAACCTATATTTTCCCAGAAAACTTTCAATATCAATGAGGTTCTCAAAACACTGAGTTACACTGTAGCATATTTTTGTGTGTGTGCATACATGATGTTTTTATATTTGTACAATATAGACAATTATCTGCAAAAAGTATACACCTTGTAGCATTTTCTTTGTAAGATTTTACCACGTCCATAAATGTGATCCTACTCTACCTATTCATTTGTGACTTGCTTTCCTGGATATCTTGTGTTCCAAATGTAGCCATGTTGACACATAAAGACAGCTCATGGCTTTCAACTTCTGTGCAGTAACCCTTTCTGTGAACACACCGGAACAGTATGTCTACTCTGCTGCGCTGATGTGTATTATGGGCCTGGGTGGGCTCCGCAGCAGCACAGTTAGCAGGAAGGAGGACGAGGAGCCAGCCACTGCCTTCCCCTTCCTTCCGGCCTTCTCTCCTGTGCCCACACCACCGGCCTCCGCTCCCCTGCCCCCCACAGTCCTCCCACGGTGCCTCTTCTTTCCTGGAACCTCTCGCTGCCATTTTTCCAGGTCTTCGTTTACACCTTGGGAAGCTTTCTCTCCCCCTGCTGAATTTCACTCACCCAGTAAAGCCCAGCACAAATGCTGCCTCCAAAGCTCACTGTTCCCTCCCCAGCTCTGTCATAGGGTTTTATTTGAACCTCTCTGACATTCTTACTTTTATTTTGCACTTTGTGTATTTTCTGCACCGTCGGGCGTGATTTGTACTCTTTTTAATGATAAGGACTATGATTTATTCACCTCTGTGCTCCATCTCCCTCTGGATCTGTTCAATTCTCAGCACTGTGGCGGGAACAAGCTGAGCCGCTGATAAACATTTTTAAATCGACACATCAATGAACAAAGCCCGTGGCCTCTAAACAGCTCCTAGATAACATTCCCGCTGTGCACAGACTCATTGGAACATGGAACAAAAATCCACGGCGTGCACTATTTTCCCGGAGAAGCCCTTCTGGAGCCAAGCCCAGGAATCCTGTGGTCCTGTCATGGCTACCTCCCCCTCCCCAAGTTCATGGATGCCAGTGAGTGGGCCTGAGGGGCGGAGGCCACCCCCACACACAAACTAGGAGGGATCGTATCCCTAATGGAACAGATTTTCAAGTGAGAGCTCCAGAGCTCCAGCCCTTCCAGCTGGGAAGTTACCAGAAACCACCTCCAAAGTTATGATGACATCACAAATGATAATTACAATTAATTGAACACCTATGATCAGTAACCCAGGGACTGTCCTTGGTACCTTACACACATCTAGTCCTAATTGCAGCTGCTAATATTTTTAAGGTTTATTAGGTCTAAGGTCTGGGCTAAGTGTTGTACACAGATTTTTTTTTTAATTTAACCTTCTCAAGAACCCTATGACATAGGAACTATTATTAGCAGTAATATTAGTACTACTGTTCCCCTATTACCGATGGAGAAACTGAAGCTCAGAAAGGCGAAATAACCAGCTCATGGTCACGCACTTCGTGTCAGAGCCAGGATACAAATCCAAATTCTCGTGGCTCTCTGTAAATGCCCTTCCTCTTCCTTCTTTCCTTCCTCCTTCCCATCCTCTCCTCCTCCTTTTTAAACACTGTTTTTAATTATTCAAAGAAAACCTGAATACATTTTTCTTAAAATCCAGACCATTGAGATAGACTAAAATCTCTATCCTTCCTCTTCCCTATCCCAAGCTGTGCATAGAAATATATGTTTGATTTTTTTTTTTTTTAAAGCTTCCGGCCTGGTTTTTAAATTATTTTGTAAATAAGAAACAGATTCCCGTGACTCAGAAATCAGCCCCTCTCACTGTTCCTCACTGTCCCCATGTCTGTTCCCGTCAGCCAAAGTGACCCTCCTCACGCACGCGGGGCGCTGGGTTCATTTTCTAAATGTCCTCACCGTGTCCCCACCGACATACACGTATTTATGACTTTCCCTTCTTCGGGCCCAGAGGCAGCACACTGTCCCCTCTGCTTTGCCTCTTCAACAGCCATGGATTAACCATGGTTCCACACTGTGTTTTTCCTTCTCGTTTCTGGGAAGGGAGTTGGACAGGCCCTGGCCAACTTTCTAAAAGGAGGCAGAGGCATCTGTCCTGTGATGTTCTCTTATCTTCCTCCCTGCAGCTAATTTCCACTCCCTCAGATCGGCTCCTCCGCAGCTGGCATTGCGGGCTGGGCCTGGCACATCTGAAGCACCCCCATGTCTGCACAGGCCCACGGCCACGTGGGCCAAGGCAGTCACCCCCTCAGCCCTTCCGGCACCGCCAGCATGTGCTGTATGGCACAGAAGCTTGAGTATGTTTTCTATATCCAAGAAAAGTCTACACTGTGGCTTCTGCATGGTTTGAGGACACGGGCACTGCTAGAATGAAGACCACCGAGTGGCTGCAGCTTCGCGGGCTAGAAGGAGCAGCAAGGTCAGAAGGGCTTCTTAGTCACACAGTCCCCACACTGTCACCAGGTGAAGGCAGGACACCCTCACACCTCCCACAGACTCTGTCCCTGCCAGGCCCGGCCCTGCCCTGCTCCATTGTGCACCCAAGGCAGAAGCGGTGACTCACCAGGGACCTTGATCCTAGCTGCTCCCGCAGAATGACAACTGTACCATCCGGCCCATCCCTTGGGAACTGAAGCTGACAAAGTCATCAAGATCTGCCACGGCCCTGCCCTGGGAGGCCACATCTGACCAGGACTTTCACCTTTGGGGAGCTTAATCGAAAACTGAAGTCTTGGTTGAACTCATCCAATGGGGAGATCAGAACCTACTGACTTGATGGTGGCTCACACCACCCCTGAAGCTCCCTTCAATTCATTCTGAATCAACTGCATAAATATTTATGGAGAGCCTACTACGTGCCAGGCATTGGGCTAGGTCTGGAAATGCAGCAATGAATAAAACAAAGCCCCTCCTCTAATGAAACTTGCATTCTGGGAGAGGAGACAGCCAATGAAATCCCTCAACTGCAGATAAAAACGTGAGTTTGTATCATCAGCCAGGAACACCTGCAGATGAAGGAGCTGCGTTTATCACCCATTGCAATGAGGGAGCCCACACTAGGGGGCACCTCAGCACCAGGGTGTTAGAAAGAACCTACACTAGGATTTCGCTTTGGTTGGGTGGTTTGGGAGGGGGCCCGAGGAAGTGGGGACGTGCTCTAGGTGCAGCGTTTTCATGAAGCCAGAATGAATCTATGATGGAGTATCTCAATAAATCTTATCCAAAAGGAGGGCAGCCCAGGGAGAGGCCAAAGCTGCAATGAATAAAGAAACAGCAGCCACTCGCATGAACCACAGATGTTTGGCATTGCGTGGCTCAGCCCGCGCTCTCGTTTGGCTGTGTTGAGATGTGATACGGAGTGGTCTTGTTTTCGTCTTGGCTCATGTGGACCCAGAGTGCCCTCGTCAGATGCTGATGTTCTGTGAGATGCTGATTTATGTTCGACAGAACACCGGGATCTGGCTGTGTGCGTAGGGCCAGCCAAGACGCCAGGGCTGTTCCTCAGTCCCCAGGAAGAGGAAGATATATTTTGCAGGAGATCGGTGGGTGCATGTTAAGGTGGGGTGCCCCGAGACCTGCAGCCGAGACACTGACTCAGCAGTTGCACCTGTGGACCTGGAATTCTTGGAGAAGGAGTGGGGGTACAGATTTGGGAGTTGCCAGTGTTTACAGGAACATAAGGCATGGGCCTAGATAAAATCACTTAGATGAAATAACTGTAGAGTTATCAGGCATGAATTAGTCATGCCAGCCAGTCACGGATTAATTTTAGATGTATTTTGCATGAGCAAGAAACAAACTGCTATCTTTTTAAAAATCACAGTTATTTGGGGTTTTCTGTCATATGCGGCAAAAGCTAATTCCGATATGAGATTTATTCACAGTTATTTGGGGTTTTCTGTCATATGCGGCAAAAGCTAATTCTGATATGAGATTTATTCACAGCGTTTCAAAACTGTATGCAGAACTTGTGTAAAAAAACAAGGGTTCGGAGGTATGGTGGTCCTGGCCTTCTCAGAACCCTCCGTGCAGTGAGGCAGAATGGACAGGTAAGTGGGTCGTCATGACACTGCCTCAGAGCTAAGTCAGGGGTTTTGCTCCAGGGACTACAGTAAGGACTGAATCAGACGGCAAAGCAAGCTTCATCTCTTTTCCTTCCAAACCATGTATCGACTCAATAACTCAACCCGGGTTCTTGGTCTGACTTCATTCCATCGCCTATTTTAATAGAGACCAGTGCCCGATGTAAGCGTTGGAGTCGAGGAGGGTAAAACGGCCACGCGGACTGGATTTTAGGTGGTTGGCGCTCGTAACCTCACAGAGAACCGAAGCAGAGTAACATGCAATGGTTATGAACTTGCTAAGAATCGATTCTGTATGTGGAGCTTCATCCGACTGACAATTACATAAATGCTCCAGCACTAGAAAACTGGCAGGCTGATAAAACTACAAACGTGCTCTGTGTCATTTCACCAATTATTTGGATGTCGCCTTTTCCGCATGGAAGGCACCCTGACAGCACCCTCGCCCAGCTCCCACCACTGGTCAAGACTGCTCTTAAATAGCAGAAACTTCGTGTCTTAAAAGTGTCCAGCTCTGAGCCAAATGGAGACAAACCTATACCGAGCAGTTACTAGGTGGCAGGCCCAAGACATATGCTCTCTGGTTTAATCTTTACAACAATAACCCTAACAAGATAGGTTCTAGAACTCTCCTTTCACCAAAAGGATCCAACACTCAGAGGCTGAGCAGTCTGCCTCCAGTCCTTCACAGCACCTGAGGGTTCAAACCCAGATCCCAGGCTGCTTGCCTCCACACGATACTGCCCGCCCCCCACCCCCAATCGCCCTCTGGTGGTATCTTCCCTGTCACCTCGCAGCCTTTTAAGCCTGGAATCTCTTCGGTTCTGTATGAGCAGTTTTCTACCCATGAGCCCTCTCTTTCCCAGTTTCCACCAGTCAAAATCCTACCCCTCCTCCAAACCTTTTGTGCATCCCTTCCCGGTCTTCCCACCTCACAGCTCCCCGTGGTGTGGTCTCTGCGTCCCAGGAACTCTCCCTGCCCCCATGCTTGGCCCTTACGGCACTTAACACTTTCTAGACTTTACCGAGGCCCTCTGTATCCCTGACATACCCAAATTATCCATTTTCAGTAGGAGGGAGAAAAGAAAGGTCACTTATTGCTCACTTACTTTGTCACAGGGGTTCATCTCCATTAATCCCGCAAATACTTCCATGAGGACTTTCCCTGCCACGTCAACCGATGGTCGTTGGCACCAATTCGGTGCCAACAGGAATCTCCAGTTTGGGCTGGGGTGAAGAGGAAACCTCCATTTGGCTCAAAGAGCTAAACTGTGATACGGCACAGCTGTGGAACAGCGTGGCCGGGGGGCGGCCCTCGGGCAAGGCGGCCCTACCCTGACGGCAGGGCTGGGAGCCGTCCTCACAGTAGGACGCTCTCGGGTTGAGGCAGGACAGGTAGTCCATGGACACCCCGGCCCCGGCCACAATACAGCTTCGGAAGATTTCCCCTTCTTCAAACCTCGCTGTTTTAGTCCCGGCACGGGACACGAGCCAAAACCGCTCTTGTCCGGCCTAGACGCCATCTTTGGCCAAGGCGTGACCTTTGGCATCAGTATAATCTCATCCTCATTGCAAATACCGCAGCTCCCATCATGCACCTGACGCCATGACAGTTCCGGAAATGCCCCACGAGGAAGAAAAAGCGGGAAACCAAGTTCCCCCGCATACTAGGAGACAACAGGCTGCATCAGCACATTTTCCTGGGCTCGGCCTCCTGGGAGAACAAAAAGTTCATAACCAGCCATCTTTGTGCGTCTCTGATTCTCGCTCTCAGAAGCCCACACTCCCCACCCTTTGTGTGCATGTTTGCTTGATAAACCTCGCACTATCCTGCTTGCTGTTCGTCTTGCCTCTGAAGTCTCTCCTGTGGGGTGAAACAAGAATCTGGTCGCTGGAGCCCCAAGCTCTCTGGCTGTTTGCCTCACCCTTAAATTCTTTCTCACGGAATAAGAGCCCCTGGCTAGCTGGCAATAAGGTGAGGGTACCCGCTCCTCACCACAGGGCTGGGAGGTGCCTGAGGATGAGTTGGCCCTCAGGTGAGGCGGCCCTCAGGTGGCTCTGCTCTCCCCAGCAAACACTAATTTTGACCAAAAGAGGAAGTGCATTCCCAGAATGCCAAGGACCTGACATACATAGAGTAGTCCCAGTTCCTGGTCCCTAATTGGTCCATCCTCATACAAATGAGGACTCCTGATCCTCACAGTTGGATTGGTCCAAAAAGCACTGTCGCGATTGGTCAGAATGGGGCCACTCTGATTAATCGTAAAGAAACTGAAGCAGGGGATCCAGCTATGCAGCTCTGATTGGGTGGCGGAAATTCTCAATGCTGTTGGTTGAAGGAACACTACAGGAATTCCTTTATAAGAGTTGGCTAAGACGTCAAGAGCACAGTGCAGGCAGTAGGGCAGCTTCATGTCCACTTCTCTTCGAAGCAAAGCTTTCCCGAGAGGTCCACATTTAAGAAAGGCTGCTAGGCTCTGTTTTTAAATTTGAGCCCAGTGAACCACCTGGAATCCTCTCCAGTAGACACCTTCTTTTTCCTTTCTAGGAGTCAACACATGTTACAGATGAAGAGACTCTATTCACAGCGACCTGAAGTGCTGGAACGATAGGCAAACCCAGAAGGTAAGAAAGAGAAATGACAGATCCTTCCCTGCCTGTAAGACTAGCACATCCGGCGGATGTCCAGTAAAGTTTTGTGGAATGAATTAATGAGTGGATGAGTGAATGTATATTTGAAGGTTGACGTACAAAAAGGAACTTTGAAATGACACAGACAGGAGAGCTGCAGTACTCTGTAAACTACATATTTCAAATGCGGGCACGGTTTGGTTTAGTAGCTGCAAAAAAATCCCAAACGTTGAAACAAACCCAGAGTAAAACGAAAATGTTGCCGCAGCACTTTCACAACTAAAAGCGTAGCTCCGCAGACCAGGTGCAGAAGGCGTATCTGCCATCTATAAAGCTCCCTCCTTTGGAAAGCTCTGGAACGCCGTTGGGTTTTGTTCCCAAACTTTGGCCGCGCGCGCGCGGGCTCGCGCGGGGGCGGGCGGGGGGGTGGGGGGCTCGGAGGCGCCTGTCCCTTTAAGAATCTGAGCGCTGTCCTTTTCCTCTCCCCGCCCCGCCCCATCACGGTACCGGTGCGGCGGGGGCGCCCACCCCCGTCTCCTCCTGCGGGCTGAACCACGGGCTGGGCCGCCCGTCCGTCACAGAGGCGCCACCTGTGATTGGCTGCAGTGCTTCGGGCCGGGAGGCGGGGCTGGAAGGCCGGAGAAACTAGTTTGTTGGCGGCGCCGGGGCCGAATCGCGGCGGCAGCGGCTCGGGGGCTGTGGCTGTCCGGGGGCGGGGAGCGGCGGCGGCGGCGGCGCGGGGGGCGCGGGGGCGCGGCCAGGCGCCTCTGATCGCGGCGGCGGCGGCGAGACCGGGCGGGGAGCGTGGCGGGCGGCGGCGCCCCGAGCGGTGAGTACCAGGGCTGGGCTGAGGGCGCAGCCCCGGGCCGGTGGAGCCGTGCTCCCGGACGCCGGCGTTGGCACTTGTCGGGTTTCCTCGGCCCTCCCCCGACCCTCCTGCGCCTACTCGCCTGGGAGCCCTCGACAGAGCGAGGTTCCGGCGGCCCGGGTCCCCGGAGCCGCACCGGCCACCCCGGGGTCTCGGGGTGGGCTGGAGCCGAGGACAATGGTGCGTGTGGGGTGGGGTGGGGGGGCTGTGGTCCCCAGCCGGCTCCTCCCGCCTCGCCCGCGCCTGGGGACCCGGCGAGGGCATTTGCCAAGAGCTCTGGGCAAGGGAATGAATTGTTTTGCAAATGGATGTGGCGCGCGGGAGCAGCCACTCTTTCCCTCGGGAGTGGTTGATTCATTGAGTCCGTGGACTCTCTTTTTAAAAAATTACTATCGATCCTGGAAAGCGAAGGCAGCTCGTCACTGAGGATGTGAGCGGCCGGGCGCACTTGACACCGGGGGCCAGAGGGCTGCCTGCCTCGTGCGGAGCGAGGGCCGAGGGCTTTAACCAGGGGAGCGTCCGCCGCCGCTGTGACCCCACAGGCCGTTTACGCCTCACAGGGCACGGCCCCTTGTCCTTGTTCAGAGAGCTGCGGAGCAGCCGAGGTACGGTCACACGCCCTTGCCCGGCGAGGCGGCCACCCTAGCGGGTCCAGAGCAAGTCTCCTCCAGCCCGCTGCCCTCGTTCCCCCATCCCCCCCTCCCACCCCCCCGATCTTGCCCGGGCCCCCATGCCACTGGGCACGCTCCTAACCCTGCTTTTACCTCCTCTAGTCGTCGCTGGATAAGCTTTTCCCTTTAGGAGACTGTCCCCTTAGGGGCCACTCACTTTTGTGCTGCTGCTTCAGACAGAACTGCCACGTTTCATGTAGTTTATGAGCAAAAAAAAAAAAAAATCTTAGAGACACGATCATAGGGGTTGGGGTGGGGGCAGACCGAGGCCCCTGAAGGTCCTTGGGTCCTGCTGGGTTGCTGTGAGCCAGGGAAGGC
The DNA here is from genome assembly GCF_902729225.1 of Pteropus medius. Classification (NCBI taxonomy): domain Eukaryota; kingdom Metazoa; phylum Chordata; class Mammalia; order Chiroptera; family Pteropodidae; genus Pteropus; species Pteropus medius. Next base: position 871,137 of record NW_024355206.1, on the reverse strand, counting down.
TCCCAGGCTTAGGCCCTCCTGGTGGTAGGTCAGGACAGAGAAGCCAGGTGTCGGAGCCTTTAGGCACTCTGGGGGTGGGACAGAGAGAGGGAAGTTGCCCGTGGCACTGGGAAGGGAGGCAGGAACCCTCTTATCACAAACCAGACTCTGGTGACTGTGATTTGAGTCAGGCCCCTTGGGACCCCTGGCCTCAGTCTCCTCGTTTACAGACGGGACTAACGCTCAGTGAGCCCAGGTGTGCTGTTAGACGCCTAGGGAATGTTGGCGAAGGCTAGCATCTGGGGCCTGGGGAAAAGTCAGACACAAGGGCCACCCCACCAGGGGCAAGACGTGATGTCCTTCTAACACCAGGCATCCTTGGGTCCCCAGGCTGTGCCTGTGGAGACTGATGGAGTCAGCTT